>NW_025334184.1:0-338180 GCF_014858855.1 Bufo gargarizans | reverse complement strand
TGGGGGGGGGGGGGTGATGTGTTTTTGAGCATATTGGAAAAACTGAATGGGGGAGATTTTAAACTGATGTAAAGGAAAACTAGCTTTGTTGCCCGTAGCAACCAATCAGATTACAACTTTCATTTTCCAAAGGACTCTGCAAATGAAAGGTGGAATCTGATTGGTTGCTATGGGCAACTGAGACAGTTTTCCTTTACACCAGTTTTGATAAATCTTTCCCAATGTGTTTTTACAGCTGCATTACCTGAAAACAAACTTTAGGGAGACTTTTCAAAACGATTGCAAATATAAATGGTCTTAGTTGTCCATAGCAACCAGTCAGATTGATCCTTTCAGTTTCACAAGGAGCTCTGCAAAATGGAAACTGATTGGTTGCTATGGACAACTAAGTCAGTTTTCCTTTGCACCATTTTTTTCATAGTACATTGTTATTGAGTATTTTCATGTTATAAGGTAACAAACATTAAGTAAGTTTGTCACATATAATGTAAATTGTATGTTTTTGTATCTCGTACAATAAAGGATTTTCTTTCTCTGTGTGGTGGTTATTATTAGTATAAAGTATATATAGAGAGAAGTATAAGTAAGATATAGTAACAGATGGAATAACAAGTAGTCGTTATTTTGTATTTATTTTTGGAGGTCTATAGGAGTAAAATTTGAAAAGATGTCTTTGACCCAAAAAACGCACTTCAAGGGTGAAAAAACATTACTACAAAAAACAAGGAAACACCATAGGAATTTGTTAAGTCTGTTTTCACCCTACTAAACTGTTAACAGAGCTAAATAGGCCCTGGGGACAGCAGGATAAACATAACTATTGTGGAGCTTTTACCATCAGGAGCAGTGTCAGTAGGAGCACTGGAGGCGGAGCCTAACTATGACGTGCACCCTGCACTTAGCTGCTTCACAGCCTCTCCTCTCTGAGTGATAGCTGTAGTAGTCTCCTGGTTGGATGCTACAGCTGTCACTCAGAACAGAGGGGAGGGGCTATAAAATGGTTTAATGCAGAGAGCACTTCACAGTCAAGCTCCGTCTCCAATCTACTTGAAGGGGTTGTGTCACCTGAGACATTGGTGGCATATCACTTATATATACCACCAATGTCAGATAGGTGTGGGTCTTACCTCTGGGCAAGAGCATACCGCGCTAGCATGGCCGCCCCCCATTGCTTTTACCGGGAACTGAAAATTAACTGCATACAGGAAATGGTGTAACGGAAAAATAAATAAAGAGTCAATTAGCCATTTTTTTTTCACTTCAACTACCCAATAATTTTTTTATAAAAAATGATCAAAAAGTCGCACACACTAAGGCTACATTCACACGTCAGTATTTTTCTATAATCCGAATTTCAGTCCGTTTTTTGCGGATCCGTTGTTCCTGAAAATGTTTCCGTATGTCATCCGTTTTTTGCGGATCCGCAAAAAACGGAAACATGTATACATTCAATAATCAAATAAAGTTGTTTGGATTTCTTTGAAAAACAATTGAAAAAAAAATAAAAATAAAAATTTGCTATGTGTTTCCAGGAACGGATTCTGCAAAAAACTGAAGACATACGGAATGACATCCGAATGTCATCCGTTTTTGCGGATCCATTGACTTTGTATTGTACCAGGATCCGATTTTTCAGGACAAGAATAGGACATGTTTTATATTTAAACGGACATGCGGAACGGAACAACGGAAACGGACAGCACACATTGTGCTGTCCGATTTTTTCCAGGACCCATTGAAAATGAATGGGTCCAGATCTGGTCCTGATCTGTTCCTGAAAAAACGGAACAGATCAGGAAAGAAAAAACGGACGTGTGAATGGACCCTTAAGATTGGTATCACTGAAAAGAACAGATCGTCCCGCAAAAATGGAGCCCTCACACAGCCCAGTACACATAAATACAAAAAAGTTATAGGGGTCAGAATATGGTGATCATTTTTTTTCCCCTCAAAGGTTTTAATTTTTTTCAGTATTAAAGCGCAAGAATAAATATGCAACTGTGATATCGCTGTGACATTACTGACCTAGAGAATGAAGATAACAGGTCAATTTTACCGCATAGTGTACAGTGTAATAAAAAATATGTAAACCTTTATCAGAATTTGGTTTTCCCCAATTTTACCCCATTTGGATTTTTTTGGGCTGTTTATTTTTATATTATGGGCGTTTTCGCACATTGTGACACCCATGATGTGTATTTTTTACATTTTTTTCGTTCTTTTATTTTAATTTTGGGAAAAGAGGGGTAATTCGAATTTTTTTGTTTTTTCATTTATTTATTTTTAACTTTTATTTTTTTTACACTTTTTTATAGTTCCCATAGGGAAGTATAACATGCAATCATTGGATTGCTATTCTTATAGACTCCAATACACTAGCATTGGAGTCTATTAGAAAATGTCTTGTTTCCTATGGAGTCCTACTACATACAAGGACTCCATAGGAAATACTATGCAGCAGCCTCCTGTCATTCACAAAGACAAGGGCTGCTGCGCACAAGCTCCAGCTCTTCCGATTGCCACACGGGGGAGCCGGAAAACCACAGAAAGTGTGTATTTTCAGGATTGACCACAGCATCTGAGGGGTTAAATGTCCACGATTGGCATTACTGCCGGTTGCGGACATCAGCTGCCAGTGTATGCTATAAGAAGCAGGTGGCCACCCGTGGCTATGGAGCCGACAGCGCTCATGAGCAGACGCCATCTTTAAAGACCCAGAAAGTGCCATACTATTACGACGCTAGTCTTCAAAGCGTTAAAATAAAACCAAGGAGTCTAGCCATGCAACGAAGATAACACTATGGTAAATTTGGCGCATCTTCAGATTGCCTTAATCTGTCCACATTAGAGGCAGGATTAGTAAATCTGCCCCGTGTAATTCCTCTATTTATTCTCCTCTTAGGAAGCAGCGGTGTTCGGCCAACCGGCTCCAGCAGCACAGTCTCCGATAACATCAGAAGGAGATTATTATTCCATCATGTGCTCGGCCGGGGAAGTTTTGGAACGGTCATGCTGGCGGAAGATCCATCTACCCGCAAACACTTTGCTGTTAAGATCATCAGCAAAAGAGCCCTGCTTGCTGAAGGTGATGATGAGTCTGTGATGGTGGAGCGACGAGTTTTCCAGCTGGCATCTGGGAGTCCTTTCCTTGTCCACGCAGACTTTGCATTTCAGACCAAGGTAGAGTATGGACTACAGGATATTAGGAAATGCCATTATATGTACCACGTCCTTCACTGCCTCATGGGCCCCACTGATCTCATCTTCTGACAACATAGCATATGGGTACTTCAGTCTATTATGTACACATCATGTAAATGGGATAATGTACCCCTACTGTAAAAAAATATTACCAGTCACTCAAGGTGTGCCATGGCCTAAAGTGACTACTGATATTATTAATATGGTCGGGCCACATTGATCCTATTTTTGCCAAAATGTCTAAAATAAAAGTTGGCCTTGTCATCTATAGCAGTGGTTCTCAATCTTTTCACACCAAGTTTAAGGATTTGTGGTGTCAGTCAGGGGGGAGCGAATCAAGCTCCGGATCCAAGATCCAAAGTTGACTTGTTCCAAAACTTATTTTTAATCCTGTACCGGGACCTGTCTCTGTACACCATAAAAATGTATGTGATTTGGTGAGGCAGAGATGGGTAAGTCCAAAGTTGCTTGAAACTTTGGTGAATAACATCAGGCTTTGATTCTATGACTTTAAGAACAATTTTAACCAGGAATTCAGTATCAACATTATAAAACTACCAGAAAGTGCATTCACTGTATAACTTCCTACGCAGCAATGAGCTCCCCCTAGTGGTGGTTGCAAGATTACAGTTTTGAATTATATTCACTGTATGAAGGGAAACTGGACAGAACAATTTGGGGGTAAAGATCAATGCACTTATGTCTGGATACTTAAGAAATATGGTATTCAGAATGAGCCCCATATTTATGAAAAACCGCTCCCATTATTTTAGAAGTGAGGGCAAAGATCAATTGGTTTCTTTGTATCTAAAAAAAACATTGTGCAAGGAAAAATGGTTTAATGAGTCTGTGAAAAAATGCGAACAGCAATACGGACAGTATGTATTTGTATTTTGTGGATCTGCAATTTGCGAACCGCAAAATACATATGGTTGTGTGAATGTAGCCTTATACTTCCTGCAAAAGTAACTTACGGCAGGCGACTTCTATAGGAAGATATATGTGGTGACTATAGAGCTCCACAGATCTCTGTATAATGGTCAGGTTCTGACATCAGCATGTGACGTTATATATATATACATACATATATATATATATATATATACATATTTATGTGGTTAAGTGTTATATTAACCCCAACGTCTCATATGGTCACCAACTAAAACTTAACTAATAAAACGAGTACAGTTATACTGCCCTATAGTACCATGTGTAGCAATATAGCTGTATGTCTGTTCTGTGTAACAGCTGCATGTGCTGCTCGGCCTGGAGTACATGAGCTGCGGGGACTTTTACACCTACCTACTGATGAAGGACCAGCTTGACATCCCCAGTGCAAGGTAAAGGTTTCTATTAACTACAAATCTGATCAGAACTGTATATGAGATATAAGATCGTCTCTCTTCATATCTGTGTTGTTTTATGTGCATTTAGGGTTCTAGTATTTTCTGTGGTAACAATAGTGTAGACTGCGGCCATATTCTAGTCACCAGAACCTCATCAGAAGCCTGACTGACCCATTATTAGTCACTGGGGTCTGACAGGATTTGTTGTGTGTTCTGTGGACAATCATCTATGGAGCAGAAGAAATATCTTAGCACTTCTTATATTATCCCAGGATGTTACAGTTGTTCATTGTCTTTCTGTCAGATTCTATGCCGCTGAACTCGTCTGTGGAATCCAATTCCTGCACTCAAAGGGCGTCATCCACAGGTAATTACACTTTAATTGTCTGTTCCAGGGTTCACCCTAAAGTCTAACATCAAAATCAGCCATTTGTCAAAGATATCTAATTTTAGGATCAACTCTCCAACAAATAATTGTTTTATATTTAACAGAGACCTGAAGCCCGAGAACATCTTGGTGGCTGAAACGGGCCATGTAAAGATCACTGATTTCGGTCTTGCACTTGTCAACATGCATGGAGACCGAACAGCCACCTCATACGCTGGAACAATCGGTTACATAGCTCCTGAGGTGAGCAGAATAGAGATTTTCCATATTGTATTTGTATTAGTCATCATGGATTATACACATGGCCCGACATATGCCCATTACAGTTAGAGATCATCAAATCTCAGTGTATTACATAATCACCCAGATTATTATAGTGATAACTCAGCATGGTGACATCAGTTGTAGAACATTTTCACCAATTCAGTATCTACTCTCTTCCTCCTGATAGATGCTGGCTAGGAAGGAGTACAACACCGGAGTAGACTGGTATTCTTTCGGTGTCATCTTGAAAGAAATGGTTACCAGTGATTGTGCGTACCATCAGACAATCGATGATGCATCCTCCGGCATTAAGAACATCATTAGAAAGGTCAGTAGTCATACAAGGCATTAGTACTATGGTTTATACAGTGATGGCTGTGAGCATGGTTTATTGGCTGTATATCTATTTATGGGTTTTTATTTGATAATTTTTAGCTCCTTCGGAAAGATCCTGCCAGACGCTTAGGAGTTAATGGTAACATCAGAAAGCACCGATTCTTCCAGCGTATGGACTGGGTCTCTGTGGAAGCCCTAGAGTTGCCTCCACCATACACACCTGAGGTAAGTTCATAACCAAATGTTGTTCCAGCACCTCTTCTATTACAGGTTACAGAACTGATTCTTTATAAGAGAAGCACTGATAGGAAGAGGACATTCATTGTAATCTTGAAGTTGTTGAGTACTACTGGTGGCACTAATACTGGAAAGATAATAACATCTAGAGCTGCTGTTCCACCTATGGTGTAATCTAATTGCCCAATTAAAAAAAAAAGGAGTGCTATCGAAAGACATAATCCTAATATTATAATTCTGTCTTGTTATAGCCAACTGAACCTCATCATCGTCCTAAACCATTCCACCTGGACAAACTGGAGGCAGCAGAGGTCAGAACACCTATTTCAGCAGCGGACCAGGCCTTGTTCGAGGGATTTTCTTTTTGTCAACTTGGAAACCCTTGATGAAACACCAGCTCCATAGTCACCAGAGCAAGCTGCCCCCCTGAGCCTCTGGAAGAGGAAGATCAAGTGAAGAAGAGAAGGCTGGACATCACTGCAGAGATCTACAAGCAAGTCCTGCAGGAATGAAGAGGAGGAGAATGAAGCACCTTGCTGCGTCTGGCCCCACATTCCAGAAGAAAGAAGAAATAAAGAGAAGAAGAACAAAGGCAAGGATCACCTGCAAATATATAATAAGATAAGTTATGGTAAGTAAGGTAAGTATAGGTAAGTATAGTTTATAAATATTCATAGTTAATAGAATTTAAAAAACACAAAAAACAAAAAAAAAATGTAGTATTATAGGTTTTTTTTATGATTTAGACTGTGTACTGGTAAATTCAGCCATGCCATCTGATGTGAATACAACCTCACTTGCAGATGGTGTGACCATAGGGGATGTCATGGCTGTATACATTACCACTTCCACCACCTTGGCCATTGGGTAGAGCAGTAGTTTAAGGCACTTCCCTTAAATTCTGCTGACATATACACAATGCACTTTTTTACATTCAGGGTGATATGTGGATTTTTTAAAAACAGAACAGCGTAAATTTCCAATGGGATAAACTGGAGATTCGCTTTAAGATGAATATAAGCTATAACATAGGTATAAGTTACATATAAGTAAATGGTAAGATATGGCTAAGATCAGAATACCCATTGTATGAGGCGGGCAGAGGAGGCCGGGATTACAGAAGCTGCCATGTAGATTGTGCTACTCTGTTATAGTAACTACCATAGAGGTGAATAAGAACTAGGGACACAGCTCAGTATAGCAGCCATGATATTTCCATAGCTCTGGAGATACAGAAACAGTGTAACACAACCCGCTCTGCTGCTTCAGTAACCCTGCCCGTCTCTGGCCTCTGCATACAACCGGTATTTCCATCTTAGCCATGAATGGGCCAGATGGGAATACCCCTTCAAAGGGCATCTGTCAGCAGATTTGTACCCATGAAACTGGCTGACCTTTTGCATGTGCGCTTGGCAGCTGAAGGCATCTGTGTTGGTCCCATGTTTGGTCCCATATTTTAATATATGAAAATGAACATGGTACCAACACAGATGCCTTCATCTGCCAGGCGCACATGTAACAGGTCAGCAAGTGTCATAGGTGCAAATCTGCTGACAGATGCCCTTTAAATATAATGTAGACTGAAGTAATACAGGTAATTAGCAGTCATAGATGAGAAAGATAAACCATCATATGTACTGTAGAAGCAGGACGTATACATGTTCTGGTACATATTAGATATACCATAGGGGTAAGGCTTATAATAGAAAGGAATAAGTTAGGTGTAACAGAGGGTAAGACATGGAGAAGGGAGATAACGGAGGTCTGAACAGCTTAGATATAAAATGGGGTAGATATTAGATAGACATTAGATGAATAAGTTAGATATAATGTGTACCTGCAGGTTTTCAAAAATATGATATGTCATAGTGACATAGTGATCGCTGGGGTCTGAGTGCTGAGACCCCCACCGATCACTAGGACGAGTAGTTATCATTGTTTCTCCTCAGAAATTAGGACGGCTTCATTGGATTTCTACTGACGCCATCTTCATTACCGTGTTCAGCAGTGAGGAGAAATGGCGCTAACTCCTCGTTTTACCATCAGTGGGGGATCTCAGCACTCAGACCCCCATGATCAAAACCTTTGATATGAAACTGTGACACATTAAAAGTTTTGAAAAAGTGCATTTACTCTTTAAGACAAAATAGTCATTAGATACATATAATAGGGGCAAAAAAAAAATAAAAAAATAAATAAATAAAATATAGCACAATTATAGGATAGGGATAGGATAAGAATAAGTTATCAGATATAAGAGAGAAGTAACTGACATATGAGATAGTGAACTGATAAGTGTAGGGTTAATATAACTTTCACACCAGCATTTTTGCGGGATCCGACATGGATCAGCAAAAACACTTCCGTCATGATAATACAACCATCTGCATCCGCTATGAACAGATCCGGTTGTATTATCTTTAAATTCGCCATGACGGATCCATCATGAACACCATTAAAAGTCAATGGGGGACGGATCCGTTTTCTATTGTATCTGCGAAAACTGATCCGTTCTTATTGACTTACATTGTGAGTTATGACGGATCCGTCTTGCTACGAGCCACATCGCGGACAGAAATACACTGCTTGCAGCGTTATTCTGTCCGCAATGGGGACGCAACCAAACTCCGTTTCGTTCAGTTCAGTTTTGTCTCTATTGACAATGAATGGGGACAAAACGGAAGCGTTTTCCTAGGACGGATCTGAATAGCGGAAAGGGAAAGCTCAGATGTGAAAGTAGCCATAGTTATCAGGTGTTAGTATAAGGTAAAGGGGTATTCCCTCCTTATACATTTATGGTATTTCCAAACCTCTTCATTGACTCCTAAAGGGACAAGGGACCCTCATTCTCTCCATGGATGAGATTCTCAGAGGTGAGAACAGCACATATCAGGCTGTAGGTATGCCATAAATGTTTAAGATAGGAATTGTCACTTAATGATAAGGTAGAAAGATAAGAAAGATAGAAGATATATTAGAGATTAGATAAAGGGGAGCCATAATCAGGTCCTGTTCCACAGACGGATGATAAAGAACAAGCGTTAGCTCCGCTGTTCCTGCTCCTGATCATTGCGGTGTGTACAAAATCCTCGCTCATCGGTGATCAGATCTTATATGTGGCATTAGAAATGTCCGTTTGTTGGCAGCACATCACCCTGTGTAAACGGCATATGCTGCCGACAAATGAGCACTGTATGGGGATGAATGATCCTATTACCGATCATTTATCCCCATACTAACAATCATTGCTACACATAAATGTAGGTAATGAGCGCCAAACAACATGGTGTTACCGATCTTTACCGGACAGAATATCTGCCAGTGTGACAGGACCTGATATATAATATAGAGATAAGTTATGTAAGATATAAGATAAGTAGAATAGAGAATAAGTTACAGATAAGATATAAGTTAAGCACCAGGTAAAAATGGCCGTAGACAGAAGTTGTCACCTAAACCCAGGATTGTGAATGTTTTACAATCTAACATTCCCTCCACTGCTGACAATCAGTCTGACAACATGATCCGCCATGCTTCTTATATATTAGGATTAGAATAATATTACATATAAGGGGTGACAGGGCCCATCCAGCGCTGACACTGCAGAGAACCAGGGAGTAGCCGATCGCCAGTTGATGGGGTCAGGAAGGAATTTTTTCCCCCACAGGGGGTTATGTTTTGCCTTCCTCTGGTTCATATCTTCTTACGCAGTAAATTCTATAAAGAGTACTGGATGGTTAATTAGTCCAAATTTAATAACAGATAGGAATAAAATAATTAATTTACTTTAATTCACCGTGTCTGTGTCTTCTTTTCTGTGTGCTGTGATTCATTGTGAGTCTCCTGATCTTCCGTCATTGCCGTTCATGTTTCTACACCACAGACAGGGCCGTCTTTACCAAGGGGCAGCTGCCTCTTGAGCCCTGCTAGCTACTGCCCTGGGTGTCAGGCTGTCGGCTACACAGGCATCATGATCGTACTGTGCTAATGATCTTAATTCTAGGACCTTAATGACATCATTACCATGTGACCAGTAACCTAGCAATTACTGGTCACATGGCTATGAGGTCATCACAGGTCCTACAGAAGTTTACTGTGGAGCTTTTTTGTGTAAAGATTACATCAGAAAAAGGTGACAGGGGCTGTTATGTTAATATACTGTAAACTACTGTATAGTGGGGTGCTGTATACTGTGTGGTGGGCTGTATACTGTGTGGTGGGCTGTATATTGTGTAATGGGCTGTATATTGTGTGGTGGCCTGTTTACTGTGTGGTGGCCTGTTTACTGTGTGGGGGCCTGTATAGTGGGGGGGGGGGGGAGTGCTATACTGCTGTACTGTATAGTGTGGGGGGCTGTATCGTGTATAGTTTGGGGTGCTGTATACAGTGAGGTGCTGTATACAGTGAGGTGTTGTATACTGTGGGCTGCTATACTGCTCTACTATATACTGTGGGGTACTGTATAGTGTGGGGTGCTAAACTGAATACTGTGTGGTGCTGTATACTATAGGGTGCTATACTGCATACTGTGGGGTGCTGGGGTGCACTGTAACACTAGGGTGAGCCGAGCCCTGGTCTCCTTCCTGCAGAGCGGTGCCCACTTCCAGCCTGAGCCCAGCTGCCCAGAGCACTGATCCTGAGCCGCTGGAGTCTTCAGAACTGGAAGTATTTACAGTCATTCACTGTACTCTACCAGATGTGTGGATTTTTTGTGTGTGTGTTGTGGTGGAGAGCGTGATTGCATGCTAAGGTGTGGGAAGGCGGGATCCAGGGGGCTCAAGTAAATTTTTGCCCGGGGTCCAATCAATATTAAAGACGGCCCTGACCACAGATCTGCCTGACAATATTGTTACATAACGCAGAGCTGGTTTATATCCATGTAGTAAATGGGGGGTCTCCGGGGGTAGCACATGTATGAGTATTGGTGAGGTCCTAGCCAGTCAGATCAGTCATGTATGATATCTCCTGTGATTAAAAGGGTTTTCCAGGAAATAAATATTAATTATTTCTCTTCTGTAAAGGTGATCAACATCTGGTCGGTAGGGGCCCGACTCCCTTCACCACCGCCGATCAGCTGTTTGAAGAGAACGCAGCGCTTGTACAAGAGTTCTGTTCTTTTCCCCGTTTACTGCTCGCCATCTCAGCCGCGATCAGTGTAATTGCAGCTCCTCCGTCCCATTCATTTCAATGGGAAGAGGTAGTTACACTCCGTCTGCTGCTTCCTATAAAGTGAATGGGGACGGAGGAGCTGCGATTACACAGTGAAGAGAACACAGTAATCGTACGACAGGTCGATGATAGGTCATCAATATAGGAAACTGGCCAACCTCTTTATATGGGACTTAGCTGCACAAAGTCCATGTCACCAATGATTGTCCCATGCAAAGGAAGAGGTGACTACCAGAGTGATTACCGGAGCACCACAGGCTCTTCCAGCATCTGATGTTTGCAGATAAGGATATCACTGCTGTGGAGGGAGCTGTGGTGCCTGCCGCACTATGGAGCCGGAGTCCTACTATAACAAATGTTATCTATAATTCCATTGATCAGTAACTGCCTGCAATAAAACCAGTCAGATCCTCTATGTGCTGGGCTGAGGAGGGAAATTGTAAAACCCTGGAGTGGTGTTACTATTCTTTCACTCTGCTACTATCTTTTATTGCTAACGCCTATGTCATCTGTGTATATAATTCCAGGTCCTCCTCAAGTGTGCATTGATATTACCGTTATGCAACTGTTTTGCTCATGTATTATGCCGGGTTCACCAGCAGGTGGCAGCATATATGGCAGAGAGAGAGAGATACTTAGATAGAATGGAACTCACGATTCCATTCTCCCCCCTTTGGGATGTAGTGGCCAGTTCTGCTTCCTACCAGAAGGAAGGGGCAGCAGTGCTAGTGAGTCCTAGTCTAGGCTAGACAGTGCAGCCTGGGCACAGAAACAGCCAGACGTGCCTATAACTGCCAGTGCAGGGTAAGCTATGCTACCATTTAGGCCTTTAAATACTCACCCTATTCATTTGATTGTGTAGAGGCCACCACGGCCATCTTGATTGAAGACATCGGGTGAGATGACGTCAATGACCATCAAAGTAAAACAAATTCAATTCGATCCGAATTTCAGGGAAAATTTGATTTCTAATGAAGCTGAATTTCCTCGCGCTTCGTGGTAACGAATCAACTTTTCCTAAAACGGCAGTAAAAAAACATACACACCATAATTTGCTAATGGAGAGGCCATTGCTGCCATCTAGAGTGAAGAAAACGCATAAAATGCTGTATGAAGAAACCACGTGAACATGCTGGGCAGACACGGCGACATTATTTCATGCATTTTTCCAATCAAGATGGCCATGATGTCCTCTCCGCGAGTAAATGGATGAGGTGAGTATGAATTTTTTTAGCCCCTGATTAACCCTTGAAAGTCCTTAATGTGACTGTCGCTGTTCCCCATCATTGTGCCTGCTACATACAGTGAAGTGCGATTTGTGACAAAAGTAATTAATCACAAATTGAATTTCTTTGTGATCTTCTCTCATCTCTAGTCTCAGCACTCACACCCCCACTGATAAAAACCTTTCACATGTCACTATCACAAATGTGTTGAAAGTGCTGGAACTCTGTACTACTCTGTTATTAACCACCTCAACCCCCCCTAGCTGAAACACCCTTAATGACCAGGCCACTTTTTACACTTCTGCACTACACTATTTTCACCGTTTATTGCTCGGTCATGCAACTTACCACCCAAATGAATTTTTCCTCCTTTTCTTCTCACTAATAGAGCTTTCATTTGCTGGTATTTCATTGCTGCTGACATTTTTACTTTTTTTGTTATTAATCGAAATGTAATGATTTTTTTTGCAAAAAAATGACTTTTCTCACTTTCAGTTGAAAAATTTTGCAAAAAAACAACATCCATATATACATTTTTCTAAAATTTTTTTGTTCTACATGTCTTTGATAAAAAAAAAATGTTTTGGGTAAAAGTTATAGCGTTTACAAACTATGGTACAAAAATGTGAATTTCCGCTTTTTGAAGCTGCTCTGACTTTCTGAGCACCTGTCATGTTTCCTGAGGTTCTACAGTGGCCAGACAGTACAAACGCCCCACAAATGACCCCATTTCGGAAAGTAGACACCCTAAGGTATTCACTGATGGGCATAGTGAGTTCATAGAACTTTTTATTTTTTGCCACAAGTTAGCGGAAAATGATGATTTATTTTTATTTTATTTTTTTCTTACAAAGTCTCATATTCCACTAACTTGTGACAAAAAATAAAAACTTCCATGAGCTCACTATGCCCATCACGAAATACCTTGGGGTGTCTTCTTTCCAAAATGGGGTCACTTGTGGGGTAGTTATACTGCCCTGGCATTTTAGGGGCCCAAATGCGTGCAAAGTAGTTTGAAATCAAAATCTGTAAAAAATGATCGGTGAAATCCGAAAGGTGCTCTTTGGAATGTGGGCCCCTTTGCCCACCTAGGCTGCAAAAAGTGTCACACATCTGGTATCGCCGTACTCAGGAGAAGTTGGGGAATGTGTTTTGGGGTGTCATTTCACATATACCAATGCTGGGTGAGAGAAATATCTTGGCAAAAGACAATTTTTTTTATACAAAGTTGGCATTTGACCAAGATATTTATCTCACCCAGAATGGGTATATGTAAAATGACAACCCAAAACACATTGCCCAACTTCTCCTGAGTACGGCGATACCACATGTGTGACACCTTTTTGCAGCCTAGGTGGGCAAAGGGGCCCAAATTCCTTTTATGAGGGCATTTTTAGACATTTGGATCCCAGACTTCTTCTCACGCTTTCGGGCCCCTAAAATGCCAGGGCAGTATAAATACCCCACATGTGACGCCATTTTGGAAAGAAGACACCCCAAGGTATTCAATGAGGGGCATGGCGAGTTCATAGAATTTTTTGGGGCACAAGTTTATTTTTTCTCA
The DNA here is from genome assembly GCF_014858855.1 of Bufo gargarizans. NCBI lineage: Eukaryota > Metazoa > Chordata > Amphibia > Anura > Bufonidae > Bufo > Bufo gargarizans. The sequence continues at coordinate 324,449 of NW_025334184.1, read as the reverse complement.
CAAAGTTTCCCTTTCCGCTAACTTGGGACACAAATTTCAATCTTTGATGGACTCAATATGCCCCTCACGGAATACCTTGGGGTGTCTTCTTTCCGAAATGGGGTCACATGTGGGGTATTTATACTGCCCTGGCATTTTAGGGGCCCTAAAGCGTGAGAAGAAGTCTGGAATATAAATGTCTAAAAATGTTTACGCATTTGGATTTCGTGAGGGGTATGGTGAGTTCATGTGAGCTTTTATTCTTTGACACAAGTTAGTGGAATATGAGACCTAGTAAGAAAAAAATAAAAATAAATTCTGCTAACTTGGGCCAAAAAAAAGTCTGAATGGAGCCTTACAGGGGGGTGATCAAGGACAGGGGGGTGATCAGGGAGTCTATATGGGGTGATCACCCCCCTGTAAGGCTCTATTTAGACATCCGTATGATTTTTACGGATCCATGGATACATGGATCGGATTCGCAAAACACATACGGACGTCTGAATGAAGCCTTACAGGGGGGTGATCAATGACATGGGTGTGATCAGGGAGTCTATATGGGTGATCACCCCCTTGTCATTGATCACCCCCCTGTAAGGCTCCATTCAGACGTCCGTATGTGTTTTGCGGATCTGATCCATGTATCCGTGGATCCGTAAAAATCATACGGACGTCTAATTGGAGCATTACAGGGGGGTGATCAATGACAGGGGGAGTGATCAGGGAGTCTATATAGGTGATCACCCCCTTATCATTGATCACCCCCCCTTTCCTGTAAGGCTCCATTCAGACGTCCGTATGTGTTTTGCAGATCCGATACATGTATCCGTGGATCCGTAAAAATCATAATGACGTCTGAATGGAGCCTTACAGGGGGGTAATCAATGACAGGGGGGTGATCAGGGAGTCTATATGGGTGATCACCCCCTTGTCATTGATCACCCCCCCGTAATGCTCCATTCAGACGTCCGTATGTGTTTTGCAGATCCGATCCATGTATCCGTGGAACCGTAAAAATAATACGGACGTCTGAATGGAGCCTTACAGGGGGGTGATCAATGACAGGGGGGTGATCAGGGAGTCTATATGGGGTGATCAGGGGTTCATAAGGGGTTAATAAGTGACAGGGGGGGGTGTAGTGCAGTGTAGTGGTGTTTGGTTCTACTTTACACAGCTACCTGTGTCCGTTCCAAACAAAAGGGACCACCAGAGGACCAGGTATCAGGTATTTTAGACGCTGTTATCAAAACAGCGTCTAAAATACCTGTTAGGGTTTTAAAAAAAATCGCATCTCCAGCCTGCCAGTGAACGATCACCGCTGGCAGGCTGGAGATCCACTCACTTACCTTCCGATCCTGTGAACGCGTGCGCCTGTGTGCGCGCGTTCACAGGAAATCTCGGCTCACGCAAGATGACGTGTATATGCGTCGCTGAGCGCAGAGCTGCCGCCTCCGGACCGCGATCCTGCGTTAGGCGGTCCGGAGGCGGTTAAAAAGTGCGGTCTTATCTTTTGTTGCTCATTTCTTTTTATATATAATTTTTGCAGGCCGCCCCTTTTTAGTTTGCAGTAGAAAAATGGCCGCATCCAAGAAGACGCCATCATCAGGACCTGCTGAGGACATTTTGTCTTTTTTTTGCCTAAATGGCTTCATAATTCCTTTTTTTTTGTCAGTATTCTATTCTAGCATTCTATGAGGTAGGAAATGTTGAACGCTCCTTTTAGTGGATTTTACTAAGACTGGCATTTCATACACTGGTCTTAGCCCAAAGCGCGTCGGTGTAAGATGTGACAAACGTAACAGAGTTGGGACTCTTTATAAATTTGTCATAGAACATTAAATCTCCGGCAGCTATGAGGTGATGGAGATCTGTGCTATAATCGCTGTCAGCTTCTGGCAGAAATGATAGTAAATCTGGCAGACTGTGAGAGGATATCCCCCACATGTAAAGCCCTATCCAATTTTTTTAAAAAGTGTCATGATCAGTGTAAAAACTATAATTACACAAAAAAAATTTACATTTTGATACAAGTTTACTGACATAAAAATCATTATAAATTCTCCCTCTTGTTATTAACCTGTTTGCTACCAGCACTTTACATGTACGGCACTTGAGCGATAGGCAAACATGGCGCCCGCTCGCACGTGCAGGGCCGGCAGGTCTCGTTTGTTTCAAACAGCAGAGACATGCCGCTAATTACCGTGACCGTCATACAAAACATACAGGGTAGGGGGGGACTTCTCAGCAACAGCAGGGTGTCGGGTTTCCGCCGCTGTGTTTGGTTTTCAGGATAATGTTCTGTATTATTCCTTTTTTTCATATTCACAGCGCTTTATGAAATATTAAAGTGACCTCCATTGAATCCCTTCCCCTCACAGCGCTCGTCCATTGTAGCGGTACATAACAGAGATATCAGATTCTAGCGCAGACACCCTCCTCGTTCATGCCGCCCGTGGACTGGAGGCGATAAGTGGGCATAGTTTAGTCCGGGAAATCTTATATTACCTTGTACAGCTGAATGGGTCAGAAAAGCTACATACTGATGACAACTTCCTTAGAAGTGACAGTAAGATTAAGGTCTTCTGATTTGGCTTAATCGACATGTACTAATGTATATTGTTTTAGGAATGGGGGCATCTTTTTACATGGTGGTGTGCACTCCCATACAGCTCTCCATAATGACCCCTACAAGTTATATACACACTGTGCAGTCAGTACTGACCGCAGCTTAGTGTATTATAAGTGCAGTACTGTACGGTACGTGTTCTACTGCCATCTGCATAACTTCACAGCTTCCCTGCTCCTTGTTAGCCAATGATACATACAGATACATATTTTATCTGTTTTTTTTACTACGCGGCTACACCTAAAATCTGAATTCCGATGTGTTAAGGCTTATGTAGAAAGTGCTGTATATAATTATGTACAACGCTGTGAAAGGAAGCTATTTATCGGCTTGTTCTCCTATACTGTACTTTGGCCCAACTCGTGTTTTTCTAATGTTCTGTAACATAATGCTTAATACAAATGACAATGCATATTGACACGGCAGGGCTGAGCATTTAATTAACACATGTTCTAATAATGATAATAATGATAAACCCACACCTTGGCATTGTGGCAGTAGGCAGGGGGACGATGCACACATGCCCAGCTAGCTGCACCTCCTCAGGACAGTGACTGGCACTGCCGGGGGACTGTATTCCTGGCACATGCCCGCTCTCTGGCTGCACCTCCTCAGGAGGCTGACTGGCACCGCCGGGGGACTGTATTCCTGGCACATGCCCGCTCTCGGGCTGCACTTTCCCCTGCACTTCCAGTATATCCAGTATATGCAGTGTTTAGTACATTTTCATTTGAATATTCTAACTAATACATTCTAATTTGGAATATTTCTAACACATTGAAATATCTCCTTAATGACCAGATGATGCAAAAATTAAAAAAATCCTCGGGCCCTTGTCTATAAAATCTCTTGTTTTATTTAAAAAAAATGTACGAACAGTGGATATAAAACCAATGAGTTTCGGATAAAGCGTATATCATCCTCAGTCATCCTACAGTATGAATAAGTCGTTCAAAACACGTTGGCTTTTTATCCACTGTTTCTCCATGTTTTTTTTATGAGAATATGAAATAAAGCATACATTTTTATGGACGACTGTCCGAGGATTTTTTACTTCTTGATTGCATGGTGGTAAAGCCGACAGTTTTCTTCCTATGGAGCACCATTCAAACAGGCTTTATGAAGAATGATTGAGTGATCCAGACACCAGACACTTGCAGTAAGGGCCGTTTCACACGAGCGGATGCCGTGCGTGGCATCCGCTCCGTGAAAGAGTGCCAAGACCCGCTGCAGACTGCAGAGGCACGGAGCAGTAACATGACTGTTAATGCTCCGTGCCTCTCTGTGATCTCTTTACTACGAAATCACAGTTGTCACTGTGATTTCGTAGTAAAGAGATCACAGAGAGGCACGGAGCATTAACAGTCATGTTACTGCTCCGTGCCTCTGCAGTCTGCAGCGGGTCTTGGCACTCTTTCACGGAGCGGATGCCACGCACGGCATCCGCTCGTGTGAAACGGCCCTAAGACCTTTTATTCTGTGTTTTGGTGGAATACTGCATGTAAAGTAAAGGTGGTCCGGACCCCTGATCTGGTCTGTAGAGGAGTGTGATGATGGAGCCTGCAGAAAATGATCGGTTTTATGTCCTGAGCTCATCGACTGCAACGGCAAAGACAGCACTAAGAAGTTCGGCTTTCCCTTTATTGCATAGTACAGATGTAGCAGTGCTGATTGGGTTAGCCAGTTGCGGTTTGCAGGGTTTGTACATCATGATGACTCAATGCAGTCAGTTCTTGATGGGGTGCGCTAAATGATCAGTTGCGCTAAATGAACAACACTATTCTGCACCCTCTGCGCAGTTCAGCTCTGCATTTTGGATTGTTCAAGAGGCTGCAGTTTTTATGCATCATAAAGAAAAGAGTTATGAATTGCCTGCAGTCCTATGCAAAACCATTGGTCCTAAAGGCCAAAAGTTATCTGTCTGATGCATCTGACAAATTCAGCCCGCTACATGCAGCTACTATAGTCACCTTTCTACTCGGGGTCGAGTTACCCACAGAATCTGAAATTTTTTAGGGCTGTTATTAGGGCAATCGCCAAATACCATTAACCCCTTGAATCCTGAGACCAGGCAGCTGTCGATCACCAGGCTTTTCCAGAAGTGCTGGGTGGTTGCGATGAATTGGACGTCGGATCGTACCCCGAGTATAGGATGGTCCCTGTCAGCAGGACCTCTACCGACCCCCTCCTCTCCCCTCACTCTGCCCGATCATTAACTGCCAATGTGCCGAAGTTGCAGCTGAGAAGCAGAGCCAGCAGCAGTAGGGCGGGTGAGAGCTGGAGATCCGGGCTGAAGTCGTTGCTCCTCGTCCACACTCCGGGGTTTCTTACAGTTGAATCTTCGCGCATACAGAAGCAGTACTCCGAGCCCGTCTGCAGGGGTTCACGCAGCGATGCCAATGGGAACAACGCATAGTCCGCTACTTTCTGTACAAATCCACTTCCAATTAGTTTCCAAGCGGCGGGGAAAGTGCAGCCAGAGAGCGGGCATGTTCCAGGAATACAGTCCCCCCGGTGCCAGTTAGCGTCCTGTGGAGGTGTCAAGGCAGGGTAATTTACCCACAGACGTATGGGCTCTCTGCCTGAGTGATACTTCACACACTTCTCTTTAATTTTCGCGGTCATAGCATTTTATGTAGCTGCCCTGCGTCACAACTGGGCGTAACTTGGTTAGTGTATTTGGCAACATATAATTGGTAAGTTTGTATATCTTCTTCTTCCATTCGCATTCCTAGCTGGGCGTAGCTCCGGATGAAGGCACCATCTTGGCTACACGATGGGAGGGGGAGCGAGTTGACGTACATCTGAAATCAGGTTGGTGCACCCCGAAACTGTACAGCATATCTGTTCCATTGTATGGGCTTATATAACCATATTAATATTATATTTATCCACCACAATCCCCCCCCCTGGAATGCCTAGTGCAATTCTGCCTAATTACCTGTCCCCCGCATACCTCGAAGATTTCACTGCAACTGGCGGCTTGTCCACCAGTACCCAGAGCCACAGACTTTATACGCGGGAGGAAGGCACACTATCTATTTCATGGTATCATATGATTGTGAATGATCGTATTTCAGGGGGGTATATGGGGGTAGTGGGGGAATAGGAGTGTCATTATCCAGCTCCGCATACATCATAGTGGGTATTGCTTCGTCTAAAGCTTTCTGGGTGAGTTTACGGATGCAGGGGATTATACAACATACAAATATGGCGATCACTATCGGCACAAGCGCTATCATCATGCCTATTTGTACAAAGAACCCCTTCCATCCATTGAACCAAGAGAAGTACTGATCCCAGGGGTTGGTGATCCCTGAGTTCTTTTTTTTACTCCTCTGACATGGAGGTAAGTTTATTAATTGCCTCCGTCACCTTTTCCTTTGGACCTGTATTGTCTGGAGTATAGGTACAACAGGTTTCTCCTATCATTTTGCAGACTCCTCCCTTTTCAGCCAGGATCATATCAAGGATATCAAGGGCTATTCTGTTTTGGAATGCCACAGCTGAGGTGGCCTCTAATTGTTCCGCTATTCCCTTCAGGGCATCTCGAGTATAGTTCACGAATCTCTGTTAGGCCTCATGCACACGACCGTCGTTGTGTTCCGTTCCGCACAATGGGGTTCCGTTGTTCTGTGATCCGTTTCCGTTTTTCTTTCCGTGTGTCTTCCTTTATTTTTGGAGGACTACCAGACATAAAGGAAAGTAAAACAAAGTCTGCCATGCAAATGATAGGAAAAAAACGGACGCAGATGAAAATCTTGTGTGCCTTCGCATTTTTTAGCGGTCCCATTGACTTTAATGGGTCCGTGAACCGTTTTCCGCGAAAATAATAGGACAGGTTATATTTTTGGGACGGACTGGAACCACGGATCACGGATGCGGATGGCAAACGGTGCATTAGTTTGAGAGTCAATGGGTCCGCAGAAAATCACGAAAAACTGCACAACTGACACGGAATAAAACAACAGTCGTGTGCATGAGGCATTATAGTTGTAGTAAATGTAGTTTATCCAATCAACATTTTTGTTGATTGTTACTATTCAAATCCAGCCGCTACCTGATCTCGGGCCTTATATTCATTAGGCACCCCCCTTGGAACTCCAATTGCATCTATGTATACATGGGGGTCAAAGCTGCCCTGGGGAGACGTTTCTCTCCTTGTTCTCTTAGGATTGCCCTTATTCTCCTGTACTTGGGTTGTTGGATCATCCTTTAGTATGTGTAAGGGCATTATGGCCTTTGCCAGTGCACACTCTCCAGACCAGTGGCCTTCAAGCCTAGTTCTTATCTTCCTATCTCCACATATCCAATAAATATCCCACAAAGACACTTTCTGGTCTTGAGCCTTGGAGGACAAATTACTATAGGATGCACAATATCCTTCTGTAAAGTTACCTAAGAATCTTCCAGTACCGTAGTTTGCATAACAGGTATAATTACCAGGATATATGGTTATACCTTCACCTGGTTTAGAGGTCTTTGTGGTCTGGGGATAGGTTTTCTTCCACATCTCACAAGGCTGATCCTCCATTCTACTGTTGTTCAGGCTGAGAAAATAACTTTCAGACTCAGGAGGCAAATGTAAGGGAACTGTTCCTAGGTGTGGGCGTGCCCCTCCACAAACATAACAATTTGTTTTGTTGTGGGTGTCTGCATTATACCTCATCCATTCTAACCAAAGGTTAGTATCAGAGTCCCCTGTTTCGGCTGCCATGGTGTCCTCAAAGGTGGGGTCTGCTAGAGCTATAATTTTCTTGAAGATGGAGATCTTGGGTTTAAGTGGGGCGTCCTTCAACCCCGTTGTTTGTTGAGTTCCTTTAACCACCTCCGGACCGCCTAACGCACATGTGCGTTCCGGAGGTGGCAGCGCTGCGCACAGTCACGCATATACGCGTCATCTCGCGAGACGCGAGATGACGCGACTATGCGCGTGCGCATGCGCAGTTCGCGCCGGCATTTCGCACAGAAGTATTTCGTCAGCAACCTGCCAGCCAATGATCGTGGCTGGCAGGTTGCTGATTTTTTAAAAATCCAATCAAAGTGCCAGATAGCAGATCATATTTGTAAATATGATCTGTTATATGGCTGCCTGCTCCTCTGCTGGTTCTTTTCGTCGGTTGGATCCAGCAGAGGAGCAGGCTTCACAGTGAGTACACCAAACACTACACTATAGCCCCTGATCACCCCCCTGAACCCCAATTAACCCTTTGATCACCCCTTTGATCACCCCTGTCAATCACAAGTGAAAAGAAAAAAGTGATCAGTGCAAACTGTCACTTTTTTTTTTCACTGTTATTGACCGTTAGGTTTTAGGTATAGTTTAGGTCCCTTGGTTAGGTAGTTAGCAATCAGTTAGCGCCCAGCCCACCGCACCGCAGTCCGTTATTCAGTTTTGATATTTTTTATCAACCGCAGCGGCCTCCGGTACTTCGCTAGCCTCCCCTTTGTAAGACAGGCTTGCTTTTTTTTTCTTGGGTAGTCTCAGGGAATACCCCTAAATTTAGTTGCTCACATGTCTAACAGGGGGTATTCCTCTGAAGAGGCCTACAGGCTTCTGACCCAGTCGGATGAGGAGTGGGAACCCTCATCTGATGAATCCAGCGGGTCAGAATACGAACCTGTAGAAAGCAGTGGCTCTCTGACCCAAAGTTCGGACGAGGAGGCTGAGGTCCCTGATACCACCAGGCGTACCCGGCCCCGTGTCGCTAGACCGCAGGTTGCGCAGGATCCGCTTCAAGAGCAGCAGAGTGGGGCTGGTGCTGTCGGACTACGTGGTGAGGCATACACCAGCAGCCCAGCCCTCCCTGGACCTAGTACCAGCACTGCCGTACAACCTGGTGAAGTAGCGAGCACCAGAAGGGCAGTTGAAGCTGGTACGGTGGCACGTGCAGTAGTGACCCCGTCGCAGCCACCGCAAAGACGTGCCCGTAGAGCCCCTAGAATCCCAGAGGTGCTGGCAAACCCTGATTGGCAGTCCCCAACTTCAGCCGTACCTGTAGTTTTCCCTTTCACTGCCCAGTCTGGAGTTCGGGTTGAGACGGCTCAGATCGGTTCGGCCCTGGGATTTTTTGAGCTGTTCTTGACTGCGGAGCTTTTAGACATAGTTGTGGCCGAAACAAACAGGTATGCCACACAATTCATCACCGCTAACCCGGGAAGCTTTTATGCCCAGCCTTTCCGGTGGAAACCAGTCCAAGTTTCCGAACTTAAAACTTTTCTGGGCCTCCTCCTCAACATGGGCCTGACAAAAAAGCATGAATTGCGGTCATATTGGTCCACGAACCCGATTCATCACATGCCCATGTTCTCTGCTGCCATGTCCAGGGCACGTTTTGAGGCCATCCTGCGGTTCCTGCACTTTAGTGACAACACCGCCTCCCGTCCCAGGGGCCACCCTGCTTTTGACCGGCTCCACAAAATTCGGCCCCTCATAGACCATTTCAACCAGAAATTTGCAGATATTTATACCCCAGAGCAAAACATCTGCATAGACGAGTCCCTGATACATTTTACCGGGCGCCTTGGCTTCAAACAATACATCCCAAGCAAGCGCGCACGATATGGGGTCAAATTGTATAAGCTCTGTGAAAGGGCCACAGGCTATACCCACAAATTTCGGGTCTATGAGGGAAAAGATCAGACCCTGGAGCCGGTCGGTTGCCCTGACTACCTGGGGAGCAGTGGGAAGACAGTTTGGGACTTGGTGTCACCCTTATTCGGCAAGGGGTACCATCTTTATGTGGACAATTTTTACACAAGTGTGGCCCTCTTTAGGCATTTGTTTCTAGAACGGATTGGCGCCTGTGGTACCGCGCGAACTAGTCGCGCGGGCTTCCCCCAACGGCTCGTTACCACCCGTCTTGCAAGGGGGCAGAGGGCCGCACTGTGTAACGAAGAACTGCTCGCGGTGAAATGGAGAGACAAGCGTGACGTTTACATGCTCTCCTCCATTCACGCAGACACGACAATACAAATTGAGCGAGCAACCCGTGTCATTGAAAAGCCCCTCTCAGTCCACGACTATAACCTCCACATGGGAGGGGTCGACTTCAATGACCAGATGTTGTCTCCGTATTTAGTTTCCCGACGCACCAGACGCTGGTATAAGAAGGTGTCTGTATATTTAATTCAATTGGCTCTGTACAATAGTTTTGTTCTCTACAGTAAGGCTGGGAGAACTGGATCCTTCCTCAAATTTCAGGAAGAGATCATCGAGAACCTCCTGTATCCAGGAGGTTCCGTGGCCCCAACCACCAGTGTAGTTAGCCGTCTACACGAGCGACATTTCCCCAATGTCGTTCCTGGTACCTCAACCCAACAGTCACCCCGAAAAAGATGTCGTGTCTGTAGCAGGAGTGGAATAAGGCGTGACACACGCTATTTCTGTCCTGACTGTCCGGACCACCCTGCCCTATGCTTTGGAGAGTGTTTCCGGAAGTACCACTCACAGGTACACTATTAGCATAGGGATCATCTCACCAGGACAGGCACACAGGGCTATTAGGGCCCATTCACTCACTGCTGCTGCAAACGTCTCCTTTCACATGGGACAAAGTGCATAACGCACTTCGCCACATCTTTGGGCGATTTGCGCTTTGCACATTGACCCATGGGGAAGGAGAGGTTTGTTCTATAAAGGTAAAAAAACAAAAAAAAAAAAAAAAAACACACCAGTAAGCAAACACGTTAATGTTCAGTTAAAAAAGTTAAAGTTTATATGTTCTGTTGCAAAGTTAATAAAATTATTGCGTTGCGGCCTGGTTTTTTCTTTTTTTTTTTTTTTCTTTTTTTACCTTCCAGGTGGACCAACCGATTGACTAGCTGCAGCACCGATGTGCATTCTGACAGAAGCATTGCGCTGCTGTCAGATTACACGCAAGTCGGTGTATGCGGCGCTGCAAGACGGGATTTTCTCCTCTGCAGTGACAGATACGTTTGCCGAGGCATACGAGCTGAGGAGGAGGCGGCGTTCCTATGCTTTGGCAAGCACTTTGTATATATATATATATAAAAAAATAAAAATAAATCCCGGCAATGATTTATTCATCCACATCGATTGATGTGAATGGAGAAATCTGGTTTGCCAGGGCATACGAGCTAAGTGGGTATGGATGTAGGGCGGAGCTCCTATGTACTGGCAGACGCCTTTCCCCTCCATTTTTTTTTTTTGGCAGAGATTTTTTCATCCACATTGATCGATGCGAATGAAGAAATCTGTGCCGTTCATTTTTTTCTTTCAGCCCAGAGGCTGAACGGAAAAAAAAATCTCATTACCTGTATGCTCAATATAAGGAGAATAGCAGAAACTCCTAATGCTGGCCATACATGTAATGATTGCGGAGACCCTCAAATGCCAGGGCAGTACAAACACCCCACAACTGACCCCATTTTGGAAAGAAGACACCCCAAGGTATTTGCTGAGGGGCATATTGAGTCCATGAAAGATTTAAATTTTTGTCCTAAGTTAGCGGAAAGTGAGACTTTGTGAGAAAAAAAAAAAAAACAATTTCCGCTAACTTATGCAAAAAATATAAAAATTCTATGAACTTGCCAGGCCCCTCATTGGATACCTTGGGGTGTCTTCTTTCCAAAGTGGGGTCACATGTGGGGTATTTATACTGCCCTGGCTTTTTAGGGGCCCTAAAGCGTGAGAAGAAGTCTGGGATCCAAATGTCTAAAAATGCCCTCCTAAAAGGAATTTGGGCCCCTTTGCGCATCTAGGCTGCAAAAAAGTGTCACACATCCGGTATCGCCGTACTCAGGAGAAGTTGGGGAATGTGTTTCGGGGTGTCATTTTACATATACCCATGCTGGGTGAGAAAAATATCTTGGTCAATTGCCAACTTTGTATAAAAAAATGGGAAAAGTTGTCTTTTGCCAAGATATTTCTCTCACCCACCATGGGTATATGTAAAATGACACCCCAAAACACATTCCCCAACTTCTCCTGAGTACGGCGATACCAGATGTGTGACACTTTTTTGATGCCAAGGTGGGCAAAGGGGCACATATTCCAAAGTGCACCTTTCGGATTTCACCGGTCATTTTTTACACATTTTGATTGCAAAGTTCTTCTCACACATTTGGGCCCCTAAATTGCCAGGGCAGTATAACTACGCCACAAGTGACCCCATTTTGGAAAGAAGACACCCCAAGGTATTCCGTGAGGGGCATGGCGAGTTCCTAGAATTTTTTATTTTTTGTCGCAAGTTAGTGGAATATGAGACTTTGTAAGAAAAAATAAAAAAAATAAAATCATCATCATTTTCCGCTAACTTGTGACAAAAAATAAAAAGTTCTATGAACTCACTATGCCCATCAGCGAATACCTTAGGGTGTCTACTTTCCGAAATGGGGTCATTTGTGGGGGTTTTCTACTGTTTGGGCATTGTAGAACCTCAGGAATCATGACAGGTGCTCAGAAAGTCAGAGCTGTTTCAAAAAGCGGAAATTCACATTTTTGTACCATAGTTTGTAAATGCTATAACTTTTACCCAAACCATTTTTTTTTGCCCAAACATTTTTTTTTTTATCAAAGACATGTAGAACAATAAATTTGGCGAAAAATTTATATATGGATGTCGTTTTTTTTTGCTAAATTTTACAGCTGAAAGTGAAAAATGTCATTTTTTTGCAAAAAAATCGTTACATTTTGATTAATAACAAAAAAAGTAAAAATGCCAGCAGCAATGAAATACCACCAAATGAAAGCTCTATTAGTGAGAAGAAAAGGAGGTAAAATTCATTTGTATGGTAAGTTGCATGACCGAGCGATAAACGGTGAAAGTAGTGTAGTGCCGAAGTGTAAAAAGTGCTCTGGTCATGAAGGGGGTTTCACCTAGCGGGGCTGAAGTGGTTAAGTAAAACCTCCCCAAATTTCCACCTGTACCTCCGCTAATCCAGGTACCAAAAACATATTTTCCCACATCACCAGGGCTAGGGTTTTCTATTGTAAGGCATTTTGCAGAATGGAATTGCGGACCCATTCATTTCTATGGGGCCGCACGATGTGCGGCCTGGCTCTGGAAATGCGGTCCGTATTTCCGTTCCTGAAAAAAATACAACATGTCCTATTCTTGCCTGCAAATGCGGACAAGAATAGGCATATTCTATTAGTGCCGGCGATGCGTGGTCCGCAAAATGCGAAACGCACATTGCCGTTTCCGTTTTTTGCAGTGTCCGTGTTACAGATATGTTAATGGACCCTAAGGGTGAAGGGCACCGGAGTGCCTGCTGCTGTGAGAAACCCTCTTGTCTTCTATATCAGTCCAAAGTCATGTGCCACACCTAACGCATACCGTGAATCAGTCCAAACATTAGCTGTTTTCCCCTCAGCTATTTTGCAAGCTATTCTCAGTGCTGTCAGTTCTGCTTGCTGAGCGGAGAAGTGAGGGGGCAGTTCTTCTGCTTTTAGGACTGTGTCTAGGCTAGTGACTGCGTATCCAGTGTGGAATCTTCCATGGTCATCAACAAATCTGGACCCATCTACAAAAGATCTGGGTTGTCCAGAGGTGTTTCCAGGACGGTTGGTAAGTGGGAATTTTCAGAGGACATGACTTCAAAGCAGTCATGGTTACTTTCTTCACCTTCATCACTCTCATCCCCTACATTACCCCCTCAGAAATTGGAAGAAGAGTAGAAGGGTTGATTATACAACACCTGCGGAGAGTAACGTTGTCAGGGATAAGGAGGGAGCATTGTAGGCGGAGGTGTCTTGAGGCTGACAAATGTTTGGGTTGGGTTTGATTGAGAATTGCAGAAGTGTCATGAGGAGCTGAGAGAGTGAGATCATGTCCCAGGACGATATCAGCGGTCTTGTCCAGGAGCAGCTGAGCAGCAAGGACATCTTTCACCACGGATGGGGCTGCTCTTGCAACTGGTGCCAGTCTGGCTGAGTAATGTCAAATGGGGCGCATTTTTGTTCCATGCGCTTGGGCTAGTATTCCTTGGGTTTGGCCTTCTCGTTCACAAACAAAGAACATGAATGGTTTGTCATAATCCGGGAGTCCCAGAGCAGGTGAAGTGGATATTGCCTCCTTTAGTTTTTGGAAGAAGAGGCCCACAGCTAAGGACAGGGTGAAAGGATCTGTCTTCAGGGCATCATATAAGGGGAACATCAGCAAAGAGGCTCCAGGGATCCAGGATCTACAGTAAAAGATAAGGCAAAGGAAGGCCTGGAGTTCCTTCGGGGTCCCAGGTAATTGGATCTTCTGAATGTCTGCAATTCAATCTTAAATGAGATGTCTTGTGCCTTGGGAAATACAGTGCCCGAGGAAAATGACCGTAGGCCGCAGATGTAGGAGGGTCGTTGGCACAGTAGTAGATCATCTACATAGGTCAGAAGGACAACTTCTGAGTAAACTGACACCCAAGTGAACAAGACAAGTTGGATGGTTGCAGAAAAATGTGAGGGAGAGTTATGGGCTCCTTGAGGCATGAAGGTCCAGGTATATTGCTGTTGCTCGTGAGTGAAGGCAAAAAAGAATCTGCAGGATGGGCGTAGGGGTACACTGAAGAAACCATTTTCAAGGTCAATGACTGTAAAGATGGAGGCTGAGAGGGGAATCCCAGAGAGTATGGTGTTGGGATTTGGGATGATGGGAGTATCCAAAATGGTGGCTTAATTCACAGCTCGATGGTCTTGGACTATTAGGTACTGCACTGGTGTTCCTTTTTCCTGATGCTTCTTGACTGGGACCAAGGGGTGTTACATGGGGATTGTGTCTTTACCAGGGCTCCCTTTTCCATAAACGCCTTTACTTGGGTCCAGATGGCTTCTGACTGTGATAGCTTAAGGGGATACTGTGGCTTTCTGGGGAGTGGTGGCCCCAGTTTGAGTTTGACCAGCACAGGGGGAACTTTGAGTCTTCCAATATCCTCAGGTCCAGAAGACCAGAGGGTTGAAGGGATTCTGGCCAGCACTTCAGATGGGATAGTCTTGGACAGTAGTAAGGAGTAGTAGGGGAAGACAAGCAAAGGCTTCTTGGTCTTTTTCATTAAGAGGGCTAGACAGAGAAATGGTGCCCTCTTCCTTATAGTTAATAGTGGCCTGGAGTCTTGACAGGACATCTGCTCCTAGGAGATTTAGGGGGCAGGTTTCTGACACCACAAACCTGGTTAAGATATTTGTATAAGGACTTCCTATTGTCATGGGTTTGGTGAGCTTGTTGGACTGTGTGATTCCCCCCTCCCCCACACAGGAAATATCAATGTCAGACAAAAAGTTTGCAGATGGCAAGTCATGTACCCTTATGACATTTCTGGTTGTACCTGTTTCCACCAGGAATGGGGCAAGTTTCCCTTTCACTGGTATTTGGATTGTGGCAATTGGGCCACGCTTGTCTTACCCCTAATGTAGGAGGTCTAGATGGGATTGGGATGGATGGGGGGCAGAGGAGGGGAGGGGTGGCTGGGAGCCAGCATTTGCCCAAGCTCCGTTGTTATTCCAGTTGGGTTGGGGGGAGGGAGGGGAGGGATTCTGCTTCCTCCTTCGAGGGGCTCTAGATTCTCTTCTGAAGTGTCCAGGACGTCCACAGTTGAAACAGGTTCTAATATCTTGGGTTGGTCCGATGGTAGGGTCCACTGACATCATCAGTGGAGCTGTTTTTTGATAGGCTGTGACGATTCTAGTCCCTTTGCCACTAGCAACAGTGTGTCCATGGGCATAGAACGGTATTCGGGACAGGCTTGCATAAGTCCCTTTCTGATATTCTCCCTCAAGCTCATAACAAAGGCCAAGGATAACATCTGCATATAGGATTTAGCATGCATGGAGAAACCTAAATTATTGAATGCCTGCGTGAGGCGCATGTGGAATTTCTCAACCGATTCCCCTTTGTCTTGAGTGATATCCTGTACTGTTGTGGCCTGGTGGCCAGTTAATCTTTGGCCCAAGTGTATATCTGTTCACAGAATTCAATGCCAGACTGGTAAGATTGGTTGTCATTTATTCTAGCATCAGTGATAGATTTCTCCATTATAGGCCAATACAAATCCCCTGCTTTCACTTCTGTGAGGCCCACCAGGTCTCTGTGTGGCTGAGAAGGTTTTTTGGATTTGTGTAATGCAGCGGTAAAAGGGAATGGGTTGTTTTTCTGGATCTGGCAGGCTGTTAACTAATGTAGAAGCCTGTGAGGGCTTGAATGCCACATAGCACAGGGGGGGGCATCGGGGGGTGGGCCAAAAGACCTAGTTATTCCTTGGGCCTGGCCAGTGTGACAATGTGGGGGAACGGCAATCAACACCTGCGAAGCAGCATCACTCTGTGGAGGGCTTTGCTAACCGTGGCTGGGTTGGCATGGGGTTTTACTGGGCTAGTGGTTCTGGTAACTATGGTCAGAGACCGTACTGGTAGGTTCCACATACGGTGTCCCATGTTGTGGAGGTGGTGGAGGTGCAGGCGGAGTGCAGATACCTTGGCCGTAAACTGTACTAGTAACAGCATCATTAGTTTGTACCGGCATCAAAGGAATGGCCGGAGGTGGTGGCGTATAGTAGGCCCCGTTCGGCTTCAAGACAGGAAACAGCGGAATAGTGCAGTACTTAATTGGGCAGTACTTAAAAAGAGTAACGGGGTGATCACCAAAATTAATCAAACAGACAGGCACTTTACCTTGAGACAAGGTCACCAGACTCTTGGCTGTTCGTACGAAGGGATAGATTCCACTAGGGCTTGATAGTCCTGGCCCTGGATCCCTAACACAGCACGGTACCACAGGATGATCTGGGAATTTGGAGGCAGAATTACCGGCCGGTTATCCCGGATCAGGACAGTACAGATTTCCCCTTTTCCATTTGTGAACCTTTGCTGAGCACACAGCACACTGATAGTCTTTTGAATGACTCTTTTGGAAGCAGGTGAGGCTGAAGATATAGTTTGGTTTAAAGCTTCAAGCACTTCGGAGTAACATTTTTTAAAGACATTAGTCCCTAGGATCACAGGGTGTCCTCCTTTATCTCCTGCTTGTACCACGATCACACCTTGCTGTGGTAAGGTGGCTTCTCCCACCTGAAGGGTAGGTTCCCAGTACCCATGGACTTTCACTGGCTTACCGTTGCTAACGATGATATCTAGCCAGGACTTTGGTGGCTGGGTAAGGAGGCTTGATTTCCAGAATTTGTCAAAGGCAGGTCGTTGAATGGTGGTGATTAGAGATGAGCGAACTTCTGTTTTAAGTTCGGCGTCTAAAGTTCGGGGGCGGGTTAGCGGAGAATCCCGATCTGGAACCGGATATGGATTCCGACTTCCGTTGTGGTCCGTGGTAGCGGAATCAATAATGGCCGATTATTGATTCCGCTACCACGGACCACAACGGAAGTCGGAATCCATATCCGGTTCCAGATCGGGATTCTCCGCTAACCCGCCCCCGAACTTTAGACGCCGAACTTAAAACAGAAGTTCGCTCATCTCTAGTGGTGATCTGAGACCTAGTTTCCAACAGGGCTTCAAAAGGTATCCCGTAGATACATATGTTAATTTTTAGACGAGGCCCTACGTATCTGGGCATCCAGCTTGGATCCCTTGGACCTATTGTTCTACCTCCCGGGGGGTTGTCCTCTGCCTCAGGGGTGGCCCGTTTAACTGCCAGCATGTGGATTCAGTATGTCCATATTTTTTACAATAGTGACAGACAGGCTGCTTACGATTTCTAGACCGGTAACTCGTCGTCCATCAGGTTCCTTGGGGTATACCTCTCTATATGCAGGCGGGAGCCTTGGAGGAAAGGGGCTTTCATCTTCTAGCAACAATGGTCTCTCCCATTCCTCTATTTTCCTGCACACTTTCTCCAGGCTCTTAGTGAGATGGTTTACCTGCTCCATTAGTGCCGCCACCACATCTGTTACTGGAGCCTGCGTGGCTTGACTGACTCCAGCCGGCCTCTCATTGACAGTCTTTGGCTGACAGGCCTGAGGTTCAGGGGAGGCTGCTGGCCCTGCGGCCGGGTTTTGGCCTAGGATACTGATGGCCAGCTCTTTAAAGTCCAAAAATTAACAATTGGGGTGTTGAGCTGACAGCATTCTCAGCTGGCCCTTTAAATGCTCAGTATTTATACCCGCAATGAACTGCTCTCTAAGATTCCTATCCTGGTCCTTGGCCTCTTTGGGGTCCACCTGGACCACAGCCCTCAGGGTCTCTTGCAAGGACAGAGCAAAATCGCGGAACGACTCCCCAGGCTGTTGCTTCCTGCTGAAAAATCGCATTTTAACTTCGGACACCGTTCTGGCCTCAAACGTGGTGCCGAGGCGATCAAAAACCTGTTCCAGGCTACTCTTTTCAGAACGGGGCCATGACATGACTTCCCTGCGGATGGCCCCTTTTAACTGAGCTACGAGGATCTCCATTTGTTGTTCAGCAGAGATAGGGTAGAGCCGGAATAAGGCCAGGATCTGGTCTCTAAAGTCCTTAAATTTATGGGCTTCCCCGGAATATCGTGGGAACCAGGGGGCCCCAAAATAATACGGCATGGTCAGTGGCATCAGGTTTGATGCTGCCGCAGCGGCAGGCACCCTATTATCAACTGCGGGCGCTTCAGAAGGCACATCTGGTGCCGCCTGCCCCGCTTCCTCAGGTGCGGACATAACGTTGCTAAGGGGGCATTGGAGTGAGTATGGCCCTTTAAGGAACTGCGGAGCAGACCGAAGCCAAGGTAGACGGATTCTTCCCCCAGGTCAAGTCTCTTATTACTAGTAGGGGACCTTCTCCGGTCTCTTGGCAAGGATCGGGACCTCTCCGGTACACGCGCGGCGACAGAAGGTAGGCGACAGAAGGTAGGCGCGGCCTCTTGGAGCTCCGGGATTGAAGGTAGGCAGTATCTTCTTTACAGACACGGCGGCTTTTTTCCTTCTCACAGGCTGGGCGGTACCTTCCCTTTGTCTTTTTCGCGCCAAACGGATACAACGAGGCGCACCAGTAATCCAGTCAGGTTAAGCGGCCATCTTTGAGCACATCGCTGTCTATTCACTGACAGCAAGCGGTGGCTAAATAAGCAGCAAAACAGTCCATGCAATATACAGTCTTTCACACCGCAATTATTAGAGTTCTTTGGCCCAGCAATTTCAAATAAACAGTTAGGGCTTGGTCACTTTATGGGCAAATAACGGCACACAGTTATAATTCCACGATGGCGCAGGAATAATCCGTAAATCCTGTTCGTGATGCCAAAATATGCAGTACGCCGACCTGCAGGGTATTGCGATGTGAGGTCACGGTTAATGGGCAAGCGAGGGTCACTCACAGTTTTGTAGGAGAACTCTGGGCAGGCGCACAGCAGTGATGGAGAGGCTGGCACAGGAGACCTCTGGGGCACACTCTGTGTTTTGGGACCAGGCCTGATGGTGGATGAGGTGCCCTGGATGTTGCAGTTGTTTAATGTGCCTGGGGCAAGGTCCCCTTAAGAAACGTGACGCCAGTGCCTATAACGGTAGCACACCGATTTCTAGCAGTAATAAGTGAGGAACACAGATTGTGGTGAACCAAACTTTTCTTTTACTAGCAACAGTTCAACTTTGTACAACTTAATTTCAGTTCCACTTTGCATCAGTAATAAATAGCAGGCTTTACACATCAATGGCAGGTGTCCTGTTCTTTGCAAGATACTCAGAGGGTAAAATCAACACTCCCAGACCAGGCTGCACTATTCCTTAGTTATTCTGGCTGTCTGTATCCCAAGGCCCGTATGCCCTAATGCTGGCTTCAATCCTTGGTAGTAATCCTCCTCAGGTATATATCACTTGCTTTGGATTAATGATCCTTCTGCCCTTCAGCTTACTTGTCTAGCTAGAAAACGATGGCTCTGCTCTACTCTGGTTAAGGAACTTGGTTTCTCCCAGGAGGCAAACTCTTCTCTTGGGGCAAATCTTCTGAGCTAAGCGGGGCTCAGGAACTTCAGGCAGGCTAGACTGCACTTACTAGCCACCTGGAATGCACTGCACTTCCCTGTCTGGGCCTGAATATATATACTAGGGGCTCCCTATCTCCCTCTAGTGTCTAGGATGATAAACTGCACCCTAATAGGCATGGTACCCAGATAACACAGGGAAATTAACATAAAAATATCACATTAATACAATAGTCATATTAACCGTTGTGTAGTGCCCACATTTACCTAGTGGGACACTACAATAGTACTATTGCTGTTTCCGAGTGAACTAAGATGAGGCCTCCCCGGATGTCATGTTACGTGCATCAGAGGTGGGGAGTTCGGCAGTTAGGAGAGGGGCTGATGAGGACATTTCCGGGTTGGTGATGACGGGGTATAGGGAGGTGTGTGGGCCGCCACAGTTGTAGCAGGCTTGGCGCCATGTTTGATTTTGACACTGGCATACCGGGCACACCCAGTACGGTTCGTTGGGGCCATTATAAGGGGGCTGTGACAGTGCACTGTCTCTGGGCATGTTGGACTGTGGGTTGTCTTCAGATTGTGAGAACATAAGAGGTACATTAGTATTATATTCATGATAAACATAATAAACGTTCCCTCCCTGTTCTTGCGTCTCTTCTAAAAATCCCTCTGTCTTCACAGCCTTTGCTGTCCAGTACCATCCTTTGGTGGACTTAGTAAGTCCACTGTCGGTGAGCCTACCCTTTTGTATTCTAAGTGTCCTCCGCCAGGACTCAGGGTCCAACCTTCCTCCCAGACCCCACCCAAACTGACTATGCCTTCTAAGTCTATTTCACGTAACAGTTTGCCTTTAAGGGTTAAGGAACCGGGACACTTATAAATATTAAGGCAGAATCCAGTAAAAGAGGGGGCTACAGGGGCTATGGGACCCACTCCCAGTAACTCTAGGGGGTACCCTAACTTCTTGACTTTTAGTACTTTATAACCATTAGGGGTGGGACCCAGTAAAAGACCGAATCTGCATTCGGAATAAGACATACAACAGATGATCACAGACAAGTCCCTGGACTGATCATAGTATGCACCCCTCTAACTCGTATATCTACGGGGGAGTTATTTATGCTGAACACAGTGTGTTCCCATCTGCGTCGCAGCAGAGTCCCCACGGGCCGGTCTCTCGATGGGCGTCAAGCAAAACGGCTCAAGATAGTCCTCTTGGACCCCTGTGTAACCACCTCTATGATTCAGTCCTGGCATAGAACGTAAAACATATATCAGTCAGAGCCCATAGGTCATAAAGAATCAAGAATTACCCGTCCGTTGTCGGGAAACCCAGCCTACGGCGGGAAGGAACAACGGAGGGAGTATACAGTGGAACACGGAAAATTATTTCCTTGGTTCTGGAGGTGATCAGTCTCCGTCTGTATCGCCTATCTATCGGTCCCGTCCTCCGTTGGTTCGGTTGTGGCCCCCGCAAATCATTGCCCCATGTTTGGCTCCAAACTGTCAAGGCAGGGTAATTTACCCACAGACGTATGGGCTCTCTGCCTGAGTGTAGTGCTAGCACAGAAGAAATCAGACACTGACACACGCTCAGCTGAGTGATACTTCACACACTTTATTTGTCATAGCATTTTATGTAGCTGCCCTGCGTCTTAACTGGGCGTAACTTGGTTAGTGTATTTGGCAACATATAATTGGTTAGTTTGTATATCTTCTTATTCCATTCACATTCCTATCCGGGCGTAGCTCCGGATGAAGGCACCATCTTAGTTACACGATGGGATGGGGAGCAAGTTGACGTACATCTGAAATCAGGTTGGTTCCCCCGGAAACTGTACAGCATAAATGTTCCATTGTATGGGATTATATAACCATATTTGGAATAAGCATTTCACATTAATATTGCAATTATCCACCACAGAGGTGCAGCTAGCCGGGCAAGTCCGTATCGTCCCGATGCCTACTGCCACAATGCCAAGGTGTCCTGTCAGCGGCAGCACTAGCCTGGAGTAGATGATAAATAGACAAATAGATAAATGGACAGATACAGTAGATAGAGTGATAGAAAGATAGATACATATATATACTGTAGATCGCGCTCTCTCCCTAGTATAAAACTGTAGTTCCATGCGCCATCTGCCGTTTAGAAACACAAATTGCTCCCTGGATTTTCTAACTACTCTTTTTACGCACTTCGTTCTCTACAGGATATCGCTCTGCACTCACGCGATTCCACTGTGAGCGCTAGCGCTGCTACATCTGTAGAATATGGAGCAGAATCTATTCTCTCAGTAATATGAGCAATGCAATAATATAGCCGTGCAGCTCAAGGGCAGACACAAGCTGTCTCATCACTGCATTCTGCTGGTTTCTGGGGTAATAGAAGGAGCCCCAATGTGTGTGATCACCAGATATGAGGTCACCCTAGGCTCTATCTGTACCCCGCTTATATAAGTTATTGAATAGTAATTATTACCGGGCTTCTTCACTGTAACCATCTTTAGAAAAGCTTCCTCAAACATCTTCAGTTCATCTAGATCTTTTTCTTTCTTTTTAGCACGCCGACGATAGGCCATATAACTGTGAGACAGAGAAAAGTCCTTACATGAGCCGTACAGATGACAATATTCAGTCCCCCATCAGAAAACACCCATGGACCCCTCCCCCACTACAGAGATGGAGATATAAAGGTGCAGTATAACAAGCAGGAAGGATCTGGTGTCTTAGTGTATATGATATCATAATATAGCAGCGGGAAAGGGAGGACAGCGACTACCTGATTATAGCACTGCCCGATCCAGCCCCTGTATTATAGACTGGCTGCTGTAGTTACTGCGCCACCTGTAGGTCAGACATTAAATCTTATACGAATAATGTGATGTGTAGAGTAGAAGAAAAAGGAAACTCACCAGCAAATTATGACAATCACAGCGGCAAAAAGAAGAATTCCTAAAAGTGGCAGGACAATGCGCAATATGTCTGGTAATAAAGAAACGTGATGCTTGTTACTAATTCTTACTATAGAGAGAAAAAATTCTACAAGACATTGTCCAACATCTCTAGATCCTCCTGATGCCAGCAGGGCCCTTCACGAGGACATCAGCTGGTAGGCACTGGCAGCTTGGCTGGGTATAGCGGTGGTGATTGTAGACTGTGGACTGGTAACATCTGGATAAGGGGCACATTTTTATAGGAAAGGAAATAAATGACTACTCACTGTTATTCGCACCTCCGCTGTCCGGACCGTGCGTTGTCCACGGTGATCCATGGAAAGTCACTGTAAATAAAGAAGAGAAATCCATCAGCAGCTGAACCTCTAAACTGGACCATGAGTTGGAAATACTAACTGAACCCTAGAAACCTACACAACCCTCCCAGTGATAACGTCCATTACCGCCCGGTGTCTCTGGGACTTTCTGTTCAGCAAAACAAACAAAAAAATCACCAACAAATACAAGAGAAATCTGCTGAGCTCCATCTCCTCCAACGGCAAACCCTCAAAAGATTCCCATGTACCCCAACACATAGAAGACTGGACACAGTGGTGTGATGTCACCATCATCAGAGCTCTGGGGACGAGGCTGCTGCTACTGATGATGTCATCAGAGATAACACCTAAAAGATGCACATTATATGAGAAGGGGATATTCTAAGTTAAAAAAAATCCCCCAATAGAAAGTGTATTGACACTAAATATTGACACTAACATGAGTTTAGACCGGATGTTCATACTTTTGTGCTGATTAATTCCTTACTACTGTACATCTTCATAGCGATCACTGCTACTTTTTTCAGATACAGAGCTCTAAATACCCTGCATAGCCATAGATTTAATGATACCATTCTGGGTGCCATCATTATAGGAAATGGGTGTCTACTACAAATATGGACACATTGAACTCAATAGATCACCGCTCTTGTCCATGGGTTGTGTACGGTATTGCAGTTCACTGCCATTCAAGTAAATGGGGCTCAGCTGCAATGTCACACACATTCCACTGTCTTATAACCTGAGCTCCAAGCCACAGAGACCACAAACGAGTTTCGCCTCTAGGACCCATAATTATGTCAGGAGAAAAACTATATTTAGTCCCCATTCAGTGAGATAAACCCCCGGTGATAATGTCCATTACCTGCAGGTGATTTTGTGGGCTTTCCATCAACAGAAAATATAGAAAATAAAATAAACAGAAGAGCAATTCTTCTCGCATCCATTTTCTCCAACGATTAACCCTCAAAAGAATCCAGTGCACCCCCAACACATGGAAGCCTGGACATAGCATTGTGATGTCACACAATATCAGAATTCTAAGGGGGCGGGGCTTCTAGCTGCTGCTGATGTCATCAGAGATATAGTCTGAATAAAGAACTGTATATAGAGCAGTGATATTAAAGGGCAATGCCACCTCTAATAAACCTGTGATAAAGTCATAGAGACATTGGGAGGAATTTATCCTAACCAGGGAGTATTTGAAGTCAGTTTTGCTGTAGTCTGTGTTGTTTTATTTTATGCTACATTTACCAAACGTCTCATGTTGTTTGATAAATGTGTCTTATCCTTAAACCTAATTATTTTGTCAGGAAAACTAGTCCAGTTTTTCTACTCCATCCTCCTATTGGAGTAAATTTGTGACCTTTTTTGTGATTTTTTAATAAAGTCTCAATTATAAATGTGGAGTAAAACTCAGTAACATAGCTAACCACATCCACTTTTCCACCCACATTGCAAAACTGGAGTGAGTGGTATAAAAATGCAAAACGGCAAAACATTTTTGCGCAAGTGAGCACAAAAACCCTTGAAAGCCCTACTTTGAAAGCGTTTGAAGCCAGAATTCTGGAGTGAAAGCATGAAAAATCTGCCCCTTCATATATTATATTAAGTGATGAGTGAAGTTATGAAAAATTGGATTTAGCTGCTTTTTCAAATTTCACAAAGAAATTTGATTTGTGACAAATTACTTATTGCTGATTTGGGGGTCCTACCATTGTATACACTATGTATTATGCTATATAGTGTTTTATATGATGGCAGTTTGTTCTAACAAGGATATGGGAAGGCAAGTGCTAACAAGTACGAGTGCTAACCCCCCCCGCTCCTCTCCTCTCTATAGGAGTGGGCTGGTCCTGCTTCCTGCCTGGAGGGGGGGTTTCTGTTAAACTACTGTGTGGAGAGGAAGCAAAGTTCAGAGCTCCAGCTCCTGGAAGAGATCAGCTATATCTGGGACTCAAATGAATCCTTGACAATCAGCATTTCAAGACACTGCTAGGAGGTGAAGAACTATGGATGAGACACCCATCCCCCAGAACACTGCGAGGCCACTATTTCTTAGGTGCTTTTATTTTGTGGATTGGCAGGAAGAATTTACTTAAAACCTACATTGTACCAAAAATTCTTTACTTACACCAAATTCCACATATGGCTCCCATTTTCATTTTTTTGCCAAATCTGTAGAATCTTTTCTGTGGTGTACAAGATCAACTCGAACTGCTTACTCCATTCCCACCAGAGAAAATAAATTTGGTGGCTTTGGTCTTCCAGATATGTGTCCAAGGGCAGATTGGCCATAAAACGTACAGGGAAATTTCCTGCAGGGACGATGCCCAGGGGGCTCCCTAAGGCTTCCTCTCTGCTGCTGGCCGGGTATATAATAAGTTCTCAGCTTCCTTGTGTTTCCTCACCTTCTGTCAATTTGGACCTATCTACTACATAGGGCTTTTTTTTTTTTCTCCAGGGCAACTTTAAGCTCCCAGTCCGCCCCTGATTGAATTCTTTGAAGGAAGCAGAAACAACTCTATGAACGTTTTGTCGGCCCCTCTAATCATCTGCTGTGTGGTGAGCTCATGAAGGGTAGGTCCCTAGATGGCATTGTGGTGGGGCACTGACAGTGTGGTGGGAAATTGGCATTGTGGTTGGGCATTGAGAATATGGTGGGCACTGGTACTGGCACTATGGAGGGGCACTGACTTTGTGGTTTATCATTAGCTGACACTGTGGTGCGGCACTGTCAGTGTGGTGGGACATTGGCATTGTGGTGGGGCAATGACAGTGTGGTGGGACATTGGCATTATGGTGGGGCACTGACATTGTGGTGGGACATTGGCATTAATGTGAGGCACTGGCAGTGTGGTGGGACATTGGTATTATGGTGGGGCACTGACATTGTGGTGGGACATTGGCATTAATGTGAGGCACTGACAGTGTGGTGGGACATTGGCATTATGGTGGGTCAGTAGCTGGCATTGTAGTTGGAAGAATGTGGCTTGTTCTGCAACACTGTTTGTGGAGCTCCTACTCACTACAATGGCAGTTACAGAGCACCAGGCCACTCGGTTGTTTCCATAATCCGGGACACTTGCGGTCTGAAAGCTCTCACACCCCCACTGATAAAAACCTTTGACATGTCACTATAACACATGTGTTGAAAGTGCTGGAACTCTGTACTACTCTGTTATTAAAAAGTGCGGTCTTATATTTTGTTTCTCATTTCTTTTTATATATAATTTTATAAGGCCTGGTGGGAGAGGAGCTTCCTCCTCATCGACACCCACCCTTTCTGCGATCGCCTGCAGTGGTATGGGCGCTACATCGATAACCTGCTGTTTGTATGGTCTGGAGATGTGGCGTCCAAACCACTGTTTGGCAAATACACGGATTCACGTGTACCCTCTATTTCTTTCGTGTTGCACTTTGATACCAGGTCGGTTTCCTTTTTGGATTTAAGATTGAGCACTAATTCTGCCAGTTCTAGTGTGAACACCTCCACTTTCAGGAAAGAGCTAGCTGGCAATACTATTTTGCATGCATCATCATGTCACCCGCCACATGTAATATATAATATTCCAAAAGGCGAGCTGATCCGTACTAGGCGCAACTGTTCGGACATTTCGTCTTTTGAACAGGAAAGTAATAAGAATGTGTATATATTCGCGGAATCATATGTTAAATAGCAAAAGAAAAACGGTTTAGAATTTGGACCGCAAATCTTTGATCTTTCCTGATACGAACTCCACAGCCGCAGCGGGCAACAGTAAAGGAAATAGCCACACTCCTATTACGTTTGTCAGCCAGTACAGTGGCGAATACAGGGAAATATGCAAAATAATTAAAAAGCATCTATCAGTCCTCAGCTTTGATGAAAAGTAGTCGGAAATAATAGCGGGAGGCATTAGATGTGCTGCAAAAAAAGCTCCCACATTAGGCAGTCTCATCAGTCCCTAGTTTATACAAAGAGAAAAGTAATGTGACACCGACCTGACTTTCAACGAAGGGGAGCTATAAGTGCGGGCATAGTAGGTACATTTATTGTGATCATTTTCAAGTAAGCCAGTATTTTCACTCTATGGATAATGGCAAAAAATGTAGTATTAATAGCTACTTGAATTGCAACACAAAGAATGCGATCTATTTAGCGACCTGCCAAATGTGCAAGTTGTAATATGTAGGTTGCACTTCTAACCAAATAAAATTGCGAATCCGTAAGCATATATCGGATATTCCCCATTACAGAAATCGCAACGTATCTGCAGTTAGTGAACATTTTGCAGTCACACATGGTGGTGAAGTGACCCATTTGAGAGCTCAAGGCATAGAAAGGGTCTTTATTCCAGCTAGAGGTGGCGACTTGAGGAGGAAACTGCTTAATACTTGCCACGCGCTATCCTGAAGGTCTGAAAAAGAGACGTGATCTCATATTACAATATTAACTTCATATTTGCCTGCCATTGATGTATTTTATACATTGCTATTTTTATGCATTGCTATTATGTTTTCTATATATTTCATGTATATCTTTTCCTCCCTCCCCTCCCCTCATGGTTGACACATGTTCTGAGTCAGTCTAATCAGGACATGTGACTCAATGATTGGGATGTCAGGTGTGGATTAGCCTTTTTAAACTGAGTTTTGTACACAAGTTTTTTGTCATGATGAAGGACCCTGATTTACTTGCGGATTTTGGAAGCTGGATTTTTCTTGGTCTTGAATATTCACAGCAATCAAGTCCGGAGGTTGCCATCCGTGCTGGACGGTGGGTGAGAGCTGCTTTACCTTCTCTGTTTCATATAATTTTAGGTGGACCACAGGTTTGCAGTAGAAAAATGGCCGCATCCAAGAAGACGCCATCATCAGGACCTGCTGAGGACATTTTGTCACTTTTTTGCCTAAATGGCTTCATAATTCCTTTTTTTTGTCAGTATTCTATTCTAGTATTCTATGAGGTAGGAAATGTTGAACGCTCTTTTTAGTGTATTTTACTAACACTGGCATTTCATACACTGGTCTTAGCCCAAAGCGCGTTGGGGTAAGATGCGACAAACGTAACAGAGTTGGGACATAACAGAGATATCAGATTCTAGCGCAGACACCCTCCTCCTTCATGTCGTCCGTGGACAGGAGACGATAAGTGGGCAAATTTTAGTCCGGGGAAATGTTATATTAGGGTACTTTCACACTTGCGGCAGGATGGATCCGACAGGCTGTTCACCCTGTCGGATCCGTCCTTCGGCTATTTCACCGTGCCGTCGGACCACCGCTCCGTACCCATTTACTATATTGGGGACGGGGCGGAGCTCCGGCGCAGTACGGCAGTTCGCGGTGAGAGGCCGCCGGACTAAAAAGTCCGACGTGCAGGACTTTTAGTCCGGCGGCCTTTCGCCCTGCACTGCTGTGCTGCGCCTGAGCTCCGCTCCCGCCCCCATTATAGTCGATGGACGGATCTGCGGTCTGGCAGCACGGCGAAATAGCGGAAGGACGGATCCGACAGGGTGAACAGCCTGTCGGATCCATCCTGCCGCAAGTGTGAAAGTACCCTTATCTTGTGCAGCTGAATGGGTCAGAAAAGCTACATACTGATGACAACTTCCTTAGAAGTGACAGTAAGATTAAGGTCTTCTGATTTGGCTTAATCGACATGTACTAATGTATATTGTTTTAGGAATGGGCGCATCTTTTCACATGGTGCTGTGCACTCCCATACAGCTCTCCATAATGACCCCTACAAGTTATATACACACTGTGCAGTCAGTACTGACCGCAGCTTAGTGTATTATAAGTGCAGTACTGTACGGTACGTGTTCTACTGCCATCTGCATAACTTCACAATGCTTCCCTGCTCCTTGTTAGCCAATGATACATACAGATACATATTTTATCTGTTTATTTACTACGCGGCTACACCTAAAATCTGAATTCCGATGTGTTAAGGCTTATGTAGAAAGTGCTGTATATAATTATGTACAAAGCT
Organism: Bufo gargarizans; assembly: GCF_014858855.1. NCBI lineage: Eukaryota > Metazoa > Chordata > Amphibia > Anura > Bufonidae > Bufo > Bufo gargarizans. Next base: position 295,755 of record NW_025334184.1, on the reverse strand, counting down.
GTAAAAGGAAGCTATTTATCGGCTTGGTTCTCCTATACCAGTGGTGGCGAACCTATGACACTGGTGCCAGAGGTGGCACTCAGAGCCCTCTCTGTGGGCACCCACGCCCTGGAAAAAGTCGAAGGTGTACCAATATGCCTTAGACTTTTCCTGCCATCATCAGCGCAGGGCGCACTATGTACAGCACAGGCAGTGCACTGAATGTAGGCAGGCTATTATAGCTAAATGATAAAGTACATGGAAGATACACTGTATTGGACTGTAGTATTCAGGTTAAATTGCTGTGTTGGCACTTTGCGGTAAATATGTTGGTTTTGGGTTACAGTTTGGGCACTCAGTCTGGAAAAGGTTCACCTTCACTGTCCTATACTGTACTTTGGCTAGACTCGTGTTTTTCTAATGGTCTGTAACATAATGCTTAATACAAAGGACAATGCATATTGACACGGCGGGGCTGAGCATTTAATTAACAAATGTTCTAATAATGATAATAATGATAAACCCACACCTTGGCATTGTGGCAGTAGGCAGGGGGACGATGCACATGCCCAGCTAGCTGCACCTCCTCAGGACGCTGACTGGCACCGTCGGGGGACTGTATTCCTGGCTACAGTTGAGCGGACACCTGGATGTTCTGGTTCGATGAGTTCGGCCGAACTTCACAAAAAAGTTCGAGTTCGGGACCCGAACTTGTCCCCAAACTTTTGAGCACTAAAATTACTGTAAAAATGTCATGGAAAGGGCTAAAGGGCTGCAAATGTTATCAAAATGTGGTTAAGAGCATGGCAAGTGCTCTGCAAACAAATGTGGATAGGGAAATGACTTTAAATAGCATAAAATTGGCTGATTTGCAAGGGGGTGAGGTGAAAGACAGATAGACATCGACTGCAGGTGCCAACTCTGATCTTTCAGCAACGTAAAAGAATTTGAGGCACTGTCAGCAACCCAACCCTATTGCCTGTACTTGTTCAGGCCTCACCATTCGTAGAGCTGCATTAGGCCCGACCAAATACCGCTGAGGGTTCTGTCGCCTACTCCTACCTGAGGAAGGGGTTTCACTTGTGCGTGTAGCTGGCACAGATTGACCACGTCCTCTTCCTGCAACAGGAGCTCCACCAGCAGCACCACGACCTGGGCCACGTCCCTTATTTGACGCTCTCCTTATATTTCTCAAATTTAGAATCTTGCACAAAATGGGTGTTTTATTGATAACAGAATAGAACAGCAGTATCTAAAGTGTGTATCTCACACGTACAGATGCATACTAGGCCGCAATTAAAGATTTTTGCCCAAAATGGGTGTTTTTCTAATAGCAGAATAGAGCCACAGTATCTAAATTGTGTATCTCACACGTACAGATGCAGACTAGGCCGCAATTAAAGATTTTTGCCCAAAATGGGTGTTTTTCTAATAGCAGAATAGAGCCACAGTATCTAAATTGTGTATCTCACACGTACAGATGCAGACTAGGCCGCAATTAAAGATTTTTGTCCCAAAATGGGTGTTTTATTAGGCTACTTTCACACTTGCGTTTGGTGTTCCGCATAGGCGTGCGCAGCCTATTGCATTAGGGTGTGCACCGTAAAGCACAAACACACACGCCTCGCGCGCGCGCGCGTGTGTGTATGTGTGTATGTATGTATATATATATATATATATATATATATATATATATATATATATAATATCCACAGATCCTCCACAACAGTGTGTCAATTTTGATTGTACTAACCTAATACTTTAAAGACAAGCTTTCAAGAGTTTCCTTTCTTCCTCGGTACGCTTGAGTATTCAGAAACAATCTATTCCTAAGGGTGGGTTTACATCTGCGTTATCCCATTCCGTTATAGGTTCCATTTCAAACGGAATGGCAAGATGGAATTCCAAACGGAAACCTTTAAGAGGCATTCCGTTTTGCTCTGTCCTAAAAGAAGTTTATGAGAAAGCATAACGGATCCGTCTGGGTCCCCTTATGCAAGACGGAAAACAAAGTCCTGTCGATAGGACAGATGGATCCTGTCGACGGGAACCAGATGGATCCGTTTTGATTCCCATAGACTTCTATTAGGACGGAGAGCAAACAGAATGCCTCCTGCAGAGTCCGCACTGTATGAGAGAGAGATAGCTGTGGCTGTGAAGGGGAAAGTTCCAGAGCACACAAGGAAATGGCCGGACTGGAAGGGGGGAGAAAGGGGGGCCCCTAAGGGTAGGCCCACATGACGGGGGGTTTGGTTAGGGAGCCCCAGGGAGATTAGGATTGGGGTAACAGGGGGTGGGGTGGATGCAGGGGGGGTCGTATTGGTGGGTTTGAGCAGGAGGGGAGGGGCGTAGGGGTTAAATAGAGTAGGGGGAAAGTGGACGGTAGCCATTTTGGTTACCTGAGAAAGCTGGCCAGACCTGTTGCTGTGATGGAGCAGTTGGAAGCGGCGATTCAGGAGTTGCGGGCGGCAGCAGCGGTCCACGGATCTGCATGGGCCCAGGAGCAGGTACGGTTGTTGCTGAGGGGGGAGGCTGAGGCTCCTGTCCTGCCTCAGCCACCTTTAACACGGCCGCGGCGGGCACGGCCGCCGGCGCGCTTTAGTCCATCCTCATCCCCCCCTCGGGCTCAGCGCCGTGTCCGGAGCCCTTCACAGGACCCTTCACGTCGGGCGCCTCCGGTGCCAGCTGCCTCAAGGCCCCGACATGGAAGGAATCCAATTGGTAGGTGGAGCCCCAGGGGTGGCGGGCCCGGCCATCTCCTTCATCCAGCGGCAGCGGCGGGGGTTCGGGACCAGGTGCGGCGGAGGCCCCCCTAACTCCTGGCAGGGGGGTGACCGCCCGGCGTGGGAGGAACAGGCTGCAATACGGGGCTGCTGCAATGGAAGGAGAAACGAGCAGCAGGCCCTCCGTTCAGTGTGTGAGGGGTAGCCCCGCCCACTTTAGCTCCGCCCACAGTGCCTCAGTTAACCCTAGCGTCCCTGGTCTGAGGCTGGCCAGGGGACAGGCAGAAGGGAGAAGATGCAGCAGGATGGATCCGGATTGCCCTAGAGAGTGCTGCCTTGCTGCTGGCCCCAGCTCTGCCAGGAGGCAGAGTGAAGAGGAGAGCTCTGCCCCTCAGGATCCAGTCGCGGACAGATGCATCGTCCCTGGTCCCAGCGTTTCCAGGGGACAGTATGAAACATAGAAACATAGAATGTGTCGGCAGATAAGAACCATTTGGCCCATCTAGTCTGCAAAATATATCTGAATCCTATGAATAGTCCCTGGCCCTATCTTATATGAAGGATAGCCTTATGCCTATCCCATGCATGCTTAAACTCCTTCACTATATTTGCAGCTACCACTTCTGCAGGAGGGCTATTCCATGCATCCACTACTCTCTCAGTAATGTAATACTTCCTTATATTACTTTTAAACCTTTGCCCCTCTAATTTAAAACTATGCCCCTCTAATATAATATGCTCTCCTCCTTCACCGAGTTGATTCCCTTTATGTATTTAAAAGTTTCTATCATATCCCCTCGGTCTCTTCTTTCTTCCAAGCTATACATATTAAGGTCTTTTAACCTTTCCTGGTAAATTTTATCCTGCAATCCATGTACTAGTTTAGTAGCTCTTCTCTGAACTCTCTCTAGAGTATCTATATCCTTCTGGAGATATGGTCTCCATTACTGCGCACAATACTCCAAGTGAGGTCTCACCAGTGTTCTGTACAGCGGCATAAGCACTTCACTCTTTCTACTGCTTATACCTCTCCCTATACATCCAAGCATTCTGCTGGCATTTTGTGCTGCTCTATTACATTGTCTTCCCACCTTTAAGTCTTCTGAAATAATTACTCCTAAATCCCTTTCCTCAGATACTGAGGTCAGGACTGTGTCAAATATTCTATATTCTGCCCTTGGGTTTTTATGCCCCAGGTGCATTATCTTGATGCAGCGGTCGGGTGGGTGAAGCGCTTTGGGGCGGGGTCACTCCTAGCTAAGACTGATATTGAAGCGGCGTTTAGGTTACTGCCGGTGCATCCGGATTGTCACCATTTGTTAGGCTGTTTTTGGGAGGGGGGTTTCTTTGTGGACCGATGCTTGCCCATGGGGTGCTCTTTGTCATGCGCCTACTTCGAAACGTTCAGTTCGTTTCTGGAATGGGCTGTGATAGACTCATCAGGTTGTGCATCTCTGATTCACTATCTGGATGATTTTTTGTGTATAGGCCCCCCGGGTTCGCGGGTGTGTTCCTTGTTGTTGGAAACGTTACGTTCGCTTTTTGATTGGTTTGGGGTTCCGTTGGCGGCAGAAAAAACGGTGGGTCCGGTAACGGTATTGAGTTTCTTGGGGATTGTGATTGATTCTGAAAAGATGGAGTGTAGACTGCCAGTAGATAAATTAGAGGATTTGAAGGAAAATTTGGTGAATGCCCAGAGGAAGAAGAAGTTGTAGCTACGGGAGCTTCAATCACTGTTAGGGAAACTTAATTTTGCTTGCCGGGTCATGCCTATGGGTAGGGTTTTTTGTAGACGACTGGCTGGGGCGACAGCAGGTGTGGTTTCGCCTCGTCACTACATTCGGCTGGGGAAGGAATTGCGGGCGGACTTAAAGGTGTGGGTGTCATTTCTGGAAAAGTATAACGGTCGCTCGTTATTTATGGGGGAGGTGATGGACTCGTTTGACTTTGAGCTGTTTACGGATGAGGCGGGTCGTTCCGGTTTTGGTGCATTTTGTGGTGGCCAATGGTGTGCTGGGCAGTGGCCGGTAGGGTGGTTTGAGCGCGGTTGGGTGAGGAATTTGGCGTTATTGGAGCTCTTCCCAATTGTGGTGGCGGTGTTATTGTGGGGGGACCGTTTTCGGAATAGGAAGATTCGTTTCCACTGTGATAACATGGGGGCGGTGCAGGCGATAAATGGTTTGTCGGCATCCTCGCCGTTAGTGGTACGGCTTCTTCAGCGGTTGGTGTTGGAGTGCCTGTCGCTTAATGCCTGGGTGGTGGCGGTGCATGTCCCGGGGGTGGAGAACTGTATTGCTGACGCCCTCTCTCGTTCACAGTGGGATCGTTTTCGTCAGTTGGATCCGGATGCGGAAGCTACGGGCCTACCTTGTCCGGCTTGCCTGTGGGATCTGCTGGAAGAACTGTGAATGGGCTCATTCAAGCGTCGTTGGCGCCCGGTACGTGGGCTATGTATGTTAGAGCTTGGGATCATTGGGAGGCTTGGTGTGTGGATCTGGGTGCGAAGATGGTGGATGCGGAGGTAGCGTTGTTGATGTTTTTGGGGCATTGTAAGGAAGAGGGATGGTCAGTTAGTAAAATGAATGGTTGTATGGCTGGGCCGGCTTTCGGTTTTAAAATGAGACGGATGTTTGATTTTACTAAGTCGTTTCTGGTGGTGCAGGCGTTAAAAGGATGGCGTAGGCTGCGATCAGGGGTGGATACCAGGAGGCCGGTATTGTTTGCGTTATTGTTGGAGTTGGGGGGGCAGTTGAGGGGTGTGTGTAATTCAGAGGGGGAGGTCCGTTTGTTTAGATTGGCTTTTTCGCTGGCGTTTTTTGGGGCGCTTCGTTTGGGTGAACTAGTTTGTCCGTCGGTGTATAGACCGGGGGGGTTGATGAGGGATGATGTGGATTTGTTTCCGGATAGGGTGGAGTTCGTTATCCGTAGATCAAAGACCGATGTGGAGGGTCGGGGTTGTAGGGTGGTGTTGTTTGCGGTGGCGGATTGTGATATGTGTCCGGTCAGCTGTCTTCGGGAGTATGGTTCACGGGTAGAGGTGGGGCTAGGTCCACTGTTAATTCACGCGGATGGGTCCTATTTGTCCCGTTTTCAATTTTCGGCAGTGTTTGCTAAATGTTTGCAGGGGTTGGGGCTGGATCGGGAGGGGTACTCCAGTCATTCGTTTAGGATTGGTGCAGCCACTGAAGCGGCAAAGCTGGGTTTGGGGGATGAGGTCATAAAACGCATAGGACGATAGGTCATATGTTCGTCTGAATCGTTTATAAAAAAATAAAAAAAAAGAGGGGCGGATAATATTTTGCTTTACGTTGGCAGTGTTGTTCTTGCATTATTTTTCTAGTTTCAGGTGCAGCACCCGCCCTGGTGTGGATTTTGGGACACTCCTATGTTTTCTGGGGGGCCGTTCGGGCAGCAGTTCGGCCAAACGGTCAGCAACTAGGTTTCGACAGGGCGTCGGTGGTGGTAAGATGGATAGGGCGAAGGGGCATGATTTGGAGAGGGGTGCTGCCTGAGGTGCATCGTTTTGCACGGATGGATAAGGCACCTGATGTGTTGGTGATCCACGCGGGTGGAAATGATTTGGCTGCGAGACCAGGGAGCTGGTAAAGGATATCAAATGGGACATGTTGCGGTTGTGGTCATTGTTCCCTGGGTTGGTGACTGTCTGGTCGGACATAGTGCCGAGGCGAGTCTGGAGGTCGTTGGAGGCAGTAAATAAGGCCCGGGTTAAAGTTAATCGGGCGATTGGGCGGTTTATGGCACGGAATGGGGCAGTGGTGGTCAGGCATAGGGACTTGGAGAGCGGGGTTGGTTCCTTTTGGAGAGCGGACGGGGTGCACCTGAATGCAGTAGGGGTGGATATGTGGAGCCTGGCGCTACAGGAGGGTATTGAGGTGGCCCTGAGGATGTGGAGGAACGCACAGAGTTGAGGAGTCTAATCTGTGCGTCGGTGGCGGTGGGGGGGTCCTTGGAGTTGGTTACGGTGGAGCTGGAGGACATTGGGAGGGCCCCTACGGTTGGGGCTGGACTCCCATGGTGGCCCAGCTGTTGAGGGGAGGGCCATTCTGTGGTGCTTCCGAGCTGGGGGTCACGGCTGGAGGCAAAATGGCTCACCCCGGGTCAGCAGCTGAGGGTTTTTTGGGGCTCCAAGGACCTCCCCCGTTAGGAGGAGTCATTGTTGGGAATTTTCATGGTTTATGTTATGTTGTATTTATATTAATAAACGGCTGCTGTGGCCAATATATTCCAACAGGTGTCTGAGTCTTTTTGTGATGGTTGGGTGTATTGGTATATGTTGTGGGCTGAACAGGTGAGAACAGGTGGTGGTAGTAGGGGCGAGCAAAATATAACCAATACCCCCGTCATGACAGCCCCAGAGCCTTTCTGCTGCCTGACCAACTGTATGCTTCCACAGTGCCAGCCCAGCCTGCAGGACATCAGAGAGGCCTGGGGTCCACATTATAGCATCAATACATTTACATTTATTTATTATCAAAAAGCATCATACATAACAAAAAAAACTATTTTTTACTGTCCCTTTAAGCAAAAGCCAGAATATAATAAAAGACAAAAACAGACATTAAACTACATTTATAATAAAACAATTTACTTACAAAAGAAGCTATTCAGTCGTCTGCTGTGCCGTCCTCTGCTTGCGTCCACCGATTCTTTGCCCTCCTTTCTGTCTCTCCTCAGTGTGCAGGCGCACTGTTATGGAGGACCTGTGGATGACACACTGTTATGGGGGACCTGTGGATGACACACTGTTATGGGGGACCTGTGGATGACACACTGTTATGGGGGATCTGTGGATGACACACTGTTATGGGGGCATCTGTGGATGACACACTGTTATGGGGGGATCTGTGGATGACACACTGTTATGGGAGCATCTGTGGATGACACTGTTATGGGGGCATCTGTGGATGATGCACTGTTATTAGCAGTGCGTCATCCATAGATCCCCCATAACAGTATCATCCACATATCCCCCCCATAACAGTGTCATTTACAGATCCCCCATAAAAGGTGACATATTCCACACAGATGCCCCCATAACAGTGTCATCCACAGATATCCCCTTTACAGTATATTAAGGGTATATCTGTGGATGGCACTGTTATGGGGGCATCTGTGTGGAATCTGTGGATGACACATATATAGCAGCATCTTGTTCAATATATGTGTCATCATCCACAGATTCCATAACAGTGTCCCTGACAGTGACCCCCCAACATGGGATAGAGGCTGGCAACTATTGTAAGACCCCGCTGCGTTCCTTATGTAAAGTGTTGTTAAACTTGTGCCAAGTTGTACTACTAGTACTATCTAATCTATTACTAACTTACTTGGACAGGACTCCAGCTGGTATTCAGTTTTTCTTTTTCACACAATCACCATATTCACTGGGCATGGGCACTGGGCGGGCAGGCAGGCTCTTCAAATATTCAAACTAGGCCGGCGGCAGCGTAACGTGACATCACTCACGCCGCACGCGCCTGCTCCTCCCACTTTATAAATGAAGCAGACGGAGCAGGCGCGTGACGTCGGAGTAAGTGAAGTTACCCGGCGGCCGCCGGGAGACGGAGCGCAGGAGTAGTGAGCAGTCGTATAAGCAGATGTATGTCATTGAAGCTGTCCGGGGCTGGCAGGCGGGGCTCAAGTGGCAGGCTGCAGTACAGGAGGCGGAGCACAGGGGTGTGATTAGGGTGTGCCCAGGCTCACCCGGCACACCCCATGCGCACACCTATGGGGTTCCGCTTGTGAAATCCGTTTGAGGGCTCTCGCAAGCGGCCCTGAACTGATCCGTTCATCCCCAATGCATTCTGAATGGATAAGGATCCGTTCAGAATGCATCAGTTTGGCTCTGTTCCGGCTCCATTCTGCTCTGGAGGCGGATACCAAAATGCAGCTTGCAGCGTTTTTGTGTCCGCCTGGCCGTGCGGAGCCAAACGGATCCGTCCTGACTTACAATGCAATTCAATGGGGACGGCTCCGTTTGACGTTGACACAATATGGTGCAATTGCAAACGGATCCTTCCTCATTGACTTTCAATGTAAAGTCAGGAGTCCTTATTAATATACCATCGGATCGGCGTTTTCTCCAATCCGATGGTATATTTAAACTTGAAGCGTCCCCATCACCATGGGAATGCCTCTATGTTAGAATATACCATTGGATTTAAGTTAGATTGTGAAAACTCAGATCCGACACTATATTCTAACACAGAGGTGTTCCCATAGTGATGGGGACGCTTTAAGTTAGAATATACTAAGAACTGTGTACATAACTGCCCCCTGCTGCCTGGCACCACCCGATCTCTTACAGGGGGCTGTGATCCGCACAATTAACCCCTCAGGTGCCGCACCTGAGGGGTTAATTGTGCGTATCATAGCCCCCTGTAAGAGATCAGGTGCTGCCAGGCAGCAGGGGCCAGACCCCCCTCCCTCCCCAGTGTTAAATTCATTGGTGGCCAGTGCGGCCCCCCCTCCCTCCCTCCCCAGTATTAAATTCACAGTGCGGCCTCCACTCTCCTCCCCCACTAATTAAAATCACCCCCCCCCCACCATCATTGGTGGCAGCGGAGAGTTCCGATCGGAGTCCCAGTTTAATCGCTGGGGCTCAGATCGGTTACCATGGCAGCCAGGACGCTACTGCAGTCCTGGCTGCAATGGTTACTTAGCAACTTTAGAAGCATTATACTTACCTGCACTGTCTGTGGTCGGCCTCCTCCTACTGGTAAGTGACAGGTCTGTGCTATAAGCAATATGCCGCACAGACTTTTTACTTACCAGTAAGAAAAGGGTGTTTTTAAAAACCCAGAAAATTATAGCTGTATTTCTAGCTTAAAATGCATACTGACTAAGGCTACTGTCACACTTGCGTTTGGTGCGGATCCGTCTGGTGTCTGCACAGAAGGATCCGCACCTATAATGCAAACGATGGTATCCGTTCAGAACGGATTGTAAGTCTGGATGGATCCGTTTGGCTCCGCACGGCCAGGCGGACATCAAAACGCTGCAAGGGGCATATTTAATAACTATTAATTGAATAAGACATTTTATATTAGTATACCGGAGCGGCGGGGCTATAGTACCGCCCCGCTGCTATTGCCGGCCACTAGCTCCTCCTCCCAGTCCCTCCCCGAGTCCCCGCTCGCTCGTACATCGCAGCTTGCGATGAAAAACTGGCAGCATTCGCCCCATAAGACGCAGGGGCATTTTCCCCCCATTTTGGGGGGAGAAAAAGTGCGTCTTATGGGGTGAAAAATACGGTAATAGAAATTAGAAAATTTGGGAAATTTTTTACATTTCTGGTAAATTTGGGATTTTTTCACAAATAAAGAAGAAATATATTGACTCTAATTTATGACTATCATGAAGTCCAACGTGTCACGAGAAAACAATCTCAGAATGGCTTGGATAAGTAAAAGTGTTCCAAAGCAATTACCACATAAAGTAACATGTCAGATTAGCAAAATATGGCCTGGGCAGAAGAGCAAAACTGGCCCAGGGGAGAAGGGGTTAAACAGATGCCTCCTACCATGAAATCTGTTCACCATAGAGTTCCATTGCAATTTTTTTTTATATATATGCAAGATACAAGAATGTGGTGTGCTTTTTTTCTTTTTCCAAAAGTATAAGGCAAACAGAGGCATAAAATGTGATGTGAACCCAGCCTTATTGGTGATCAGATCTTTTATGTGGCATTAGAAATGTTCGTTTGTTGGCAGCACATCACCCTGTGTAAACGGCATATGCTGCCGACAAATGAGCACTGTATGGGGATGAATGATCCTATCACTGATCATTGATCCCCATAATAATTGCGGCATATAAATGTAGGTAACAAGCGCCAAACGACATGGTGTTACTGCAGGTGTGACAGGACCTGATATATAATATAGAGATAAGTTATGTAAGATATAAGATAAGTATAAGAGAGAATAAGTTACAGATAAGATAGAAGTTAAGCACTAGGTAAAAATGGCCGTAGACAGAAGTTGTCACCTAAACCCAGGATTGTGAATGTTTTACAATCTAACATTCCCTCCACTGCTGACAATCAGTCTGACAACATGATCCGCCATGCTTCTTATATATTAGGATTAGGATAATATTACATATAAGGGGTGACAGGGCCCCATCCAGCGCTGACACTGCAGAGAACCAGGGAGTAGCTGATCGCCAGTTGATGGGGTCAGGAAGGAATTTTTTCCCCCACAGGGGGTTATGTTTTGCCTTCCTCTGGTTCACATCTTCTTACGCAGTAAATTCTATAAAGAGTACTGAATGATTAAAATGGTTAAAATTAATCTGTAAATCATTGTGAAATCTCCTGATCTTCCATCATTGCAGTTCATATTTCTACACCACAGATCTGCCTGACAGTATTATACTATATATTATCAATGTAGTAAACGGGATTCTGGGGGTGCAACATATATGAAAAATGGTGTACCAATCAGGCAGGGGCGTAACTAGAAGTGACTGGGCCCCACAGCAAATATTTGTAAGGGCCCCCCCAGCGCGCTTCGCATCTCCCTCCTCCTGTGTAAACCCCACTCCTTTGGCACAGTGTAGCGGTATACTGTATACTGTGTGGCACAGTGTAGCGGTATATTGTATATCGTGGGGCACAGTGTAGAGGTATACTGTATATTGTGGGGCACAGTGTAGAGGTATACTGTATATTGTGTGGCACAGTGTAGCGGTATACTGTATATTGTGGGGCACAGTGTAGAGGTATACTGTATATTGTGGGGCACAGTGTAGCGGTATACTGTATATTGTGGGGCACAGTGTAGCGGTATACTGTATATTGTGTGGCACAGTGTAGATGTATACTGTATATTGTGGGGCACAGTGTAGCGGTATACTGTATATTGTGTGGCACAGTGTAGATGTATACTGTATATTGTGGGGCACAATATAGAGGTATACTGTATATTGTGGGGCACAGTGTAGATGTATACTGTATATTGTGGGGCACACTATAGAGGTATACTGTACATTGTGGGGCAAAGTATAGGCTATATGTGTATAACATAAACATATTTCATATGAACACTTACAATTTCTTGACTTGGCCCTTGGGGGTCTCGGACGCCACTTCCACACTTTGGCCGGGGGCTCGGCGGAGCTGATGATGTGTTTTATCCTAATGAGAAAGATTTTATAATAAGGATTTGGAGAAGGGGCAGAGGGATAGCGGAGCAGGGAGAGGCCGGTGCTGCTACTAGGGGGTCATACCATCGGGGAGTAATAAAGCCCACCATAATGCCCACCCAGTAGTAATAATTCTCCTTATAATGTGACAGTGCAAAAATACCCCCTTGTAATGCCCCCAGTTGAGCTAATGTCCCCATAGTGCCCCCATAATGTGCCAGTATAAAATATCGCTATATAGTGCCCCCAGTAAATTCCCCCATAGTGCTCCTCTCCCCCCTTCCTGCTAGTGCCCCCCATAATGTACCAGTATAAAATGCCCCATATATAGTGCCCCAGTAGATGCCCCTCAGTGTCCGGCCTCTGATAGGCTGCCGGCCTAGTGTCCCCCATAATGCCCCCCAATAATGTGCCAGTAAGTGTCCCCATAGATGCCCCCCCATCATGTGCCAGTATCAAGTGCATCTCCCCCCCCACATGTCCCAGTATCATAGTGCCATCTCCCCCCCATGTGCCAGTATCAAGTGCCTCTCTCCTTCCCACCCCCCATGTGCCAGTATCATAGTGCCAAACCCCCCCATGTGCCAGTATCAAGTGCCTCTCTCTTCCCCCCATGTCCCATTATCATAGTGCCATCTCCCCCCCAAAAAAGTGCCAGTATTAAGTGCCTCTCCCCCCATGTGCCAGTATCATAGTGCCAACCCCCCCCCCACATGCCAGTATCAAGTGCCTCTCTACTCCCCCCCATGTCCCAGTATCATAGTGCCATCTCCCCCCCCCCACAAAAAAGTGCCAATATCAAGTGCCTCTCTCCCTCCCCCTCCCCATGTGCCAGTATCGGGTTCCTCTCCCCCCCCCCATGTGCCAGTATCAAGTGCCAACCCCCCCCTCTCCCCTCCAGGTGCCAGTATCAGGTGCCTCCCCCCCCCATGTCCCAGTATCATAGTGCCATCTCCCCCCCCCACACACAAAAAAAGTGCCAGTATCAAGTGCCTCTCTCCCCCCCCCACCCCACCCCATATGCCAGTATCAGGTGCCAACCCCTCTCCCCCCATGTGCCAGTATCAGGTGCCTCTTCCCCCCCCATGTGCCAGTATCAGGTGCAAACCCCCCCTCCCCCCCAGGTGCCAGTATCAGGTGCCACTCTCCCTCCCCCCCCCCCTATGCCAGTATCAGGTGCCACTCTCCCTCCCCCCCATGCCAGTATCAGGTGCCAACCCCTCTCCCCCCCATGTGCCAGTATCAGGTGCCTCTTCCCCCCCCCATGTGCCAGTATCTGGTGCCAACCCCCCTCCCCCCCAGGTGCCAGTATCAGGTGCCAACCCCCCTCCCTCCATGTGCCAGTATCAGGTGCCACTGCCAGTATCCGGTGCCTCCCGCTCCCCCATGGCAGTAACAGTCGGGTATTAAAAAAATAATAATAAACACTTCTACTTACCTCCATGTCAGCGATGCGATGCAGCCTCTTCCTGTGTCCCGCCTTGTCTTCTGTCCCGCCCTGTATGTCCTTATATTTCAGAAAAGATTCTGCTGGGATTCAAACCCACGACCTTCTGCTTCAGATGCAAAGCAGCTAACCACTAGACCATGCTAGCTGCCTTGCTGCTGACTGAAAAAATATGAGACTTCTACTGTTATAGCTGGCTAAGTGTACATCTATACACATGACAGCTGCTCATATATAGAGATATAGCAGAGCTGAATGTGCTGAGACAGCTGTCATATACAGATATAGCAGTATCTCAGATATATCTCTATATGACAGCTGTTCCAGCACACTCAGCTCTGCTATATCTCTATATATGATAGCTGCCCCAGCAAAACCAGCTCTGCTACATCTATGCATATGACAGCTGCCCAAACACACCCAGCACTGCTATATCTCTATATGACAGTTGTCCCAGCACACTAAGCTCTGCTATATCTCTATATATGACAGCTGCTCCAGCACACCCAGCTCTGCTACATCTATATATCTCTAAGTATTGCTATACAGTAGATAGATATATAGAGATATAGCAGAGCTGAGTGTGCTGGGGCAGCTGTCATGTGTATAGATGTAGCAGAGCTGGCTGTGTTTCTGCAGCTGTCATGTGTATAGATGTAGTAGAGCTGGGTTTGCTGGGGCAGTTGTCATATAGAGAGATATAGTAGAGCTGAGTGTGCTGGTGCAGCTGTCATGTGTATAGATGTAGCAGAGCTGGGTGTGTTTGGGCATCTGTCATGTGTATAGATGTAGTAGAGCTGGGTTTGCTGGGGCAGCTGTCATATATAGAGATATAGAAGAGCTGAGTGTGCTGGTGCAGCTGTCATGTGTATAGATGTAGCAGAGCTGGGTGTGTTTGGGCATCTGTCATGTGTATAGATGTAGTAGAGCTGGGTTTGCTGGGGCAGCGTTCATATATAGAGATATAGCAGAGCTGATTGTGCTAGGACAGCTGTCATATAGAGATATAGCAGTGCTGGGTGTGTTGGGGGCAGCTGTCATGTGTATAGATGTAGCAGGGCTGACTGTGTTTCGGCAGCTGTCATGTGTATAGATGTAGTATAGCTGGGTTTGCTGGGGCAGCTGTCATATATAGAGATATAGCAGAGTTGATTGTGCTGGGACAGCTGTCATATAGAGATATAGCAGTGCTGGGTGTGTTGGGGGCAGCTGTCATGTGTATAGATGTAGCAGTGCTGACTGTGTTTCGGCATCTGTCATGTGTATAGATGTAGTAGAGCTGGGTTTGCTGGGGCAGCTGTCATATATAGAGATATAGCAGAGCTGAGTGTGTTGGGGGCAGCTGTCATGTGTATAGATGTAGCAGAGCTGGCTGTGTTTCGGTAGCTGTCATTTGTATAGATGTAGTAGAGCTGGGTTTGCTGGGGCAGCTGTCATATATAGAGATATAGCAGAGCTGAGTGTGTTGGGGGCAGCTGTCATGTGTATAGATGTAGCAGAGCTGGGTGTGTTTGGGCAGCTGTCATGTGTATAGATGTAGTAGAGCTGGGTTTGCTGGGGCAGCTGTCATATATAGAGATATAGCAGATCTGAGTGTGCAGGGACAGCTGTCATATAGGGATATAGCAGTGCTAGGTGTGTTTGGGCAGCTGTCATATGTATAGATGTACAATTAGCCAGCTATAACAGTAGAAGTCTCATATTTTTTCAATGAGTTGTAATGCAGCCTTTATGGCTGTGAGGGTAAATGCTTTGCCACTGATACACTGACAGATTGGAGGTTGTGGGTTTGAATCACAGAGCAGGAGACTTTAGCAGACAGTAAAATTAGATCACACTAGCGGCTGCTGTGAAGGGGCCCTGAACACGAAATTTAACTCACTTGAAAATAAACTGTCACACACGCTGCCGGGCCCCGAAGCAGCTGCTTCCCCGGTAGTTACGCCACTGCAATCAGGCATGCATGAGATCTCCTGTGGATATATCATAGATGATTAAAAGGGTTTTTCAGAAAATAATATTGATTACCGATCCTCAGTATAGGTCATCAATACCTGATCCCAGCACCCCAGCTGATCAGCTATTTGAAAGGGCCGTGATGCTCAGGGGTCGAACTGCCACTTTAGCAGCCATATTGGCTGCGAGAGGGCCTACAATATTTGATTGGCCATTCAGAAGTTTACTTAGTTTACGCATTTTCTAGGTACACCCCTGCTCATAACATTATGTGAAGGGCAGCGCCAAGCATTGTATAGTGGTTGTGCTTAGTATTGCAGCTTAATACTATTCACTTAAAGGGGTTGTCCGGGTTCAGAGCTGAACCTGGACAAACCCCCATTTACACCCCGGCAGCCACCCTGACTTGAGCATCGGAGCAGTTTATGCTCCGATGCTCTCCTTTGCCCTGTGCTAAATCGCGCAGGGCAAAGGCTCTTTTGTTTACAATAACACACTGTTGGGCAGAGGTTTCCGCCCGGCAGTGTGTTTGGTGACGTCACCGGCTCTGATGGGTGGGCTTTAGCGCTGCCCTAGCCGTTTTACTGGCATCACCGGGCTCCCTGAGCAGCCAGAAGAAGAGGCTTCAACTCGCCTGCAAGAAACCCTGTTGTTAAAGATGTGTGAATTGTATTCTATATTTTGTATCTCTAGGACTGTAATGAGTTAACTTCTTCTTCTTCAAGTGCCTCCCCCCCCTCTTTGTTACAAGACTGGATAAGAGGGGGGGGGGGGGGGCGAAAAAATAAAAAATTCTAGGAACTTGCCGTGCCCCTCACGGAATACCTTGGGGTGTCTTCTTTCCAAAATGGGGTCACTTGTGGCGTAGTTATACTGCCCTGGCAATTTAGGGGCCCAAATGTGTAAGAAGTACCTTGCAATCAAAATGTGTAAAAAATGGCCTGCGAAATCCGAAAGGTGCTCTTTGGAATATGTGCCCCTTTGCCCACCTTGGCTGCAAAAAAGTGTCACACATGTGGTATCGCCGTACTCAGGAGAAGTTGGGGAATGTGTTTTGGGGTGTCATTTTACATATACCCATGCTGGGTGAGAAAAATATCTTGGTCAAATGCCAACTTTGTATAAAAAAATGGGAAAAGTTGTCTTTTGCCAAGATATTTCTCTCACCCAGCATGGGTATATGTAAAATGACACCCCAAAACACATTCCCCAACTTCTCCTGAGTACGGCGATACCAGATGTGTGACACTTTTTTGATGCCAAGGTGGGCAAAGGGGCACATATTCCAAAGTGCACCTTTCGGATTTCAC
This sequence comes from Bufo gargarizans, assembly GCF_014858855.1. Classification (NCBI taxonomy): domain Eukaryota; kingdom Metazoa; phylum Chordata; class Amphibia; order Anura; family Bufonidae; genus Bufo; species Bufo gargarizans. The sequence continues at coordinate 279,172 of NW_025334184.1, read as the reverse complement.
CGGTCATTTTTTACACATTTCGATTGCAAAGTTCTTCTCACACATTTGGGCCCCTAAATTGCCAGGGCAGTATAACTACCCCACAAGTGACCCCATTTTGGAAAGAAGACACCCCAAGGTATTCCGTGAGGGGTCTGGCGAGTGCCTAGAATTTTTTATTTTTTGTCGCAAGTTAGTGGAATATGAGACTTTGTAAGGAAAAAAGAAAAAAAAAGAAAAATCATCATTTTCCGCTAACTTGTGACAAAAAATAAAAAATTCTAGGAACTCGCCATGCCCCTCACGGAATACCTTGGGGTGTCTTCTTTCCAAAATGGGGTCACTTGTGGCGTAGTTATACTGCCCTGGCAATTTAGGGGCCCAAATGTGTAAGAAGTACCTTGCAATCAAAATGTGTAAAAAATGGCCTGAGAAATCCGAAAGGTGCACTTTGGAATATGTGCCCCTTTGCCCACCTTGGCTGCAAAAAAGTGTCACACATGTGGTATCGCCGTACTCAGGAGAAGTTGGGCAATGTGTTTTGGGGTGTCATTTTACATATACCCATGCTGGGTGAGAGAAATATCTTGGCAAAAGACAACTTTTCCCATTTTTTTATACAAAGTTGGCATTTGACCAAGATATTTTTCTCATCCAGCATGGGTATATGTAAAATGACACCCCAAAACACATTCCCCAACTTCTCCTGAGTACGGCGATACCACATGTGTGACACTTTTTTGCAGCCTAGATGCGCAAAGGGGCCCAAATTCCTTTTAGGAGGGCATTTTTAGACATTTGGATCCCAGACTTCTTCTCACACTTTCGGGCCCCTAAAAAGCCAGGGCAGTATAAATACCCCACATGTGACCCCACTTTTGAAAGAAGACACCCCAAGGTATTCAATGAGGGGCATGGCGAGTTCCTAGAAATTTTTTTTTTTTTGCATAAGTTAGCGGATATTGATTTTTTTTGTTTTTATCTCACAAAGTCTCACTTTCCGCTAACTTAGGACAGAAATTTCAATCTTTCATGGACTCAATATGCCCCTCACGGAATACCTTGGGGTGTCTTCTTTCCGAAATGGTCACATGGTCACATGTGGGGTATTTATACTGCCCTGGCTTTTTAGGGGCCCTAAAGCGTGAGAAGAAGTCTGGAATATAAATGTCTAAAAATGTTTACGCATTTGGATTCCGTGAGGGGTATGGTGAGTTCATGTGAGATTTTATTTTTTGACACAAGTTAGTAGAATATGAGACTTTGTAAGAAAAAACAAAAACAAACAAAAAATTTCCGCTAACTTGTGCTAAAAAAAATGTCTGAATGGAGCCTTACAGGGGGGTGATCAATGACAGGGGGGTGATCACCCATATAGACTCCCTGATCACCCCCCTGTCATTGATCACCCCCCTGTAAGGCTCCATTCAGACGTCCGTATAATTTTTACGGATCCATGGATCGGATCCGCAAAACACATGTGGACGTCTGAATTGAGCCTTACAGGGGGGTTATCAATGACAGGGGGTGATCAGGGTGATCACCCCCCTGTCACTGATCACCCCCCCTGTAAGGCTCCATTCAGACGTCCGCATGATTTTTACGGATCCATGGATACATGGATCGGATCCGCAAAACACATGCGGACGTCTGAATGGAGCCTTACAGGGGGGTTATCAATGACAGGGGGTGATCAGGGTGATCACCCCCCTGTCACTGATCACCCCCCCTGTAAGGCTCCATTCAGACGTCCGCATAATTTTTACGGATCCATGGATACATGGATCGGATCCACAAAACACATGCGGACGTCTGAATGGAGCCTTACAGGGGGGTGATCAATGACAGGGGGGTGATCAGGGAGTGTATATGGGTGATCACCCGCCTGTCATTGATCACCCCCCTGTAAGGCTCCATTCAGACGTCCGTATGCTTTTTGCGGATCCGATCCATGTATCCGTGGATCCGTAAAAATCATACGGACGTCTGAACGGAGCCTGACAGGGGGGTGATCAATGACAGGGCGGTGATCAATGACAGGGGGGTGATCAGGGAGTTTATATGGGGTGATCATGGGTGATCAGGGGTTTATAAGGGGTTAATAAGTGACGGGGGGGGGGGTGTAGTGTAGTGTGGTGTTTGGTGCGACTGTACTGAGCTACCTGAGTCCTCTGGTGGTCGATCCTAACAAAAGGGACCACCAGAGGACCAGGTAGGAGGTATATTAGACGCTGTTATGAAAACAGCGTCTAATATACCTGTTAGGGGTTAAAAAATTCGGATCTCCAGCCTGCCAGTGAGCGATCGCCGCTGGCAGGCTGGAGATCCACTCGCTTACCTTCCGTTCCTGTGAGCGCGCGCGCCTGTGAGCGCGCGCGCCTGTGTGCGCGCGTTCACAGGAAATCCCGGCCCTCGCGAGATGACGCGTATATGCGTCGTCGTGCGCAGGGCTGCCGCCTCCGGACCGCACATCTGCGTTAGGCGGTCCGGAGGCGGTTAAAGGGGACTTAGCTACACAAAAGATATGTGACTTATGGACTTTACATCATAGGCAAAAGAGGTCACAGTCATTGCCGAAGCAGGGCAGCTCCTTCCAACAGCTGATGCAATTTTTTTAAAGCTAACAAACAGTTAACAAAATGATTGTATGGAATAAATTATTTTTCATTATTTACCATAAAAGATGTATTTTTATATCACAATTCTTGTGTGGTGGATATTATTATCATAGGGTAAACATAAATATAAGTACAAATAAGATATAACAGCAACAAAATAGTAATTTATCTTTTTGATGGAGTGTAAACAAAGATAGTCATGATTATATAGGTAGGTATATATCAATTGAATTTCATATAAAAACATTAAACAACAACATACTATAAGTTCGAACTAGCAATCAGAGAAGTGGGGTTTTACGAGCTGACTCTTAAAAAAAAGAAAGTGGGAAAGGAGCTGTAGTTATAGTTCACGTAACAGCGTGACATATATAATAAAAAATTACATATATATATATATATATATACAGTACAGACCAAAGGTTTGGACACACCTTCTCATTCAAATAGTTTTCTTTATTTTCATGACTATGAAAATTGTAAATTCACACTGAAGGCATCAAAACTATGAATTAACACATGTGGAATTATATACATAACAAAGAAGTGTGAAACAACTGAAAATATGTCATATTCTAGGTTCTTCAAAGTAGCCACCCTTTGCTTTGATTACTGCTTTGCACACTCTTGGCATTCTCTTCATGAGCTTCAAGAGGTAGTCACCTGAAATGGTTTTCACTTCACAGGTGTGCCCTGTCAGGTTTAATAAGTGGGATTTCTTGCCTTATAAATGGGGTTGGGACCATCAGTTGCGTAGTGGAGAAGTCAGGTGGATACACAGCTGATAGTCCTACTGAATAGACTGTTAGAATTTGTATTATGGCAAGAAAAAAGCAGCTAAGTGAAGAAAAACGAAAGGCCATCATTACTTTAAGAAATGAAGGTCAGTCAGTCCAAATAATTGGGAAAACTTTGAAAGTGTCCCCAAGTGCAGTCACAAAAACCATCAAGCGCTACAAAGAAACTGTCTCACATGCGGACCGCACCAGGAAAGGAAAACCAAGAGTCACCTCTGCTGCAGAGGATAAGTTCATCCGAGTCACAGGCCTCAGAAATTGCAGGTTAACAGCAGCTCAGATTAGAGACCAGGTCAATGCCACACGGAGTTCTAGCAGCAGACACACCTCTAGAACAACTGTTAAGAGGAGACTGTGTGAATCAGGCCTTCATGGTAGAATATCTGCTAGGAAACCACTGCTAAGGACAAGCAACAAGCAGAAGAGACTTGTTTGGGCTAAAGAACACAAGGAATGGACATTAGACCAGTGGAAATCTGTGCTTTGGTCTGATGAGTCCAAATTTGAGATCTTTGGTTCCAACCACCGTGTCTTTGTGCGACGCAGAAAAGGTGAACGGATGGACTCTACATGCCTGGTTCCCACTGTGAAGCATGGAGGAGGAGGTGTGATGGTGTGGGGGTGCTTTGCTGGTGACACTGTTGGGGATTTATTCAAAATTGAAGGCATACTGAACCAGCATGGCTACCACAGCATCTTGCAGCGGCAAGCTATTCCATCCGGTTTGCGTTTAGCTGGACCATCATTTATTTTTCAACAGGACAATGACCCAAAACACACCTCCAGGCTGTGTAAGGGCTATTTGACCATGAAGGAGAGTGATGGGGTGCTGCGCCAGATGACCTGGCCTCCACAGTCACCGGACCTGAACCCAATCGAGATGGTTTGGGGTGAGCTGGACCGCAGCGTGAAGGCAAAAGGGCCAACAAGTGCTAAGCATCTCTGGGAACTCCTTCAAGACTGTTGGAAGACCATTTCAGGTGACTACCTCTTGAAGCTCATCAAGAGAATGCCAAGAGTGTGCAAAGCAGCAATCAAAGCAAAAGGTGGCTACTTTGAAGAACCTAGAATATTACATATTTTCAGTTGTTTCACACTTTTTTTGTTATGTATTGTGAGACAGTGACAGGTCTCAAGCAGGGTAGAGGCAAGGAAGGGGTGGATAGTTCGGTCCACACCCCTATTCCACCACAGGTGAGACCAGCTGAAAGTAATCAGGCTGGCACAAAGCACCTCCCAGAGTGTCAGCAAGGGGAGTGTGTTGCCTGTGGACAGAGGCCTGGAGGCTCTGTGTGGTCCAAGCCAGGAGGGCTGAGAGACCACTATTCCCCAAGAGACACTGGACTGGAGACAGTGGGCGTACTGTGCTCTGTACAGCCAGGAGGCTGGGGGACATTGGCTCAGAAAGCCGCACGTGTTCACAGGGTGTGAACAGGGTCTTAGGTGATTTAGGGATCTATTTGTTTAGTTAGAGCCTGGACGGGCGAGTGTTTATTATTTTGTCATTTTGTTGTTGCTGGTGTTGCACAATAAATGCACTGTTTGGACATTATATCCGTGTCTGGTGAAGTAACCTGTGAGAATGACTCCCGAAGAAAAGCTAATCCCCCACAATTGGTGTCGGATGCGGGCAAGCGTCCCTGCTGAAAGGAGATAACTGGTTGCTAGGGGCAACGGCAAGAGCAGGTGCTGCTGAATTCTGCTGTGTTGCAAAGGAAATTTCTGTGTGGATTTAATGGGCCAGCAGCCCTGGGAAAGAAACTTTAATGTCTGCAATGCAAAATAGACTGTGAATGCTGAAATTGTCTCTTGAGAGTGAGACACCTGGAGGCCGGGTCTCTGTTAGTGGACTTGTTGCTGAAAATTTTTGTGGTGCCTGGGCTGTCTGTTGCTATGGGGTGGATGGAGGATCTCACCGAGCAGCTGAGGCAGGCCAATCTGGAGGCTACCCAAAGGCACTTGAAGTGGCAGCAGGAGCATGAAAAACTCATGGAGGATTATGAAAGACAAAGAGAACTCCTAACCCAATGCGTTTCCCAGGGTAACAGCTGTGCTGATGCTTTGAGGTCGCCATTGCAGTGGGCCCTGGAGAAAAAACCTGAAAAGTTGAGTGGACAATGTGTAAAAGTCCAAAGTGTCGGTGATGTGGCTGAAAAAACTGTAAAAAAAGGTGATGTTTGCCGTTGCCAAGGGCAACCGTCGGGAAGAAAAGGATGTCCGGAGGAGTCGTGATGCGGGTGCTAGGTGCAACCAACCACGACGGTAGGCAGCTGTCCTGCAACAAAGAGAGCGCTGCTGGAGATGCCGTCAAGTCACAAAGTGTGAACCTGATTGTCCTATGGTCAGAAGTCAGGTAGCCAGGAATCAAAGGCAGGAGGTTCCTAATGTCCAGGAGAAGGACGGTGACCTCGGGGAAGATGTTCCTGGCTCTCCCTCATGGCCTGAGACTGCCGAACCAGTGACGTCTGTGGGTAAGACTGTTCCGTGTTTTTCTGGTGTAAAAGACAAAGTGACAGTGAGCACGGTTCTGGAGACTGAGCCGCAAATGATAGATGTGCGGGACAGTCATGCGGATAATAAGGACTATCAGGTGGTTCTCACTCAGTGTGAGACTCCAGTGAGAACTGGGTATTGTGGACCTGATGTTATAAATATGTTCATATATGATGTGATGTTGGGCTGGGATATTGTGTCGTTGCTGTGGGGTAAGGTAGACACTTCTGCAGATAGTGAGGAAACTCCTGCAGAACCTGTACTTGTCCCTTTAAGTGAAGGTCTAAGGGAGCTGCACTTTGACCTGCATGGGGAAAGAATATTGACCATTGAAAACAATGGTGCTGGTAAAGTGCAAAGTGATGGTGACAAGAGTGTGGAAATGCATAAGGAAAATATGATGTCATATGAAATATGTGGCGACAGTGATGCACCTTTTCCGTTGCAGGTTGTGGTCAGGGGAGAAGCGCCCCCTGGTGGTAAAAATGAAAATGATAATGAAACTTTATTTTCTGCATCTGCTATGTTTCATGAAGTGCTATATGACTTGATCAAAAGGTTTGAAGACATGCATATAAGTAGTGTGGAGCAAAGCCCAGCTCCAGCTCAGTGTTTGAAGGTGCAGGAAAATAGGATGGGGTTAGAGGGTGTACCGCACGGACCAGAGGTGGAAATGCAGTCTCCACAATGTTGGTTGGTTACTAAGGAAGTGTCCCAGGTGGGGAATAGCTCAGCAGTGCCCCTAGAGGTCAGAATTAATAATGACACGAGCGGTATAGGTGACGTATGTGCTGTGACTGATAGCAACCCAGAGAGTGAAGCTACCGTGTCAAGGTCCTGTGAAACAAAGGTGGTTACTAGTAGCAACCAGACAGTTATATCTGACGAGACGGGAAAAAAGTCGGGTGACATCAGCCTAGTGTCTGAGGCCCATGTCCAGGCAGTTATAGATGACCTGACACGACAGTACAGCTGCAAACAGGAGAAGTGTGACTCGCTCCTAGCTGAAGAGAAATACATCTCGGCTCGATATGGTGAAAAACGTGACCAAACAGAGACTGATGCTTGGGAAAAGGAGACCAAGGCCCTCTCCTTGGCTAGAGCCCTGGAAGAAGCGCCTGAGGAGCATGCTGAATTTGAGAGGCTGAACAAGCAACTCAGAGCAGAGACGGAAAATCTCATGAGCTTAAAAGATGAGTTGGAGAAATCTAAGGGTGCTCTCGAGCAGCAGGTAGAAGGTGAGAAACCTGAAGAGGAGAGTTCTCTGCAAGACGTCATGAAGCCAGAGCCTGTTAAAAATGGGACTGGAGATGGTGGCACTGTGGTGCTGGCTGTGGCAGAGAAGATGGAAGATGCTTCTGCTGAACCAGTTGATGGGGCTGGTGTGGATGCCGAAGACCACAGACCCGTGGGAGCGTGTAGCCCAGGCCTGGAAGATGTCCCCTCTGCATACAAGGCCTTCCAGATAGCCAGCAGCCATTACGATGGGCTGTATGTCCTGACTCCTCCCCAAAAGGAGAACAGTGTCCTGGGTGAGCCTCTGGAGAAAATGACAGAAGATGAGGTGTCTGATGAAGACCCTGGTGCCTCCTGCCTTGGTGAGAAAGAGGGGGAGGAGTTAACAGGGCAAGTGTATGGTGCCATGTCTGAGAAGGCGGTCAAAGAGACTGGAGACTTCAAGAAGACAAAGGCTGAAAAAGTTAAGGCCGATTGGTTGACATGAAGTCCCCAGGTGCTGCAGAGACCAAAGTTAAGCCAAAGGGAGCCGCGGCCGAAGTGGAAAAAGGCCTGTAGGCAGATTAGATTGGGCAAGAGGCTAGTTTGGGTGATAAACCAAGCTCTGCTGGCGTGGGTATGGCAGAACAAAGGGAAGATATGTGTCACCGAGGTTCCTGGCCTCTGTGAAATAAGAACCGGTAATTTTATATGTCAGCGGCAGCTAGTGCTCGTTGACACTGTGTTACTTAGTATGGCTGTAAAGCCAAGCTGGGCCGGTTCTTATTGGGAGCAGCCAAAGAGCAGGGTGGGTGGCTGTTCCCCACGTCCAGGCCAGGTGGATGCCCTCTCGCCAGCCTCCGGTGGTTATGCAGGTGTTCACCCTCACGGGCTTGAACAAAGGGGGGGATATGTGAGACAGTGACAGGTCTCAAGCAGGGTAGAGGCAAGGAAGGGGTGGATAGTTCGGTCCACACCCCTATTCCACCACAGGTGAGACCAGCTGGAAGTAATCAGGCTGGCACAAAGCACCTCCCAGAGTGTCAGCAAGGGGAGTGTGTTGCCTGTGGACAGAGGCCTGGAGGCTCTGTGTGGTCCAAGCCAGGAGGGCTGAGAGACCACTATTCCCCAGGAGACACTGGACTGGAGACAGTGGGCGTACTGTGCTCTGTACAGCCAGGAGGCTGGGGGACATTGGCTCAGAAAGCCGCACGTGTTCACAGGGTGTGAACAGGGTCTTAGGTGAGTCAGGGATCTATTTGTTTAGTTAGAGCCTGGACGGGCGAGTGTTTATTATTTTGTCATTTTGTTGTTGCTGGTGTTACACAATAAATGCACTGTTTGGACATTATATCCGTGTCTGGTGAAGTAACCTGTGAGAATGACCCCCGAAGAAAAGCTAATGCCCCACAGTATATAATTCCACATGTGTTAATTCATAGTTTTGATGCCTTCAGTGTGAATCTACAATTTTCATAGTCTTGAAAATAAAGAAAACTCTTTGAATGAGAAGGTGTGTCCAAACTTTTAGTCTGTACTATATATATATATATATATATATATATATATATATAATAAAGTACAGTACAGGAAAAGAGTAAATTAGGAGATATTGTTAAAACATTTGGATTCCATAAGTACCAATATTTCATATTTTTTTTAGAGGGAGTATGAGTAGGAGAAAAATTTGATTTCCATATTGTAGACAAGACTTCTGAGATGGTTGGAATTTCTTTTTTTTTTTTTTTTCATTTTCGCCCAATTAAACTTATTGCTACTAGTACAACATGTGAGCAAACAGTTTTAGTTTTTAGAGGAATATATTGGTAAGGAAGGAAACATAGAGCAAATTTTTTCATTGGTTGGATATTGGTATTGACCTTTTTTATGGGTCCAGTCTTTATAAACAAAGTATTAGGATACGTAGGGAATACAGCAGGGATCTAATAGTTCTTAATATTTCTTCTGGGCACAGCTCCATTCGGCCGCTGTGGTCCCCGTTAAATTCTCCCGCCTTGTATGCTAATGTTTGCATCGGAACAGGGAGGGAAGAGACTGCCCTGTTTCTCAATGGACGTCTCCTTCTCCCTGGCTGTGAGCTGTCCAATCGCATCAGAGAGCGTCACGGCCAGGGCGAAGGTGAGTTTTCTTTTCTCCCTGACTGTGATGCTCTCTGATGCGATTGGACCGCGCTACATCCAGGGAGAAGGAGACGCCCACAGAGAAAGATTCAGTCTCCTCCTCATTGTTCTGATGCTAAAATTAGCATACCAGGCGGGAGAATACAACGGGGGCCACGGCAGGCAAATGAAGCGGCGCCCCGAAAAAATAGTAAGTGCAGTTAGATGCACTATGCCCTACATACCCTGATACTTAGTTTATAAAGTCTGAACCCATGAAAGGCCCTCTTTAATGAATTTGTTCACCTTTTCAAACACTATGATTCAAAATGATTATACTTTAAGGCATGTCCACCATAAATGTAGATGTTGTGACTACTCGGGGTCACTTAGCTCTCCAGGATCGCTGTCTTCTCATCTTAGACGGTTGGCACACCTCAAAAAGCAACTCCAACACTGCAGATTTGGGTTCAAACTGGCCACAGACAGCTTTGATATCACTTTTACAGGCATCAAAACATAACCCATAAACATAAATCCTCAGCTGTCTGGCCCCTAACTACATAGTAGTTTTCCCTCTCTATCAGGATCTGGGTCTACCACCCAGCTCCCCAAAACACAACTCAGTGCATCCCCACACAGGGTTAGAGGGTCCTAGCTCCCGCAGGCCTTGGCACAGCCCCAGGCTGAGAGCCCTGATTGAGGAGCCTAGCCCACCTTTACCTGAGCTCCTCAGCTGGCTGCTAATTACCTTCATTACCAGCCTGGCTGGTACAGAGAGGGGGAAAGCCCTATTTTCCCATTCTTTCTTCGGGTGTGATACACCATTTTTACGGGCCCTTATAAGGTCCTCTGGCAGCTATACTGCCACAATATATTCCAGGGGAGCCACATTTTTTTCTGCATAGATTTGGGTAGTTGGGGTCACCGTGATTTAGTTTTGCTAGTGTAAGATGCCATCTTTGGATTATTTTTGTTGAAAGTTCGCAAAGATGCATTCATTTATAGAATGATGCAGCTTGACAATAATCTGTTGAGTAGGGATGAGCGAACTCGAACTGTATAGTTCGGGTTCGTACCGAATTTTGGGGTGTCCGTGACACGGACCCGAACCCGGACATTTTCGTAAAAGTCCGGGTTCGGGTTCGGTGTTCGTCGCTTTCTTCGCGCTTTTGTGACGCTTTCTTGGCGCTTTTTGAAAGGCTGCAAAGCAGCCAATCAACAAGCGTCATACTACTTGCCCCAAGAGGCCATCACAGCCATGCCTACTATTGGCATGGCTGTGATTGGCCAGAGCACCATGTGACCCAGCCTCTATTTAAGCTGGAGTCACATAGTGCCGCCCGTCACTCTGCTCTGATTAGCGTAGGGAGAGGTTGCGGCTGCGACAGTAGGGCGAGATTAGGCAGATTAACTCCTCCAAAGGACTTGATTAACTGATCGATCTGCAGCTGTGGATCATTGAGCTGCTGATCCTCAATTGCTCACTGTTTTTAGGCTGCACAGACCGTTTGTCAGTCACATTTTTCTGGGGTGATCGGCGGCCATTTTGTGTCTTGTGGTGCGCCAGCACAAGCTGCGACCAAGTGCATTTAACCCTCAATGGTGTGGTTGTTTTTTGGCTAAAGCCTACATCAGGGTGAAGCTGTCACACCAAGTGCATTTAACCAGCAATAGTCTGTTCATTTTTTGGCCATATACTAAATCAGGGGCAAGCTGCGCCTGTCACCAAGTGCATTAACCCTCAATGGTGTGGTTGTTTTTTGGCTAAAGCCTACATCAGGGTGAAGCTGTCACACCAAGTGCATTTAACCAGCAATAGTCTGTTTATTTTTTGGCCATATCCCAGTCTAATTCTGTCACTAAATCCATACTGGTCACCCAGCGCCTAAATACTAGGCCTCAAATTTATATCCAGCTAAATCTGTCCCTAGTGCTGTAGCTGGGCGAGTTATTTAGTGTCCGTTCAAGCACATTTCTTGTTCTGGGTTGAAATACAATTCCCAATTTAGCAATTTCATAATTTAGTGGTTTCTGCTATATCAGAGCTATTTGAAATCTATCCCTAAAAGGGTATATAATATTCAAGGTGCACATTGGGTCATTCAGAATAACTTCACACACACCCGCTACTGTGTATTTCCAAGTCTAATTCTGTCACTAAACCCATACCTGTCACGCAGCGCCTAAATACTAGGCCTCAAATTTATATCCAGCTAAATCTGTCCCTAGTGCTGTAGCTGGGCGAGTTATTTAGTGTCCGTTCAAGCACATTTCTTGTTCTGGGTTGAAATACAATTCCCAATTTAGCAATTTCATAATTTAGTGGTTTCTGCTATATCAGAGCTATTTGAAATCTATCCCTAAAAGGGTATATAATATTCAAGGTGCACATTGGGTCATTCAGAATAACTTCACACACACCCGCTACTGTGTATTTCCAAGTCTAATTCTGGCACTAAACCCATACCTGTCACCCAGCGCCTAAATACTAGGCCTCAAATTTATATCCCGCTAAATCTGTCCTTAGTGCTGTAGCTGGGCGAGTTATTTAGTGTCCGTTCAAGCACATTTCTTGTTCTGGGTTGAAATACAATTCCCAATTTAGCAATTTCATAATTTAGTGGTTTCTGCTATATCAGAGCTATTTGAAATCTATCCCTAAAAGGGTATATAATATTCAAGGTGCACATTGGGTCATTCAGAATAACTTCACACACACCCGCTACTGTGTATTTCCAAGTCTAATTCTGGCACTAAACCCATACCTGTCACCCAGCGCCTAAATACTAGGCCTCAAATTTATATCCCGCTAAATCTGTCCTTAGTGCTGTAGCTGGGCGAGTTATTTAGTGTCCGTTCAAGCACATTTCTTGTTCTGGGTTGAAATACAATTCCCAATTTAGCAATTTCATAATTTAGTGGTTTCTGCTATATCAGAGCTATTTGAAATCTATCCCTAAAAGGGTATATAATATTCAAGGTGCACATTGGGTCATTCAGAATAACTTCACACACACCCGCTACTGTGTATTTCCAAGTCTAATTCTGGCACTAAACCCATACCTGTCACCCAGCGCCTAAATACTAGGCCTCAAATTTATATCCCGCTAAATCTGTCCTTAGTGCTGTAGCTGGGCGAGTTATTTAGTGTCCGTTCAAGCACATTTCTTGTTCTGGGTTGAAATACAATTCCCAATTTAGCAATTTCATAATTTAGTGGTTTCTGCTATATCAGAGCTATTTGAAATCTATCCCTAAAAGGGTATATAATATTCAAGGTGCACATTGGGTCATTCAGAATAACTTCACACACACCCGCTACTGTGTATTTCCAAGTCTAATTCTGGCACTAAACCCATACCTGTCACCCAGCGCCTAAATACTAGGCCTCAAATTTATATCCCGCTAAATCTGTCCTTAGTGCTGTAGCTGGGCGAGTTATTTAGTGTCCGTTCAAGCACATTTCTTGTTCTGGGTTGAAATACAATTCCCAATTTAGCAATTTCATAATTTAGTGGTTTCTGCTATATCAGAGCTATTTGAAATCTATCCCTAAAAGGGTATATAATATTCAAGGTGCACATTGGGTCATTCAGAATAACTTCACACACACCCGCTACTGTGTATTTCCAAGTCTAATTCTGGCACTAAACCCATACCTGTCACCCAGCGCCTAAATACTAGGCCTCAAATTTATATCCTGCTAAATCTCTCGTTAACGCTGTCCTGTTGTGGCTGGGAAAGTTATTTAGTGTCCGTCAAAGCACATTTTTTGTTCTGGGTTGAAATACAATTCCCAATTTAGCAATTTCATAATTTAGTGGTTTCTGCTATATCAGAGCTATTTGAAATCTATCCCTAAAAGGGTATATAATATTCAAGGTGCACATAGGGTCATTCAGAATAACTTCACACACACGCTTCTGTGCATTTCCAAGTCTAATTCTGTCACTAAATCCATACCGGTCACCCAGCGCCTAAATACTAGGCCTCAAATTTATATCCAGCTAAATCTGTCCCTAGTGCTGTAGCTGGGCGAGTTATTTAGTGTCCGTTCAAGCACATTTCTTGTTCTGGGTTGAAATACAATTCCCAATTTAGCAATTTCATAATTTAGTGGTTTCTGCTATATCAGAGCTATTTGAAATCTATCCCTAAAAGGGTATATAATATTCAAGGTGCACATAGGGTCATTCAGAATAACTTCACACACCCGCTACTGTGCATTTCCAAATCTAATTCTGTCACTAAACCCATACCTGTCACCCAGCGCCTAAATACTAGGCCTCAAATTTATATCCCGCTAAATCTCTCGTTACCGCTGTCCTGTTGTGGCTGGGAAAGTTATTTAGTGTCCGTCAAAGCACATTTTTTGTTCTGGGTTGAAATACAATTCCCAATTTAGCAATTTCATAATTTAGTCGTTTCTGCTATATCAGAGCTATTTGAAATCTATCCCTAAAAGGGTAGATCATATTGAAGGTGCACATAGGGTCATTCAGAATAACTTCACACACACGCTTCTGTGCATTTCCAAGTCTAATTCTGTCACTAAATCCATACCGGTCACCCAGCGCCTAAATACTAGGCCTCAAATTTATATCCCGCTGAATTTGAATACAATACATTGGGCCAAATAATATATTTGTTGTTGTGGTGAACCATAACAATGAGAAAAACATCTAGTAAGGGACGTGGACATGGTCGTGGTGGTGTTAGTGGACCCTCTGGTGCTGGGAGAGGACGTGGCCGTTCTGCCACATCCACACGTCCTAGTGTACCAACTACCTCAGGTCCCAGTAGCCGCCAGAATTTACAGCGATATATGGTGGGGCCCAATGCCGTTCTAAGGATGGTAAGGCCTGAGCAGGTACAGGCATTAGTCAATTGGGTGGCCGACAGTGGATCCAGCACGTTCACATTATCTCCCACCCAGTCTTCTGCAGAAAGCGCACAGATGGCGCCTGAAAACCAACCCCATCAGTCTGTCACATCACCCCCATGCATACCAGGGAAACTGTCTCAGCCTCAAGTTATGCAGCAGTCTCTTATGCTGTTTGAAGACTCCGCTGGCAGGGTTTCCCAAGGGCATCCACCTAGCCCTTCCCCAGCGGTGAAAGACATAGAATGCACTGACGCACAACCACTTATGTTTCCTGATGATGAGGACATGGGAATACCACCTCAGCATGTCTCTGATGATGACGAAACACAGGTGCCAACTGCTGCGTCTTTCTGCAGTGTGCAGACTGAACAGGAGGTCAGGGATCAAGACTGGGTGGAAGACGATGCAGGGGACGATGAGGTCCTAGACCCCACATGGAATGAAGGTCGTGCCACTGACTTTCACAGTTCGGAGGAAGAGGCAGTGGTGAGACCGAGCCAACAGCGTAGCAAAAGAGGGAGCAGTGGGCAAAAGCAGAACACCCGCCGCCAAGAGACTCCGCCTGCTACTGACCGCCGCCATCTGGGACCGAGCACCCCAAAGGCAGCTTCAAGGAGTTCCCTGGCATGGCACTTCTTCAAACAATGTGCTGACGACAAGACCCGAGTGGTTTGCACGCTGTGCCATCAGAGCCTGAAGCGAGGCATTAACGTTCTGAACCTGAGCACAACCTGCATGACCAGGCACCTGCATGCAAAGCATGAACTGCAGTGGAGTAAACACCTTAAAACCAAGGAAGTCACTCAGGCTCCCCCTGCTACCTCTTCTGCTGCTGCCGCCTCGGCCTATTCTGCTGCTGCCGCCTCGGCCTCTTCCTCCGCCTCTGGAGGAACGTTGGCACCTGCCGCCCAGCAAACAGGGGATGTACCACCAACACCACCACCACCACCTCCGTCACCAAGCGTCTCAACCATGTCACACGCCAGCGTTCAGCTCTCCATCTCACAAACATTTGATAGAAAGCGTAAATTCCCACCTAGCCACCCTCGATCCCTGGCCCTGAATGCCAGCATTTCTAAACTACTGGCCTATGAAATGCTGTCATTTAGGCTGGTGGACACAGACAGCTTCAAACAGCTCATGTCGCTTGCTGTCCCACAGTATGTTGTTCCCAGCCGGCACTACTTCTCCAAGAGAGCCGTGCCTTCCCTGCACAACCAAGTATCCGATAAAATCAAGTGTGCACTGCGCAACGCCATCTGTGGCAAGGTCCACCTAACCACAGATACGTGGACCAGTAAGCACGGCCAGGGACGCTATATCTCCCTAACTGCACACTGGGTAAATGTAGTGGCAGCTGGGCCCCAGGCGGAGAGCTGTTTGGCGCACGTCCTTCCGCCGCCAAGGATCGCAGGGCAACATTCTTTGCCTCCTGTTGCCACCTCCTCCTTCTCGGCTTCCTCCTCCTCTTCTTCCACCTGCTCATCCAGTCAGCCACACACCTTCACCACCAACTTCAGCACAGCCCGGGGTAAACGTCAGCAGGCCATTCTGAAACTCATATGTTTGGGGGACAGGCCCCACACCGCACAGGAGTTGTGGCGGGGTATAGAACAACAGACCGACGAGTGGTTGCTGCCGGTGAGCCTCAAGCCCGGCCTGGTGGTGTGTGATAATGGGCGAAATCTCGTTGCAGCTCTGGGACTAGCCAATTTGACGCACATCCCTTGCTTGGCGCATGTGCTGAATTTGGTGGTGCAGAAGTTCATTCACAACTACCCCGACATGTCAGAGCTGCTGCATAAAGTGCGGGCCGTCTGTTCGCGCTTCCGGCGTTCACATCCTGCTGCTGCTCGCCTGTCTGCGCTACAGCGTAACTTCGGCCTTCCCGCTCACCGCCTCATATGCGACGTGCCCACCAGGTGGAACTCCACCTTGCACATGCTGGACAGACTGTGCGAGCAGCAGCAGGCCATAGTGGAGTTTCAGCTGCAGCACGCACGGGTCAGTCGCACTACAGAACAGCACCACTTCACCACCAATGACTGGGCCTCCATGCGAGACCTGTGTGCCCTGTTGCGCTGTTTCGAGTACTCCACCAACATGGCCAGTGGCGATGACACCGTTATCAGCGTTACAATACCACTTCTATGTCTCCTTGAGAAAACACTTAGGGCGATGATGGAAGAGGAGGTGGCCCAGGAGGAGGAGGAGGAGGAGGAGGAAGAGGGGTCATTTTTAGCACTTTCAGGCCAGTCTCTTCGAAGTGACTCAGAGGGAGGTTTTTGGCAACAGCAGAGGCCAGGTACAAATGTGGCCAGCCAGGGCCCACTACTGGAGGACGAGGAGGACGAGGATGAGGAGGAGGTGGAGGAGGATGAGGATGAAGCATGGTCACAGCGGGGTGGCACCCAACGCAGCTCGGGCCCATCACTGGTGCGTGGCTGGGGGGAAAGGCAGGACGATGACGATACGCCTCCCACAGAGGACAGCTTGTCCTTATCCCTGGGCAGCCTGGCACACATGAGCGACTACATGCTGCAGTGCCTGCGCAACGACAGCAGAGTTGCCCACATTTTAACCTGTGCGGACTACTGGGTTGCCACCCTGCTGGATCCACGCTACAAAGACAATGTGCCCACCTTACTTCCTGCACTGGAGCGTGATAGGAAGATGCGCGAGTACAAGCGCACGTTGGTAGACGCGCTACTGAGAGCATTCCCAAATGTCACAGGGGAACAAGTGGAAGCCCAAGGCCAAGGCAGAGGAGGAGCAAGAGGTCGCCAAGGCAGCTGTGTCACGGCCAGCTCCTCTGAGGGCAGGGTTAGCATGGCAGAGATGTGGAAAACTTTTGTCAACACGCCACAGCTAACTGCACCACCACCTGATACGCAACGTGTTAGCAGGAGGCAACATTTCACTAACATGGTGGAACAGTACGTGTGCACACCCCTCCACGTACTGACTGATGGTTCGGCCCCATTCAACTTCTGGGTCTCTAAATTGTCCACGTGGCCAGAGCTAGCCTTTTATGCCTTGGAGGTGCTGGCCTGCCCGGCAGCCAGCGTTTTGTCTGAACGTGTATTCAGCACGGCAGGGGGCGTCATTACAGACAAACGCAGCCGCCTGTCTACAGCCAATGTGGACAAGCTGACGTTCATAAAAATGAACCAGGCATGGATCCCACAGGACCTGTCCGTCCCTTGTCCAGATTAGACATTAACTACCTCCCCATAACCATATATTATTGGACTCCAGGGCACTTCCTCATTCAATCCTATTTTTATTTTCATTTTACCATTATATTGCGATGCTACCCAAAGTTGAATGAACCTCTCCTCTGCCTGTGTGCTAGGCCTAAATATATGCCAATGGACTGTTGCAGTGGTGGCTGACATGAAGCCTGATTCTCTGCTATGACATGCAGACTAATCCTCTGCTGACATGAAGCCAGATTGTCTGTTACGGGACCTCCCTCCTCTGCCTGGGTGCTGGGCCTAAATTTATGACAATGGACTGTTGCAGTGGTGGCTGACGTGAAGCCTCATTCTCTGCTATGACATGCAGACTGATTCTCTGCTGACATGAAGCCAGATTGTCTGTTACGGGACCTCTCTCCTCTGCCTGTGTGCTAGGCCTAAATATATGCCAATGGACTGTTGCAGTGGTGGCTGACGTGAAGCCTGATTCTCTGCTATGACATGCAGACTGATTCTCTGCTGACATGAAGCCAGATCCTCTGTTACGGGACCTCTCTCCTCTGCCTGTGTGTGTGCTGGGCCTAAATATATGCCAATGGACTGTTGCAGTGGTGGCTGACGTGAAGCCTCATTCTCTGCTATGACATGCAGACTAATTCTCTGCTGACATGAAGACAGATTCTCTGTTACGGGACCTCTCTGCTCTGCCTGTGTGCTAGGCCTAAATATATGCCAATGGACTGTTGCAGTGGTGGGTGACGTGAAGCCTCATTCTCTGCTATGACATGCAGACTGATTCTCTGCTGTCATGAAGCCAGATTGTCTGTTACGGGACCTCTCTGCTCTGCCTGTGTGCTAGGCCTAAATATATGCCAATGGACTGTTGCAGTGGTGGGTGACGTGAAGCCTCATTCTCTGCTATGACATGCAGACTGATTCTCTGCTGACATGAAGCCAGATTGTCTGTTACGGGACCTCTCTCCTCTGCCTGTGTGCTAGGCCTAAATATATGCCAATGGACTGTTGCAGTGGTGGCTGACGTGAAGCCTCATTCTCTGCTATGACATGCAGACTAATTCTCTGCTGACATGAAGCCAGATTGTCTGTTACGGGACCTCTCTCCTCTGCCTGGGTGCTGGGCCTAAATTTATGACAATGGACTGTTGCAGTGGTGGCTGACGTGAAGCCTGATTCTCTGCTATGACATGCAGACTGATTCTCTGCTGACATGAAGCCAGATCCTCTGTTACGGGACCTCTCTCCTCTGCCTGTGTGTGTGCTGGGCCTAAATATATGCCAATGGACTGTTGCAGTGGTGGCTGACGTGAAGCCTCATTCTCTGCTATGACATGCAGACTGATTCTCTGCTGACATGAAGCCAGATTCTCTGTTACGGGACCTCTCTCCTCTGCCTGTGTGTGTGCTGGGCCTAAATATATGCCAATGGACTGTTGCAGTGGTGGCTGACGTGAAGCCTCATTCTCTGCTATGACATGCAGACTAATTCTCTGCTGACATGAAGACAGATTCTCTGTTACGGGACCTCCCTCCTCTGCCTGGGTGCTGGGCCTAAATATATGCCAATGGACTGTTGCAGTGGTGGCTGACGTGAAGCCTCATTCTCTGCTATGACATGCAGACTAATTCTCTGCTGACATGAAGACAGATTCTCTGTTACGGGACCTCTCTCCTCTGCCTGGGTGCCGGGGCCTAAATATCTGAGAATGGACTGTTCCAGTGGTGGGTGACGGGAAGCCAGATTCTCTGCTATGGAACCTCTCTCCAATTGATTTTGGTTAATTTTTATTTATTTAATTTTTAATTTAATTCATTTCCCTATCCACATTTGTTTGCAGGGGATTTACCTACATGTTGCTGCCTTTTGCAGCCCTCTAGCTCTTTCCTGGGCTGTTTTACAGCCTTTTTAGTGCCGAAAAGTTCGGGTCCCCATTGACTTCAATGGGGTTCGGGTTCGGGACGAAGTTCGGATCGGGTTCGGATCCCGAACCCGAACATTTCCGGGATGTTCGGCCGAACTTCTCGAACCCGAACATCCAGGTGTTCGCTCAACTCTACTGTTGAGTAACATGTACCTAGATTGGTTTTCCATATTTGGATATAGTCTTAAGGTTGACTTTGTTGGTGTTAAGGTTAGTGCGTAGAAACTGGAGATACCTTTTGTTATAATTTTTATATAGAAAAGAACAAGTACAAGACTTGGTAAAAGAGTGTAAATTGTCATGATTATGTGGGTCTGTTAGATCTTTGATATATTTGATGCTGCTTTTTTCCTATTTTGATTCGTCTGAGCAGACTGTTTTAATATATTTGAGTGGTAATTGGAGTAGATTTATTTGTATTTATATGGGATATTTAGATACATTTTTTTTTTCATATAGGTTGATGGACTGCTATCCTTAGTATTAAATTATGTTGTTCCTATTTTACATTTTGAATGGTTTTGATCTAGTAATTGGATCAGATTTTAGATTATTTTCTTAGATTTGGACCAGTGTTTTTTTGTCTTGGTTGGGTTTATCCACCAGTGTTTTGTTTGATCAAGTATTGCATCTTTATAATTGTAATCCCATACCACCTGTTTTTCAGTGTTGTGTCATGACTTCTAATTTAGCTTTAACCCCTTCACTAGAGAGCCACTTTTCAGGGTAAATCCCAAGCGGATTTTAGAAAATCTGACATGCGTCACTTTATGTGCTAATAAGGCCTCATGCACACTGCTGTTGTGCGACCGTTCCGTGCATTGGGGACCGCAATTTGAGGTCCCCAATGCTTGGGCAACGTCCCTGCGGCAGCCGGGACGGATCGAGGCCTATTCAACTTGAATGGGTCCATGATCCGTCTGCACCGCAAAAAAATAGAACATGTTGTGTGGAGCAAACGGTCGGTGCCTGCATATTGCAGACCCGCTGTTTGCGTTCCACAATACGGCATGGCCGGGCAACATTTTCAATTTTCTAAATTTTTAAGACAGATAACTCATAGAATAGTTATCAATGAATATTCCCAATTTGCCTGCATTATTTTGGCATAATCTTGTAAATTTAATTTTTTAGGGAGCGTTAGAAGGCTTAGAACTTTGAAGAAATTTTTCAAATTTTGAACAAAATGAAACATTTTTTTAAGCACCAATTCAGTTAGAAAGTGATTTTGAGGGGCTTTCGTAATGGAAACCACCCATAAATGAGCCCATTTTAGAAACTACACCTCTCAAATTATTCAAAACTGATGTTACAAACTATGTTAACCTTTGAGGTGTTTCACAAGAATTAAAGGAATATGGAGGTGAAATTTCAACACAGCAAGGGTTAACAGCAAAATAAACCTCAATATACATTACTCTGATTATGCAGTTTACAGAAATACCTCATATATGGTGGTAAACTGATCTACAGTCGTGGCCAAAAGTTTTGAGAATTACATAAATATTGGAAATTGGAAAAGTTGCTGCTTAAGTTTTTATAATAGCAATTTGCATATACTCCAGAATGTTATGAAGAGTGATCAGATGAATTGCATAGTCCTTCTTTGCCATGAAAATTAACTTATTCCCCAAAAAACTTTCCACTGCAGTTCATTGCTGTCATTAAAGGACCTGCTGAGATCATTTCAGTAATCGTCTTGTTAACTCAGGTGAGAATGTGGACGAGCACAAGGCTGGAGATCATTATGTCAGGCTGATTGGGTTAAAATGGCAGACTTAACCTGTTAAAAGGAGGGTGATGCTTGAAATCATTGTTCTTCCATTGTTAACCATGGCGACCTGCAAAGAAACGCGTGCAGCCATCATTGCGTTGCATAAAAATGGCTTCACAGGCAAGGATATTGTGGCTACTAAGATTGCACCTCAATCAACAATTTATAGGATCATCAAGAACTTCAAGGAAAGAGGTTCAATTCTTGTTAAGAAGGCTTCAAGGCATCCAAGAAAGTCCAGCAAGCGCCAGGATCGTCTCCTAAAGAGGATTCAGTTGTGGGATCAGAGTGCCACCAGTGCAGAGCTTGCTCAGGAATGGCAGCAGGCAGGTGTTAGCGCATCTGCACGCATAGTGAGGCGAAGACTTTTGGAAGATGGTCTGGTGTCAAGAAGGGCAGCAAATAAGCCACTTCTCTCCAAAAAAAACATCAGGGACACATTAATCTTCTGAAGAAAATATGGTGAATGGACTGCCGAGGACTGGGGCAAAGTCATATTCTCAGATTCTTTCCGATTGTTTGGGGCATCAGGAAAAAGGCATGTCCGGAGAAGAAAAAGTGAGCGCTACTATCAGTCCTGTGTCATGCCAACAGTAAAGCATCCTGAGACCATTCATGTGTGGGATTGCTTCTCATCCAAGGGAGTGGGCTCACTCACAATTTTGCCCAAAAACACAGCCATGAATAAAGAATGGTACCAAAACACCCTCCAACAGCAACTTCTTCCAACAATCCAACAACAGTTTGGTGAAGAACAATGCATTTTCCAGCACGATGGAGCACCGTGCCATAAGGCAAAAGTAATAACTAAATGGCTCGGGGACCAAAACGTTGACATTTTGGGTCCATGGCCTGGAAACTCCTCAGATCTTAATCCCGTTGAGAACTTGTGGTCAATCCTCAAGAGGCGGGTGGACAAACAAAAACCCACTAATTCTGACAAACTCCAAGAAGTGATTATGAAATAATGGGTTGCTATCAGTCAGGAATTGGCCCAGAAGTTGATTGGGAGCATGCCCAGTCGAATTGCAGAGGTCCTGAAAAAGAAGGGCCAACACTGCAAATACTGACTCTTTGCATAAATGTCATGTAATTGTCGATAAAAGCCTTTGAAACGTATGAAGTGCGTGTAATTATATTTCACTACATCACAGAAACAACTGAAACAAAGATCTAAAAGTTTAGCAGCAAGCTTTGTGAAAACTAATATTTGTGTCATTCTCAAAACTTTTGGCAGTGGTCAGAAGGAAAGGAGCGCCATATGAATTTTGGAGGCAGAGTTTGCTAGAATGGTTTTTAAGCACCATTTTGTATTTGAAGAGACCCTAACATACCCCTACAGTGAAAAACCCTCTAAAAGTGACCCCATTTTGAAAACTACACCCCTTAAACAATATAAGGGGTATACTGAGCACTTTGACCCCATAAGCATTTTACGGAATTTGGAAACACTTGGCTGTATAAATGAAAAGTTAAATTTTTTCTAATAAAATGTTGCTTTAGCCCCAAATTTTTCATTTTCACAAGGGGTAACATGAGAAAAAGCACCCCATAATTTGTTACACATTTTCTCCTGAATACAACAACATTTGGTGGTAAACTGCTGGGGAAGGGGGCACATGGCAGGATTTAGAATGGAAGGAGCGCTATATGGTTTTTGAAGCAGATTTTGATGGATTGGTTTACATGTGCCATTGGTTTTTATATTTTGAATGATTGTCTTGAGGTGTCGTTTTCATTGGTACCATTGATCGCTTGGTATTACACTTTTTATAAGCAAAGGTGACAAAAAATTGCATGATTTTTATTTATTTTTTACAGCATTCACCTGAGGGGGCATCTCACGTGATATTTTTATAGAGCAAGTTGTTAGGCATGCGGCGATATAATGTGTCTATTATTTTTTTAAACAGTTTTACACAGTGAAAGCCTTTTTGAACATAATAAAATCTTGTTTCTGTGTTGCCGTTTTCTGAGACCCATATTTTTTTTTTTTTTTTTTAATCGATTGTCTTAGGTAGGGGATAATTTTTTGAGGGATGAGATGACGGTTTGATTGGTACCATTATGGGGTACATTAGACTTTTTGATCACTCCCCTGCATAACGGAAACGAGACGGATCAGTTTTGCAGCCCATAGGCTTCTATTATGATGGAATGAATAACGGAATGCCTCTAAAGGTCATAGAACGTGGTAACGGAACCCATAGCGCAATTCACCTTTAACCAACAAACGAAGTGTGAACGAATTTCATAAGCGGAAATTTGCTCATCTCTAATTGTTACCCTGGTACACTGCTACCTTGTTTATTTTTTTGTTTAGTTATTTGTTGAGTTGAATGATAAATTGTTAACCATTGTAAGTTTGGTCTGTCATACTCCCTGACACTAGCCTGCAACAAACATTTTTATGGTGCATTGTTGGTTTATTATTTCTCTGCTTCCATTATGTTTGATATTCCTCATTTATTTTTACTAAATATTTCAGTAAACTTAATAAGGAAGAGTTCACTTCACTTTTATCTTTCCGTTCTTCTGATCCATCAGAAGAACAGAAAAATAAAGAAAGAAATGGATCCTGTGCATTAGTTATGCACTTTTGGCATCCATTTGAGCCATTTCCATCTAAGATTCGTTTTTTTGGTCAGTGGTAACGGAATCCATAACACAATTCACCTTTAACCAACAAACGAAGTGTGAACGAATTTCAAAATATGAAATTTGTTCATCTCTAGTGACAATAAAAAGAAATGTAGCCGGCAGAACATCAGTTCCCCCGGAGTGTCACAATATTATACAAACAGGATATATCACAAAACGTCACAGTAAGGGAGCATTGACACGACTGTATAAATGGATCCGCATCCGTTCGGCAAATTTGCGGAACGGGTGCGGACCCATTCATTTCAATGGGGCAACAAAAGATGCGGACAGCACGTTCCGTGGCCCCGCAAAGAAGATAGAGCATGTCCTATTCTTCTCTGTGGTTGCGGACAAGCAAAGGCATTCTCTATATAGCGCCGGCCATGTGCGGTCCGCAAAATGCGGAAAGCACACGGTCAGCATCCGTGTTTTGCGGATCCGCAATTTGCGGACCGCAAAACACTTACGGTCGTGTGAATGCTCCCTAGTTCACACGAACGTATGGCTTTTATAGTTGTTCCGTTTTTTTGTGTTCCGTATACGGTCCGTATACGGAACCATTCATTTCAATGGTTCCGTTTTTCCGTTCCGTTTTTCCGTATGCCATGTACAGTATAAGGGTAATTACATTGAGCTGGCCATAAAAAATTGGGCTGGCCATAACATTTTCAATAGATGGTTCAGAAAAAACGGAACGGAAACGGAAGACATACGGATCCATTTCCGTATGTGTTCCATTTTTCTTGCGGACCCATTGACTTGAATGGAGCCACGGAACGTGATTTGCGGGAAATAATAGGACATGTGCTATCTTTCAACGGAGCGGAAAAACGGAAATACGGAAACGGAATGCATACGGAGTACATTCCTTTTTTTTGCGGAACCATTGAAATGAATGGTTCCGTATACGGACCGTATACGGAACACAAAAAAACGTCCTGTACACTCGCAAAAAAAAAACGTTCGTGTGAACTAGGCCTAAGAATGATAGTTTGTCCCTTAACCAAAGGTGCTTTAGGCAGTATAGCTGCGCTTGGTTGTTCCTTGCCAGATATACTGTACTCTCTCTGAGGTCCACACTGACTGACTGTTGCGTAACACTATTTGTAATCCACAGGCTTATCAAAATCTGTTCCTTTTAATATGACTCTCCACAGCGTTGCTACCTCCCATAAAAGTGTCAATGTGAGAGTCCCTTTACCTGCACCCTCCTAAAGATGTCAGCATGAGAGTCCCTTTGCCTCCTGCAGCAGGAGTCTCCCAAGGGAAGCAGCTTATAGAGCACTATGACTCCTTGCAGTTTATAGACTAAGGCCTTATGCACACGGACTTTTTTTGTGGTCCGCAAAAACGGTTTCCGTTGTTCCGTGATCCGTGTCTGTTTTTTCTTCCGCGGGTCTTCCTTGATTTTTGGAGGATCCACGGACATGAAAAATTAACAAAAAAATCTAAGTCAAGTTTGCCTTTGAAATTATAGGAAAAAACGGACACGGATCACGGACACGGATACGGATGACAATCTTGTGTGAAGCCGTGATTTTTCACGGACTCATTGACTTGAATGGGTCCGTGAACCGTTGTTCGTGAAAAAAATAGGACAGGTCATATTTTTTTCACGGACTGGAAACACGGATCACGGACGCGGATGACAAACGGAGCATTTTCCCATTTTTCCACGGACCCATTGAAAGTCAATGGGTCTGCGGAAAAAAAACAGCCGCGGATGCACACAACGGTCGTGTGCATGAGGCCTGAGTGTTATGAGGTGGTCAACAGACAAAGGCACCCCACTCAAAGGTACCAGAAAGTCCAGCTACCAGACTGTCAGTTTACCCCAAAACCTGATGGAGCCAGAGAAAGATCACTTATTGTCTGGATGCAAGTTTATTCAAGTAAAGCTGTTAAACTTTATAAAGTCTGGATTTTTCTCCAACACTAACTAACACTGTCAGGGCCGGCTCTATAATAAGGCAGACCAAGTGGCTGCTTGAGGGTGCAGAGAAGGGGGGGGGGGGGCGGCCCCAGGGCAGAAATTAATAATTTTTTTTAATACATAACTTGCAGACTTGCCCCGCCAGCCTGGCCGCCCGCCCCAGCCTGCAGGTGTGCCGTGCGGCCCTGGCCCTCACCTCCTCACAGAGCGGCAAGCAGACTCTGCAATAGCACGGCATCGGCAACACAGACAGTCACGGGGTCAGGGGGGTGTGACTGCCGAATGGCGGCCCGGCGGTGGGCAGCAGGCAGCAGCAACTGGTGTAGACTGGGGAGCGGAGGTCTGGAGCTGTTGGTGGTAAGTAATTTTGTGGACAAATGTCTCTGAGTAGTCTGTCTGTGCGACCCGCAGGGAGAAATGTATGTGGCATTATGTGGCATGTGGGGGGGGTGAAATGGACATGATGGAGGCGGGAGAAATGTGACAACATGGATGGAGGGTGACAAATGTGAAAACATGGATGGAGGGGGAGATATGTGACAACATGGATAGAGGGGGAGAAATGTGACAACATGGATGGAGGGGGAGAAATGTGACAACATGGATGGAGGGGGAGAAATGTGACAACATGGATAGAGGGGGAGAAATGTGACAACATGGATGGAGGGGGAAAAATGTGAGGGCTGATGTGACATGGGTGATTTGACATGGAGGGGGAGAAATGTGACATGGAGGAGTGAGAAATGTGACATGGAGGGATGAGAAATGTGACATTTAGGGGTTGGAATGTGACATGGAGGACTTAAAGGGGGAGAAATGTGACATAGGGAGCATGATGGCTGACATAGGGGACATGAGGGCTGACATGGGGGGCTAATGGCTGACATGGGGGTCTGATCTGAGGCATTGGGGGTCTGATTAACATTGGGGGCTTAATTGCTGGTCTGACCAGAGGTGTAATGGAAAATATTTTTTTCTTATTATCCTCCTCTAAAACCTAGGTGCGTCTTATAGGGCAAAAAATACGGTCCTCAAACTAGCGATTGTCTGAAGCAGAGTGAAGATACCAGTACCACACTGAGCAGAAGCCAGCTGATGCAGACAGGACCAGGGCCAGGTAAGATTCTGGGGGGGCGCCAAAATGTAGCTCTGCTTGTGTTGGCAAAAATCCTTGCACCGGCCCTGAGCACTGTGACACACAAAACTAATAAGGTCACATCACCACTCAGCAATCCTAAAACCCGGGACCCCATTGGCTCTGGGGGGACAGCACGCTGCACACCCTCCGAAAGGTCCCTTTACCTGCACCCTCCTAAAGCTGTCAGCGTAAGAGACCCCTTAGCTGGATTTCAGCCCGTGACATAACCACTGCAATATAATGCTGCTTGAGGACTGAATCGTCTGCCGGAGTGTCAGTACACCAGTGTAGTGCAATATAACACAGTGAAGCAGCCACTTACGAGTCCTTGGAACTTGTCCTTGTACTCTGGTCTCCTCCAGAACTGGACCTAGAGGATATGCTGCTCCTGAGGTTGTCATTGCCAAACTGCCCCATGCTTTGCCGCCAGTGACAGCCAAAGGCAGGTACGTCCTCAGAGGTCCCAGCAGAGCCTCTCACATCGATCCACTGAGCACCACCCTCTCTCCCATCACTTCATGCTCTTCCCTCTGAACTTTTTCTGCCCACACATGGCAGTGATGCAATAAGTATTCTCTTTATGTCAAAACTGCACTACGAGTGGGCAATCAGACAATGCAATAATTAAACTTTTCCAAAATTCTCAACCACTAGGTTGACTGGTGTTGTTATTATGTCAATCAGTTCACACTGTAATGATAAGCAGACTCAGCCTCTTCTCTGCTGCCGCCTACTACTCAAAGTGCATACTACAACTCAGTACAGTTCAGGGCACTAACCAGTTTACTTGACAGAATACCACTTTTTACAGGTCTATCGCCCCACACTCTTACCTAAATGTTCTACTGATGACTGGACAAAAGAGCAAAACACATGTTTGTGGAGGGATCACATCTTTCATGCGGCATATAATAACATCTTAATCAGGGGCATAACTATAGGGGAAACAGGGGAAGTGGCTGCTTTGGGGCCCAAACTTAGAAGGGGCCCTTCCGGGAGCAGGACTAAAAGATTTTATTGTTGGGGCCCCCTTAACAGTATTATAAAATAACATTATATGCAGATACACTGTAGGAAACAGACGGAGCAGCTGCTGGGCCTTGTCTGAGAATCCAACTTGTCAAAGGAGTAGGGGTTGCATGAGAGGAGGGGTCTGTTCAAAAATGTGCTGTGGGGCCCAATCATTTCTAGTTACGCTACTGATCTTAATGATCACCTTGTATAAACTGAGATGTGCTGTCAACAGACAATGAATCTGCATGGGCATAAGGTGGTAATAGAGTAAACCCACTCTCCTAAAGTAATGAGCAACACTGCTGCTCTAATGTGATAAGCCAGGATGAGTTGTCTGTCTCATTCAATACAGTATTGTTAGCAGACTGCAGTGCTGAGATCCGGTCACTAGATGGTGATGTTGCAAAGCAAATGGAGATAGAATAGCTGGGACTATGCCAGTCCGTCTGCTCTGGAGCAGCCAATTTGAGGAGTTTGGCCACAAGCCCATTGTAACACAAGTCCCATTCCTCCATAATAAATTAATAATAAATAATTAGTAGATAAGAAGCATAATAAATAAGAACACTTTGGAATAAAAATTGGCCATGTTGTTTATTTATGGTTACACAAATAAATCATTTACATTACTAAATAGAAATATTAATTGATACATATTTAAAAACTAGCTAAAACAACCACATGTTTAATCTTTATGGACCAATAAGCTGGTAGACAACACCCCAACAACTAAATATCATAACAAGTTCAAGAAAAAATATGGAGGATGGGCAGGGTCCCGCTACAAATAACTCTTTTCAGAATATTACAGCAGATACTCCGCTCAGCGCACATATAATGGGAGAGTTTCCTGCTGCTGTCACTATCCTTCCAATAAACAGAAAGGACTCTTCCCTCCACTGCAGTCTCCACCAGCAACCGAACGCAGGAAGACTTCGGACACCTGCCTGTACTGCAGCATTGCTCACCTTAGAATGACCCTTAGGTACCTCATGCCCGAAAAGAGAAATAAAGAGACAGGGGAGATTGGTGGGATTGGGGAGGGGAGACACACAGCACCCCAGGTACATTAACATTGAAGGACTGTGTTACCATGTCCCCTCTCCCAGCTAAGACACTCCGGGGGGGCCCTTAACATTTGCTGTCCACTCTACTACTTTGCTGGGGTGGGGTGAAAAAGACAATAAAAGACTTGCTACACACTTGTTCGTGAAAAGTGTCTACTTCCCCCACAAGGGAGGGAGCAGGTATATAAGAGAGTGCCTCCTGAGTGAAAGTAGCACAGGGGTGCCATGAGCTGTGAATTCTTGGTTGAGGATGTCCATCGACAGGGTCGCAGAAAGATAGCAATGGAAGGACTAGGGAAGAGTAGCAGAGGACACCACGACCTCTGTGACCGGTGGCTGCATGACATCCCTCCGGTGTCCATCTACATGGAGTGCTAGAGCTGTAGGGATAGGATATGCCATAAATATCTGATAGGAGCAGGTCCAAGAAGGGGACACACAGTTCTCAAACATTTCGGCCTAGTCTAACGCTATGCTATAAATATCTAGCTAGAACAACCCTTTTAATCACCTTACCACAGGATAGGTGTGTGATCATTAGGCCCTTCCACCACTGGGATCCTTTCTGATCAATAGAATGGGGGTCCTAAGCCCTCTACTTCTCCTTACTGAATCACTGCAATGAGGAGAAGCTTGAATGGAGCAGATGGTGGCAGCGTCAAGCCGCTCTATCACCAGGATCAACCATATTGAACCAGACATACAGCCTGGTAGAGCTCATCATGCCGATTAAAACGATACCTTTCTTTTGTCTGTATGTTAATATGCATATGAGCAATTGGAGCACCAGGAGGCAGGGCTGAATCGTTTGAGCCCATGTGCTCTACACAGTCCCCCTCACCTTGATAGAAAGGGCTAGACTTGCTTAGGGCAGAGCTGTGTCCTAGCATCTACCTATCATATACTCTATGTAATACAGCTTCTCTACACTGAGATCTGCTCAGAAAACTAATATACATATTACTGCTTTATTCACAAGCACAATATATGATTAGAAAGACACCAATATGTGTCAGCTTTTAAGCCTGGAAAAAACATAAGTGTGGTGCTGCTTTAGCTTATTGGTCCATTGTCTGAGATGCATGTAGAGATCCTGAGTTCAAGTACTCAGAGAGACTTAGTAACATAGTAACATAGTTTATAAGGCTGAAAAAAAGACATTTGTCCATCCAGTTCGGCCTGTTATCCTGCAAGTTGATCCAGAGGAAGGCAAAAAAAACTGTGAGGTAGAAGCCAATTTTCCCCACTTAAGGGGAAAAATTCCTTCCCGACTCCAATCAGGCAATCAGAACAACTCCCTGGATCAACGACCCCTCTCTAGTAGCTAAAGCCTGTAATATTATTAAGCTCCAGAAATACATCCAGGCCCCTCTTGAATTCCTTTATTGTACTCACCATCACCACCTCCTCAGGCGGAGAGTTCCATAGTCTCACTGCTCTTACCGTAAAGAATCCTCTTCTATGTTTGTGTACAAACCTTCTTTCCTCCAGACGCAGAGGATGTCCCCTCGTCACAGTCAGAGTCCTGGGGATAAATAGATGATGGGAGAGATCTCTGTACTGACCCCTGATATATTTATACATAGTAATTAGATCTCCCGTCCAGTCGTCTTATTTATAAAGTGAATAACCCTAATTTTGATAAATTTTCAGGGTACTGTAGTCCCCCTATTCTGTAGTCCACACCAGGTACTGTAGTCCCCCCAGGTACTGTAGTCCACACCACGGGCATCTATGCCATTTTTGATGCACTCATTATCTTATTGGCCTTGGAAGCAGCTGCCTGACACTGGTTTCTACAGCTTAGTTTGCTGTTTATTAAAATTCTTATGTAACCTTTTTTTCCCTCTTTTGTTTAACCCATAGTAACAGGCTACAGTATAGTAAATAATATATAATCATAATAATTGTTATCATAATAAAAAGGTCTTATTATATTGAGAATAGTGGGGGAGATTTATCAAAGTGATATAAAGTAGAACTGGCCTAGTTGCCCATAGCAACCAATCATAATCCACCTTTCATTTTTGACAGCTCCTTGAAAGGTGGAATCTGATTTTTGCTATGGGCACCAGTTTGATAAATGACCCCATTTGTTTTTAATGCTGTCTCCATACAGCGTTAAAATGTATGGGGTCCATGTCGGTAAAATTTGTATTGTCTGAAGTCAAGTGAGATTTCGGTGAATTAATTTGGTAATCCTATATGCATCTTTAAAAATATTTTAAAATATGAATCAGAAGTTGGGATTGGTACCGGCTGGTACCTCGGTACCGAAGCCAACTTTGGATTCTTATTTTAAAATGTTTTTAAAGCCGCAGATAGGATTACCGAATTAATTCACCGAAGTCTCACTTGACTTCAGTCGATACATATTTTTCCTACATGAAGCCCACACATTTTGGTGCTGTATGGAGAAGACATTAAAAACTAAGTTTTTAAACTAAATCACTGGATCTATGATCCAAAGATAGATTCACTCAACCCTAGTGCTCACCTTTCCTCCCACTATGCTCAATGCTCATGAAAGCTGCTGTGTTGTTACACTCACCGCTCTGACTGCTGATGCTGAGCTCCATTTCCTGCTACAGAGAAGAAACCATGTGACATGGGCAGAAACTTGGTGGACAAGTTCTACAAGGTGAAGACACAGCAATCAAAACCTTATATCCAAGACACTTCTTTTTTTTTATCCATTGGGGTTCTGCCTGGGGCATGGATTTCTGCAAGGCCCACTCAGGTGAATGAAACTATTTTTCATTCACGGAAATTTCTTCAACAAAATACTGTAATACTCTGCGTTTATTTCCTGTGAAAATCTGTTTAGAAAAAAACATATGTAATCTGCATTGTGTGCAAGCAGTCTAAAGTTTTTTTTATTCTTCCAGGACACTCAAGCCTTAATTTCAGGTGAAAGAACAGGCAGACAGAAATCCCTGATTAATTTAAGTTAAACTCAAGTCAAAACACTACATTGAACTCTGAGCTGCCAGT
Source organism: Bufo gargarizans (assembly GCF_014858855.1). Classification (NCBI taxonomy): domain Eukaryota; kingdom Metazoa; phylum Chordata; class Amphibia; order Anura; family Bufonidae; genus Bufo; species Bufo gargarizans. Next base: position 247,359 of record NW_025334184.1, on the reverse strand, counting down.
GCTCCATTGATGGGTTACTTAAAATGTTTTTTGGTATGGTCCCTGGGGTTCTGATCACTCGGACCCCCACTGATCACAAGAACTGGAGATCACGAGTCCCTTGTGTGAATGGAGTGATGGTAGGCATGCTTGACTTCTTCTCCATTCATTTTCATGGGACTGCTGGAAATAGCCAAATATTCAACAGTCCCCTAGAAGTAAATGCAGTGGTGGAGCACATATGTGACAGGTCTCTAGGAGCGCAATTCTTTTGGGAAGACCACATTAGGAGACCTATTCATGCAGCGGAAAATACAGGCAGGTCATGGCCTTGAAGAGAAGCGTAGGAGAGAAAGGTTGACCTGTTTTCACCAGGCCCATGAGCTTTTAGCTATGCTCCTGCCATGAAGGTTATCAGAAGTCTCCTTCTTTAAAATAAAGTGATTCTGCTGATGCTATAATATAAAGCTGATATAGAAAAAGATAAGCAGAGTGCAGTGTGTTAATGATGACAGACAACATGGTGATCATTTGAGTAGTGCATACAGAGCACAGGTGGGCCTGCTGCTGGTCTCTGTTGATCCACTTTGAAACGATAAACCAAGGGTGCCTGGATGTACAAGTGGAAAGTGCTGAAAGGGAAAAGAGGATCCTGGTGCCAGTGCTTTCCAAAATAATCTTTCTTTGTTCCAAGTGATATAAAGTACAAAAGTACAAATAACATGCTCCAGGAACATTTCTCCTCGATGCAGTCAATCACTGCTCACCATTGCTATGGGTGATCTTATAATCATGTGGTCCCTTTCTAAACACCCAATAGAGGGACAAAAAAAATGAATTGTACACTTCGTGTCATGCTCATTTGGAAATTTGTAGAAGTAGCAGTGCAGATCCATTTTTTTTTTTTAACAAAGTATTAGTACTATCGTTTATACAGTGATGGCTGTGAACATGTTTTATTGGCTTTACCTCTTCCATTTATGGGTTTTTATTTGATATTTTTTAGCATTTAACATAAGAAAACATCTATTCTTTCAGCATATTGACTGGATCTCAGTGGAAGCCCTAGAGCTGTCTTCACCAAACATACCTGAAGTAAGTATGACTAGATGTTGTTCTAGCACCTCTATTACAGGTTAAATAAACGATTCTTTATATGAGAAGGATTGAGAGTAAGAGACCAGTCATTATAATCTTGAAGTTGTTGGAGCCTGAGTATTATTGGTGGCCCATCCAGAGCTGCTGTTCCACCCATGGCCTAATCTCCATGGAGGCACACCACAGGGAGGGTAATATTTGAAATAATTTTTCCCTGAATCTACATCTTCTCTTTTGTCTAGAAGTGCTGCTCCATGATTTTCATGCCACAGCACTAATGGAGTGATTTTGCGACTATTTTTACAATTTTTTTTTCTTAAAGCCTCAATGATAAATCTGGAGTGAATCTATGTCAAATAGCTAACCATGCCCACTTTCCCCACTCCCTTTTCAAAACTGGACTTATTGCTTTAAAAAAGCAAAAAGTTGCTAATTATTTTACAAATAAACAGACAAATGTTGCAAAAGCCCTATTTTGCAACTTTTCCAATCCAGAATTCTGGAGTGCAGGGTGTAATACATTTTCCCCCGTGATGTTCAAACAGAGCACCATATTTATGAAGCACCTGTTTCACTTTTTTGTGACATAGAAGTCAAGTAAAGTAGGTGAAGTGCAGTTTATTCATTTATTTATTTTTCTCAGCATTTCCTAATCTCAAAGACCGTGTGCCCGAAAAATCTAATCTAAGTCTACTCATACACCAGCATCAATTATAGTGAACTGGTCGGGTCAGGCTGTTTTGGCATAGAATGCCGGGAATCAAATGGTCAAAAACAGTTTTGTGCAATGTTGTTTATTCCAGCTGATTCCTGGCATATTTGCTGTCTAGCAGCAGGATCTCCACCGGAGCCCCTTATAAAGTTCCAGTAACATCCAGCAATGCCGGATCCAAAGAACTACAGTAGGCTGTTCTATGCCAAAACAGTGTGTCTCAATGCTGTGCTGCAAATGTTAAACTAGCCTTTGCCTCACTCACTTTTATCAACGTATTTCAGAAGTGGTGAGAAATGTAAAAAATCACTATTTTTTTTTTGCGCAAATATGGGATGCATCATAATTAGAATTGAGTGAAGCGAAGCATTAGAAATAGAATTCGGTACAAAGTTTAGGCAAACTTTTATTCTAAATGAATTTGAATTTCCCTGGGCTTAGTGGTAACAAATAGTGTTGATCACGAATATTCGAAGTACAAATTTTTATCACGAATATAGAAAATTCGCGAATATTTAGAATATAGTGATATATATTCATAATTTTGAATATTCAAGATATTTTTATTGCCAATTTTTATAATGCGAATTTCCGTAATGCAAATTTTTATCACAAATTTTTCAATTGCCGAGTAAAAACATGATTTCCCTCTGCTTCTTGCTTGTGGGCCAATTACTCATCTGTTAGAGGGGAAGCAAACAGGGCAATTGCCCAGGACCCCTTTTCAAAGGGGGCCCGCTGCTGTTAGATACTTAAGCGGGTAATTTTACTATCCGGAAAAAGACTCATGCATATTTTTATGCATGGTAATTTTCTAGTCAGGAGCGCTGTATCAGAAGCTGCCAGGTCCGACACACATTAAGCCCTGCCCCTCTCCAGAGTAGCCACACCCCTCACGGACATCTCTCTCACCAGGAGCAGTATTGGACTAATCACTACATTATAGTTACAGGACCTGTGCTGATGTCACAGTCATGTGATCAGCCATGTGTGTGGGAGGAGTTATGGGAACACAGGCTCCATGTAGGACTGTGCTGGTGGAGAATGAAGAGATACTTTATGTATGGAAGGTGTGTATAAAGCAGGGCTATGTCAGTGTAAACAATCTATTGTACAGTTTTCTGTGTGTAATGTGCACACAGTAGTTCTATCTGTGTAATGGACATGTTAGCAGAGCTGTGTGTGCAATGTGTATATAGTAAATTATCTGTGTATGGCAGCGTCGGGTGGGCGCTGTGTATGGCAGCATCTGGTGGGCTCTGTGTATGGCAGCGTAGGGCGGGCGCTGTGTATGTCAGCGTTGGGCGGGCATTGTGTATGTCAGCATCGGGAGGGCATTGTGTATGGCAGCGTCGGGCAGGCCCGGTGTATGGCAGCGTCGGGCAGGAGCTGTGTATGGCAGCGTGGGGTGGGTGCTGTGTATGGCAGCAGTGGTCTTATATTTAGTGTATGATGTTGGATAAATGTAAAATTGTCTACATTTATTTTTGCATGGGAGACTAGCAATAGTTTCCCAGCAGAAATATCCGCCTCATAACATTATGTGGACCTATGCATTATATATATAAACTAGCAGAAGGACCCGGCTTCGCATGGATATATTTAATCTATTTCATTTAATGTTTGTGTGTGTCGTTAAAAGATATCGACAGTTTCCCCCATAACAGTCATAACAGTGACCTCTACAGCAACCCGTCCCTTTAACAGTAAACTCCACAGTCCCCCACCCCTTAACACTGACCTTCCCACAGTGCCCTGCCACTTTAAAATGGGACCTCCACAGCAGCCCATCCCCTTAACTTTGACCTTCACAGCAGCCCGCCCCTTTAACAGTGAGTTTCACAGCACCCCACTCCCTTGACAGTGACCTCCTCAGGGGCCCACTACCTTAACAGTGACCTCTACAGTTCCCTGCTCCCTTAACAGTGACCTCAGGGTACCATGCTGCCTTAACAGTGACCTCCACAGCAGTTATCCCTTAAATAGTGTCCCCTGCCCCCTTTACAGTGACTTCCACAGTGTCCGTCCTTTTAACAGTGACCTCCACATCGGCCTGCCCCCTTAACAGTAATATCCACAGTAGTGAATGCCTCTTTAACAGTGACCTCCACAACGCCCTTCCACTTTAATGCTAGGGCTATATGACGACATGTGTCACATGACATTTTGTCAACAATTTTTATAATGATAGGCTATGGTGTCGCACTGCGACATGTGACATGCTGCAACACGACAGTCGCAAAAATACATCCAAAATTGATTTTTCTGTGACTGACGCATCGCAGTCGCAGCATGTCACATGTTGCAGTGCAACACCATAAACTATCATTATAAAAATTGTTGTACAACATTGGTGCAAAATCAATGTTGTTTGACACATGTAGCAGTGCAGTTCTGCCCTATGTGTCGTGCAGCCCTAGCCTTCAGCAGTGAAGAAAAATGGCTGGGTTGTTTTGGAAACCTGGAGTAAAACTGTGTATATGCGGAGACTAAGGGCCTGCAAGCTTCTATTGGCTGATAAGGGACATGTGACCATGTGTATGGCAGTTGGGATATGAAAATAATATCTCAGGAACGGTACATCCTAGAGAGCTGAGACCCGGTCTAAAACCTTCTTGGACACCTGATGTACCTGTGTGCCAAATTTGGTGAAGATCGGTCCAGTCATTTGGTCGCGCATAAAGAACAAACAGACAGATTCAGTCGGGACAGACAAAGTCATTGTGTACCGGCATGTTACCTCCACAAAGTATTGTTTCCCAGATAGTAAGTTATATGTGTACAAAGTTTAGTAGAAAGTAGAAATTGATCGATGAGTTTTTAAGTTACGGAACAATATGTGTGTAGCAAAAACAGTTGGAGAATACAAACTCCATGCAGCTGCTGTGTAGGGGCGTGTGACCCCCCACAAGATTTCTTTCCAGGTAGCAAGGGATGTGTATACCAAGTTTCGTTGAAATCGATGGTAGCGTTTTTGAGTGATCGCAAAACATACATACAATCATACTTACACACACATACACATACAGTATATACGCCCTTCTTTATATATATATAGATTACCACACAATTTGTACTCCTCCTCAGCAAAAAATACCCCTCAAAATAGTTAAAAGGAGTATTTTTACTCTTCTGTAAAAAATGTAGTGCGACCTCTGCTCCCCAGTGTCTCTTTACCATGCTGCAGCGGTCTCTGTAAGTTACCCCTGCTGTTCCTCTCCCTCTCTCACCAGACCTCAGTGACAGCCTAGCAGGCTGCATTATTCACAATCCTAAGTGATGCCTCAGACCGGCATCAGGACGTTCTGTGTGGGCGAGCTAACATAGCTCCGCCCCATCCTTTGCCTGCACTTGCTTCAGGCTGGAGACCTAAACTTCATACTGGGATGACTGGGCCTTCTACATCGGACCCCCAGACTCTCGCCTCAACTCCTGGACTGCAGGGGGCTCCCAGGACCCTCTTATCAAAGCACCTGGTAAGTCCATCTAGTAAGAAGCATGCAGCTGTGTCTGTGGAGGAGGGGGTGCAGGGCTGCTGGGGTCACACTCTCATTGTAACAGCCCTGCACTGCCCTCAAGTACTGATGGTCACTGACCTGTGAGTTCCCACTGTCAGCTCTGTGTTTACCCTGTTGCCCTCCTGTGTGCTCCCTGTGCCCCCTCCTGTGTTGCTCCTTGTACCCGCTGTGTGCTCACTGTGCCCGCTGTTTGCTCACTGTGCCCCCTGTGTGCTCCCTGTGCCCACTGTGTGTGCTCCCTGTGCCCACTGTGTGAGCTCCCTCTGCCCCCTCTGTATGCTCCCTGTGTGTGATCCCTGTGCCTACTGTGTGAGCTCCCTTTGTAGTGTCCCACTAGGTAAAGGTGGGCACTACACAAGGGTTAACAGGTATATTGCATTAATGTTATGTTAAATGTTCATTTTCCTGCATTATCTGGGTGTCAGGCCTGCCAGGGTGTAGTTCAGCCTCCCAGACATTAGAGGGAGCTAGAGAGCCCTAGGTATATATAGGTAGGACCAGACAGGGAAGAGTTAGTTCAGTCCAGGTGGCTAGAAGTGTAACCTAGTCAGCCTGAAGTTCCTGAGTCTAAGTTTAACTTAGAAGAGTAACCCCAGTAGAAGAAGAATTTGCCTCCTGGTAGAAACCTGCAGCCGCCTCCAAACCCATCAGTGCCAGGACAACCAGCTCAGATAAGTAAGTTGATGGGCAGAGGTACTACAAAGTAGAGCAAGGGTCAATACGGGAGGAAGAATAAGTACCAAGGATTAAAGCCAGCATTTAGGCATCCGGGCCTTGGGATACAGCCAGCCAGAATAGCTGTGGAGATAGTGCAGCCTGGTCTGGGAAGCATTAACTGTTTACCCTCCAAGTATCTTGCAAGATTATTACCTGCCAGTATTAAGATAAGCCTGCTTGTGGAGCATTGTTATAAAGGGACTGCATCATTATCAATTGTATGTACAAAGTTTGGACTGTTCCCAAGAAAAGCAACGTTTGGTTCACCATACCATCTGTGTCCCTCAATTACTACTGCTATAAATTGGTGTGCCACCGTTACAGGCACTGGCATCACGATTCTTAAAGGGACCTTGCCCCAGGCACTCAAAACACCTGCAACATCCAGGGCACCTCATCCACCATCAGGCCTGGTCCCTATATACAGAGTGTGCCCCAGAGGAACTTTGTGTCAGCCTCTCCTTCACTGCCGCATGCCTGCCCAGGGTTCTCTTCCAAACAGTGAGTAACCCTCGATTGCCCATAACCATGACCTCACTTCGCAATACCCTGCAGGTTTGGCGTGCTGCATAAATTGGCGTCACGAACAGGATACGGTCATTCCTGCGCCATTGTTGGAATATAAAAACTGTGTGCCATTATATTCCTATTAAGTGACTAAGCCCTACTTGTTTATTTGAAATTGCTGGGCCAAAGAACTCTAATAATTGCGGTGTGAAGAACTGTATATTGCATGGACTGTTTGCCGTTTATTTAAGCCACCACTTGCTGTCAGTGAATAGACAGTGATTTTGCTCAAAGATGGCCGCTTAACCTGACTGGATTACAAGTGCGCCTCGTTGTGCCCGTTTGGCGCGAAAAAGGACAAGGTGAAGTTACCGCCCAGCCTGCAAGGAGGAAAAACGCCGCCCTGTCTGGAAAAAGGTACTGCCTCCCTGAATCCCAGAGCTGCAAGAGGCCGCGCCTACCTGCTGACCCTGTGCGTGGGACTCCCGTCTTACGTAGGCACGCATCTCACGATACTTGGAGCGAGCACCGCCGGAGTAAGTACAAACTTTACCCTTCACCGGCCCCCTTCTGATTGCTGCACCGGAGCGTCCCCGACCCTTGCCAGGGTACCGGAGAGGGCCATACCCACCTAGTAACACTATGTCCGCACCTGAAGAAGCAGGGCAGGCGGCCTCAGATGTGCCTTCTGAAGTGCCCGCAGCTGACAATAGGGCACCTGCCGCTGTGGCATCATCAAGCCTGATGCCACTGATCATGCCGTATTATTTTGGGGCCTCCTGGTTCCCACGATATTCAGGGGAAGCCCATAAATTAAAGGACTTTAGGGATCAGATACTGGCCTTATTCCAGCTCTACACCATATCTGCTGAACAACAAATGGAGATCCTCCTAGCTCAGTAAGAAGGGGCCGCCCGCAGGGAAGTCATGTCATGGCCCCGATCTGAAAAGAGTAGCCTGGAGCAGATTTTTGATCGCCTCGGCAACACATTTGAGGCCAGAACGGTGTCGAAGTTAAAATGCGATTCTTCAGCAGGAAGCAGCAGCCTGGGGAGTCGCTCCACAATTTTGCTGTGTCCTTGCAAGAGACCCTGAGGGCTGTGGTCCAGGTGGACCCCAAAGAAGCTGAGGACCAGGATAGGACTCTTAGAGATCAGTTAATTGCCGGTATAAGTACTGAGCATTTAAAGGGCCAGCTGAGGATGCTGTCAGCTCAACACCCCAATTGTGCATTCTTGGACTTTAAAGAGTTGGCCATCAGCATTCTAGGCCAGAACCCGGCCGCAGGGCCAACAGCTTCGGCTGAACCTCAAGTTCGTCAAACAAAAACTGTCAATGTGGGTCCGGCTGGAGTCAGTCAAGCCACTCAGGCTCCAGTAACAGATGTAGTGGCAGCACTAATGGAGCAAGTGAACCATCTCACTCTGAGCTTAGAGAAAGTATGCAAGAAAATAGAAGAATGGGAGAGACCATTGTTAGTGGAAGATGAAGGCCCTTTTCCTCCAAGACTCCCATCTGCATATTGTAAAGAATATGGATATACTGAATCAATGTGCTGGCAGTTAAACGGACAACCCCTGAGGCAGAGGACCGTCCTCGGGAGGTAGAACAGTAGGTCCAAAGGATCCAAGCTGGATGCCTAAATATATAGGATCCTGTCCAAAAGTTAAAATATGTATCAACGGGATACCCTTTGAAGTCCTGCTGGATACTGGGTCACAGGTCACTACCATCCAACGACCTGCCTTTGACAAGTTCTGGGATCCAAGTCTCCTCACCCAGCCACCAGAGGCCTGGCTAGATATCATTGCCAGCAACGGTAAGCCAGTGAAAGTCCATGGGTACTGGGAACCTACTCTTCAGGTGGGAGAGGCCACCTTACCACAGCAAGGTGTGATTATGGTACAAGCAGGAGATAAGAGGACACCCTGTGATCCTAGGGACTAATGTCCTTAAAAATTGTTACTCCGAAGTGCTTGAAGCATTGAATCAAACTATATCTTCGGCCTCGCCTGCTTCCAGAAGAGTCATTCAAAAGACTATCAGTGTGCTGTGTGCTCAACAAAGGTTCGCCAACAAAAAAGAAAAAATTTGTACTGTCCGGATCTGGGATAACCGGCCGGTAATTCTGCCTCCAAATTCCCAGATCATCCTGTGGTGCCATGCGGTGTTATGGGTCCAGGGCCAGGACTATCAAGCCCTAGTGGAACCTTTTCAAATTGAGAATCATCCCTTCGTACGGAATGCCAAGAGTCTGGTGACCGTGTCTCAAGGTAAAGTGCCTATCCGTTTAATTAACTTTGGTGATCATCCCGTTACTCTTTTTAAACACTGCCCCGTTGCTCAGCTTTTCCAGGTGTCTTTCCAGGATGTGATCCGTCTGCCTGCCACGAAGACTTTCCAGACCGCACAGAGCAGCAGCGCCACTGCCAGCGCCCCTACAACATCCTAGTGGGAAGAACTTCATGTGGGGAAGGAATCCACCCCAAAGGAGCAAATAGAGGGAGTTCTGAATCTAGTAAGAGAACATCACAAGGCTTTCAGTAAGCACTCCACGGACTACGGAGAGGTTAGTGTAATCCAACACACCATCCCCACTGGCTCTCATCCTCCTATCAAGGAGAGACACAGACCCATACCACCTACTACCTATCAGTCTGTGAAAGAGATGATACAAGAGATGAAAGACTCTAATATAATCCGGGACAGTCATAGTTCCTGGGCTGCGCCCATAGTCCTTGTTCGAAATAAATATGTCAGTATAAGGTTCTACGTGGAATATAGAAAAATCAATCAAATCACCCACAAAGATGCATATCCATTGCCACGCATTGAGGAGTCCTTGACTGCCCTGGTGTAATCAGCCTATTTCTCTACCCTGGACTTAACTAGTGGGTACTGGCAGGTACCTATGGCCCCAGAAGATCGAGAAAAGACCTGAAGGGAGCTGAGAAGAACGACCAGAACTACAGTTCCTTTAAGCTGGAGTTTCTTGCCCTAGTGTGGGCTGTGACCGAAAAGTTCAAAGACTATCTTGCTGCCACACCATTTGTTGCCTTCACGGACAATAACCCCCTGGCGCATCTGAATACAGCCAAATTAGGGGCTCTGGAGCAAAGATGGGCCTCCCGCCTTGCCAACTATGACTTCACTGTGAAATACCGGGCAGGCCACTCCAATGACAATGCTGATGCCCTGTCTCGGCTCCCCACTACATAAGCCCCAGATGAGCCAAAGGATACCTGGGAAGAAGGTGAAATGCCGGCTTTTAACAGTAAATTTGCCCAGCAGGATAATATCCGCACTGAAAACCACTCCGCTGCTGATCCTTCCTCATCAGATATTCCTGAGTCCAGGGGCGACCAAGAAAGGTGGATTAAGCTCCATGTAACGGATCTCCTAGCACCCAGACTGGGTACCTCCGTTAATGGATGCTCCCAGTGCCTCCCGGGGACTCCAAGCACTCCGCTCGACACCGATACCACCACAGGAACCAGGAACAGCTCTTACAAGAGCTAGTAGTAATAGCCAGGAGAGTATACAGCATATAGCAATCCCCATACACATGAGACGAGGCTCTATGTTGAATGTAAAAACAGCAACTCTTTATTGAGGGCTACCCGCCCGTATTTATGCAGGTCCCCATCTAGTTGACACGCCCCTAGGGGACCAGAAGAAATACTGCGACACAGGACAGATACAACACATCCCCACAATGCATCATGGTTTCCTCCTCTCCGTCCTGGAGACAACCGAGGAGCAATCCAATTATCTCTCAGGACAAAGGGAAATCACTAATACACATGTGGAGACAACAGGACAGACATCACCATTTAAACACACAATGGCACAATGGGACAATAGAAACACACCCAGCATATTCCTACCAAGCTGACAAGTTACACTTATTATAAATTGTTACAACTTTGTGAGTTTACATTGTCCATACATATAACTTACATCAATTTAACCAGTATAACTTAGGGACAAACCTATCCAAAATTCACTTGAATAGGTTCAGGGGTTTAAAAGTTAGCAAAAGTATCTCAAAGGGCCGTAATCCTGGGGCAGGAGGCTGGCAAACAGCCCCCTCCAAAACACCGTGGCGAGGTTGGTTTCGTCACACTCCAGTCCGAAAGTAGAGTCCTCGGTGAACTGCTCGACTTCCTTATTAGTGGGAAAACTCCTGAGAGAGTCCGCAGGAAGAGTGCAGACCCAGAACTAACGAGACTGTGGAGACATCGCCACCAACTTTTCCTTCAAAAATGCCTGTTGCTTAGAAGGAGCCTGGATCCAGTGTCCTGTGATAGGATATATCAGATCCTCATACCACGTCGAGATGCCAGTTTGGTGTTAGAAATGTATCACAACCAGTCCGGACACTTCGGCGTGCAGAAGACTGAGGCCACCATTCGCAGGAGATTCTATTGGATTGGGATGAGAAATGGTGCCGAGAATGCACTGCCTGTGCTGTGGGGCGAACTGAACGCCATGACCAGAGGGCGCCTCTCCATCCTATCGTAAGTAAAACTCCTTTAGAACTTGTTGCTATTGATCAAGTGAAGTTGGAGCCGAGTCGCTCAGGGTATACTTATGCCATGACCATTATTGATCACTTCACTAAGTTTGTCGTAGCAGTGCCTGTGAAAGACCTGACAGCTAAGACTACAGCAGAGGCGTTCTGAAAGCATTTCCTCCTGCCCTAAGGCTGCTCAGAGAGAATCCTCACCGACCAAGGGTCTGCGTTTGAGTCACAGCTGTTCCAAGAGATGTGCCTGCTGCATAATTGCCAGAAAGTCTGGACCACCGCCTATCATCCGCAAGGTAACGGACTCCCCCTGAGGCAAGGGGTGATTGGCCTACTCTGTTGCCACAACTCATGTATACCTATAACAACACAATTCACTGTTCCACCGGTTACACACCTTTCTATCTGATGTTTGGCCGTCAAGGGAGGTTGCCTGCGGATCACTCCCTAGATGTACAAGTGCCGGATGTCATTAAACCACTGCCAAAGACTGATTGGGTAGTGGAGCACCAAAGACGTCTCCTCAATGCCAAAGAGATCGTTCAGGAACGGATGGAGAATGCCCGGGGGCGGCAGCAAAGAGACTATAACCTGGCTGATCATGCGGAACCCTTAACTCTAGGAGACATGGTATGGTTGAAGAACAACCATCGAACCAGTATGTTGGACAGTAAGTGGGAAAGGATCCCCTATGTCATTTCTGCCATTCCTAACGCTGAGGCTCACATTTACCAAATCTCCAGAGAGGGTAAAGGCTCCCAAGTTGTACATAGAAATCGTTTGAAACCCTACATAGAAGGAGAACCTGCAGCAGAAGACATTGAGCCGGAGTCTCCTGAGCCTGAACTGCCAGCTTCACCTATTGATCCTATGCAGGCTGTTGAGAACTTAATCCATGATAAAGATCCGCTTCATTGGTTCCTCACGACTTGGTTAAACTTGGTGGTACCAGCTCCAGTTCCTGCTAGTTCTCAACCCCAGGACAACCTGTCCCAGAGAGCATCTGAATCAGCTCCAGAGCCTGTGAGCTCCTCCCCCCTGAGTCAAGGCAGGAAGAACCTCTGCCAGTAAAGAGGTCCAGACGGTCTACCAAGGGGCATCCGCCTGTGAGATTTGGAGACTACATTATGGGCCCAGGTAGCCCCTCACGGGAAACCCCTGTTTAACCCTCTACAAGACTTGGGTACGGACTCTTTTTGTTCCTTGAGCCTCCAAAAACGTATATTTGTTCTGCATTTTCTATGGACTACTACTTTTATTATGGACTATCCTGGTATTATTGATAGCGCTGCACCAGGTCAGCGCCCCCTGTTCCATTATATTATCCTGAGAGAAGAGAACGACACCCCTTTTCACCGCATTTTCCAGTAAAACTGTTTGTTATATTTATATTGCTAATGTGTTGATTACTGTATATGCATGTTCTCCATTTTGTCTTTCAGGCTGTAGTCTACAGCTGGGTGGACCCCTTATGTTGCGCCGAGGACGGGCAATGTCATAGCATGGGGGTATGTAGTGTCCCACTAGGTAAAGGTGGGCACTACACAAGGGTTAACAGGTCTATTGCATTAATGTGATGTTAAATGTTCATTTTCCTGCATTATCTGGGTGTCAGGCCTGTTAGGGTGTAGTTCAGTCTCCCAGACGTTAGAGGGAGCTAGAGAGCCCTAATTATATATAGGTAGACCCAGACAGGGAAGAGTTAGTTCAGTCCAGGTGGCTATAAGTGTAACCTAGTCAGCCTGAAGTTCCTGAGTCTAAGTTTAACTCAGAAGAGTAACCCCAGTAGAAGAAGAATTTGCCTCCTGGGAGAAACCTACAGCCACCTCCAAACCCACCAGTGCCAGGACAACCAGCTCAGATAAGTAAGCTGATGGGCAGAGGTACTACAAAATAAGAGCAAGGGTCAATACGGGAGGAAGATTAAGTACCAAGGATTAAAGCCAGCATTTAGGCATCCGGACCTTGGGATACAGCCAGCCAGAATAGCTGTGGAGATAGTGCAGCCTGGTCTGGGAAGCAATAACTGTTTACCCTCCAAGTATCTTGCAAGATTATTACCTGCCAGTATTGAGATAAGCCTGCTTGTGGAGCATTGTTATAAAGGGACTGCATCACTATCAATTGTATGTACAAAGTTTGGACTGTTCCCAAGTAAAGCAACGTTTGGTTCACCATACCATCTGTGTCCCTCAATTACTACTGCTATAAATCGGTGTGCCACCGTTACAGGCACTGGCGTCACGATCCTTAAAGGGACCTTGCCCCAGGCACTCAAAACACCTGCAACATCCAGGGCACCTCATCCACCATCAGGCCTGGTCCCTATATACAGAGTGTGCCCCAGAGGAACTTTGTGTCAGCCTCTCCTTCACTGCCGCATGCCTGCCCAGGGTTCTCTTCCAAACAGTGAGTAACCCTCGATTGCCCATAACCGTGACCTCACTTTGCAATACCCTGCAGGTTTGACGTGCTGCACCTTTGCCCCCTCTGTGTGCGCTCCCCTATGCGAGCTTCCTATTCCCCATCTGTGTGCTCCCTGTGTGTGATCCCTGTGCCTGCTGTGTGAGCTCCCTCTGTGTGCTCTCTGTGTTTCGTATGTAAGGCCACTGTGCAAGCTCCTTGTGTCCTGTGGGCTCCATGTGACTCTAGGCAAAAACATGCCGTTTAGTTGTGCCCAAGTTTTCATCTCCAGTAGAAGAGGGGATGATCACAATTGGGCCCCCTCTTGCCCTGGGCCCCATAGCGGTCTGCCACTATGGTAGTTATGCCCTTGTCTCCATTCCTTTACTGTGGAATTATTTCTATTTGCAGGTTGTTACCGCAACAACATGATCTCTTCCCCTTCTGCAGCATCATCTCTCTCTCTGGCCTCTAGGTCTGTCTCCAACAGCATACTTCCCACATCCTCCAGAATCATCTTTCTCCTTACCAGGGTCATATTGAGAGTATTTGCCTAGTATTATTTTTGGTTTGCACATATCTGGTGATGTTTATGGGGGTCCATATGTAGACAGGGGTGGATTTGCCAGATACCCTAAAGGGAAATTTCCTGTGGGCCAATGCCCAGAGGGCCATCCGGCCGTCCTCATGGCTGCTGGCCAGTTACATAACAATCTGATGCTTTCAGCACTAATTAATGCTATAAGCATCAGCTACTTATGGACCTGGCCAGCAGCCGCAGGTGCCCTTCTGAATTTAACTACCTAAAATATAACTTTTAATGAAACTAATAAAAAAATTGTTACAACGAAGTCCCTCACCTGGGGACTGATAGACATACAACACTTACAGACAGACACTTAGAGCCTATTGGAGGAAACAGACAGGATGGCTGGTCATGCTAGTACATCCGGGAGACAACCATATGGGTCCCTATTGTATCCCTATGGTGTCCCTGACCTTGTCTCAGCCCAGAGATGCACCCTGATGGTGGGAGCACTCCGTCCCCGTGCCTAACCTGTCTGTACTTATGAGGCCCTTGTAACACAAAGACCCATATGGATGTCCGGGTCATATATAAATGATAGCACCTAATTATCGTTGTTACACTGTGGATCCAATCACCCAGTCAGTCCATATTACTATGACGGTATAAGTTACCTATTAACACGTCTGGTGGGTGTACTACATCGCTGTAATTATCCCTTTGAGATTGCGACTGCATTACAATCCTGTACATCTATCTTGGTATATTGAATGCAAGATCTCGCTAATTTTTGAAGATTGTAATCTATTCTCTATGCTGAGTGCAATATTTCGTTTATTGTGGAGGATGGTGATTTATTCCATATTACTGTAAATATCGTTGTTACATTGTGGGATTCAGATACTGTGCTGGACCGTCCTCCCTTCGACGTTTACTAGTACTCACCATTATGATTGGTAAGCGAACTACACTGCTGTAATCATATCCATCGTTGGTTGCTGTGGAGAAACCGAGACTCCTGCTCTGTGTTTTTTCTTCTAGGTGCTATCATTTATATATGACCCGGACATCCATATGGGTCTTTGTGTTACAAGGGCCTCATAAGGACAGACAGGTTAGGCACGGGGACGGAGTGCTCCCACCATCAGGGTGCATCTCTGGGCTGAGACAAGGTCAGGGACACCATAGGGATACAATAGGGACCCATATGGTTGTCTCCCGGATGTACTAGCATGACCAGCCATCCTGTCTGTTTCCTCCAATAGGCTCTGAGTGTCTGTCTGTAAGTGTTGTATGTCTATCAGGTGAGGGACTTCGTTGTAACAATTTTTTTATTAGTTTCATTAAAAGTTATATTTTAGGTAGTTGGCCTCAGTGATACACTTTTCTATATACAACTACCCATTACGTATTCAATTGATTTACGATAATTGCCCTTCTGAATTTAACTGTATCACTGTCTTCAGTATGGAGATAAGGTGGTATTTTATGCTGTGCTATGATATTTGGTTTGCCGGTGCAGTATTTTGTGCTGCACTACAGTATTTCTGGCCCGGTCTTCTGGATTGTGTTGGACCTGCCTACTTATGTTGTCTTCTGCCAACTTGCCGCCTTTTGTCAATTTGGACTCGTCTACAACTTGGGGGCACTTTTAGACTATTTTTCCAGGGCCATTTTAAGTTCCCAGTCCGGCCCTGTATGTAGAAGTAACATGGCACTCACCGGTACTTCAAATTGTGAGCTTTATTTGCTCCACAGCAGGTTTAACATGGGTAGGTGAAGACATACATGAGGCGGCCAATAGCTGTTTCATATGCAAAGATAATTCTGCAAGGTTGTGAAACCACTGTTCTCTAGATGGAAGTTCCTGCTGGCTTTAGGTGGTGTTGCTTAATTCTATTGTTGGGACCTGATGTTTATGGGAAGCAGTCTGCTGA
Organism: Bufo gargarizans; assembly: GCF_014858855.1. NCBI lineage: Eukaryota > Metazoa > Chordata > Amphibia > Anura > Bufonidae > Bufo > Bufo gargarizans. The sequence goes on along the minus strand of NW_025334184.1, from coordinate 231,434 downwards.
TGTATTTTTGGGGCAATGATAATTTTGTTTATGGGTTTACTCTTCTAGTGTACCTTATTGGGGCTCTCTACTAACATTTATATAAGACACTGCTGATGTTTCTGGGGGGCGGTTTGCTGGTGTAATTTACAGAGGGAACTATTGCTGGTGTTATTTATGGGGTCACTCTGCTGATGTTTATGAGAGAGTCTACTGATATTGTTTATAAGGAGCACATTGAATTGTTCTGCTGGCTAAGGAGTTCAATTTATGTTTATGGAGTAAGAGTATGTGGACAGCTGATGTATTGGAGATAAAGGGCAGGGAGGGTACGGCGCCCTGTGCAGTCAGCCGGCTCTTCCTGTATGTCATTACTTCACACTGAAAGTAATAGACAGGATACTAAAACAGTCATACAGTATATCCAGCTGGCACAACTCCTAAAACTCCACAAGCCAAGTGAAAGTCTGCTGATACGACAAGGAAAAGCCTGTTGCCAATGATCAGTGGTGGTCTATGTATTATAGATAGCATTCAAAGACGATATTTTCTGTCACTGATATATAGAGGATAGATTCTACTCTAGTCTTGAGTCATCTAGTTTTGTCAATGTATATAATTAAAGCTCAGTAAGTCACAGGGGAAGGGAGAGGATAGGTGGAGTAGTAGCAATAATAGTGGTAGTATTTACTCATGATAACAGTTCTCTCGCACTGTCACTCCCCTGGGACCATGCAGAGATACAAAGGGCACACTTTTTACTCAATTCGCGAGCACTGGGGGTTCTCCTGCCTTGTGTTGTTCGCGTCCCTTAGTGATGATGAGTGAGTTACAAGGCAGCCTCCTGAAGCTAGGAGGCAATGATGAGGCAGATTTAGCAGTAGAACCGTTCTTTACTTGCAGTAAGGTTTCAATAAATTTTTCACAGTTCAGGCTTTGCATGGGAAGGCAGATTTTTCACAGTTTTGCAACTTCATAGATCTTACAGGTCCCACAACTTCTCTCTTCCTCTATGCAATGCAACCGGGGGTGGCCCCCTCTGTATGACAGACTAAATTCTGCTCCTTTTTGCAGGTTACTGTACTGTAAACGGTTCCACTGTGTCCTCCCTCAAAGAATTTCTACAGTCTGCCTATAAAGTATATCCAAGACGTTTTAGACGCCGGTCTTAATAAAGCCCTATAGGTGGCGCAGGATCTGACAAAGTTACAGTATAAAGAGGAGCCGGCCTCTCCATAACTTCAGTGCATCCAGCGCCAGTTCTAAATGTAAGACGGCTTCCAAGCTGTCCATTTTCTACTCCTAAAACAGGTATAGAAAATGGTGAATGAGACAAACCAACCGGCCTGTCCCCTTCCCCGCCACAATGTTAGACCTGGTGTGATCGGGTAACCGTTGCACTGCCATCTGCTCATGGAGTATGCCTAATTGGGATCCTACTGGGTTTCTGCTTAGGACCCTGATTCATCAATGTGTTCTGCCTATCCAATTGTCGTATATTTTCCTTATGTTCAATAAGAAGTTGGTGCGAATAACCCCTTTCCAGAAACTTTTTCACGGTCCGCAAAACGGGGTTCCATGATCCGTGCCCGTTTTTTCTTCCGTGTGTCTTCCTTGATTTTTGGAGGCTCACCAGACCAGAAAAGTGAAAATAAAATCTAAGTCAAGTTTGCCTTGAAAATGATAGGAAAAAAACGGACACGGATCACGGACGCGGATGACAATCTTGTATGTCTCTGTGTTTTTTCATGGACCCATTGACTTGAATGGGTCCACGATCCGTTGTCCGTCAAAAAAATAGGACAGGTCCTATTTTTTTGACGGACAGGAAACACAGATCACTGACGCGGATGACAAACGGTGCATTTTCCGAGTTTTCAACTGACCCATTGAAAGTCAATGGGTCCGCAGAAAATCACGGAAGACGGAACAACGGACACGGATGCACACAACGGTCGTGTGCATGAGGCCTTATTACCTAGGATGAGAACGCGCACCCAACCTTTCTAACCATTTTTGTCAGTGCCGCCATTCTTCTATAATATATATATATATATATTATAAATGAAATATAAAATAAAATAATTTTTTCAGAATTTTTTTTACAATAATAAAAGTACATGTATTATAAAATGAATTGAGTAATATGTCTCTAGGGAATGGATTCGAGAATGTATCTTTAAAATATTGATATGACAATATTGATATACTAAGTAAAATGTCCCTTGAGGTTTAAAAAATATTTAAAAAATCACTTACCTCATCCACTTGATCTCGCAGCCGTTATCGTCTTCTTTCTTCTTCATGCAGGACCTGCAAATGGACCTGCGCTGACCTCACCGCGCTCACCATGAAAATCTTCTATCTTCAGTCAGTAGGACCTGCGCTGACGTCACCGAGCTCACCACGTGGTGAGTGCGATGACGTCAGCACAGGTCCTTTTGCAGGTCCTGCAAGAAAAGAAAGAAGACGATAACAGCTGTGCAATCAAGTGGATGAGGTGAGTAATTTTTTTTTATTTTTTTTTTAACCCTCAAGGGACATTTTACTTAGCATTCTGTATTAAAGAATGCTATTATTTTCCATTATAACCATGTTATAATAGAAAATAATAAAGTGAATGGACCTCATCCCTATTTATTATCATCTCCTTAGCAACCATCCGTGAAAATCGCATTGCATTCGGACTTGCTTGCGGATGCGATTTTCATGCAGCCCCATTAACTTCTATGGGGCCTGCTTTGCGTGAAAAACGCAGAATATAGAACATGCTGCGATTTTCACGTAACGCACAAGTGATGCATGAAAAACATCGCTCATGTACACAGCCCCATTGAAATGAATGGGTCAGGATTCAGTGCGGGTGCAATGCGTTCACGTCACACATTGCACCCACACGGAAAACTCTCCTGTGTGAAAGGGGCCTAAGGTGTAAGGGTATTCAATTGGTAAATCCAAAACATCTCCTTCATGCAAAGTTGTTGGAAGGAGAAGGGTACATTTTCAAGGGGGGTCACTTTCAAACCGGACGGATTTCCATCATGTACCATTGCGAAGTGGCGCAATACACTATGGATGGTAATTTTTCTACTTATGTTGGACCGGTGCTCATTCATTCGCTCACAGAGCGTTTGTGTTGTACGGCCAACATAGTGTAGATAGCAAATACATAGTATCTGTATATTATATTGGTGCTGCCACAATTCATATGATGTTGGAAGGAGATTTTGTACCTAAAGTGTGATATTGGGACTTCTCCAGTAACATAATTGATCATCTTGCGCCTGATATAGGGGTTTGTATGCCTATACCCCGGAACGCATTAAGCTGAATTTTCCAATAAAGACATTGATCTGAAGCCCCTGTGGACATGGCTGCCATCAATATCTTCTAATCTACATGCGATTCTGGCTATTTATTTTTTTTTTTTTAAGGTTTCACTGGTGTCTTGAGCTAATTCACATCTATATATGTATATATACCGTATATATATATATATATATATATATATATATACCAAAAAGGGGGCCCCAGCAGCACAAGACCAGAGATACGGGTGCAAGTCCTCTCAGCCGTAGGCTCAGACGGCTATAGATGAGTATAGTATCCAAAGAATGAGGCAGCACTCCAAATAAAATGAAAAAGATGAATCCTTTATTCCCCTCTGTGCAACGTTTCAACCGTCTCAATGCGGTCTTTCTCAAGCATACCACACGGTGTCATACCCGGGTATATATTCCCACAATGCATAGCAAACAATTAAAGTAACACTTATTCAATACAAAGTATGATAAAGTAAATAGTGCAATATACAATATATATATAAAACTAACATGGTTTGTATGACATGATGATTCACCTGACATGATGATATACAAAGTGCAATTCAATGTGTACAAACGTACTAATAATCGTGACAACATAACTGTGAGTTAATTGATTACAATAAAATTCATCAACACAATATCATATCACATGTGTGCATATAAAGAAGTGAATGAATTAGTGGAATTAAAAACAACTCACTTGGCGGCGTATGGACGGGGGCGCCAAAGTCCGCGTCCTCACAACCGAACCACGCATGCCCAGAAGTCCCCGTCACAGAAGCGTCACCCTCGGAAACCAAGCCAAGCGCCGTCACCATGGAGACGTGGAAACCACATGACCAGGGCGACTGTCATCTGACCGATCACGAGGATACGCCAGGCAGAGCTCTGCCCACGAGGCCGGACGTGCGTCGCCAGGCCAACCACAAAAGCGTCGCTGCCCCGGCAACAACAAGCCCAGCAACGTGCGCAGAGGCCCGCCACAACAAAGGACAGGCACGGACAAATGGGAACAAGGATCGGCAGGGAGAGGGGAGGAATAATGGGGAGGGGAGAGAAACACCGGGCACAGCAACATAGAGATAGATGAATAAATAGGAGGGGGGCAATAAAATCCCCACAGGGTCACTATATTCATGATTTAAAGGCAGGAGTGAACATGGTTTTTTAGAGTATATCAGCACTAGGGGGAGCACCTACATAACCTGTGCCATACTCATATTCCAAGACAACAGGACGGGGGCAAAGGGTCACGTCGTTCTCACGGCTAAGACCCCAAGTCCATAGTGGGTATGGGATCAGGGACACGTCCATGCCAAAGAGCCCAAACCCTAAAACCGACCCCTAAGTCTATAGAGTAAGTTAGAAAAGAGAAACCACCACTCAAAGCAAGCATTGTAATTACAGTTGACCCACGTAGTGCATAACATAAACAATATAGATGCGCCCTAAGAATCTCTCCCATCAACATGATCCCAACACAGAGACGCAGAAGAAGACACACACCGTCCACAAGCACCGCCACTGGAGCGCCAATAATCCGGAGAAAGAAAAAGAAATGTATAAACAATAGAACAGTAAAAACTGTACATCTATATGGAGCAAATTGGTTGCATAATTGATGACACCAATAGAAATTCACATACACCAGGGCATAACAAGGAGAGGACCAAGAGAGAACAGCAAAGAGCCCCATCCTATATTACACTCCACTTAAAATCAACATTGAGACCGTGAGGTCTCAGTGTGTTGAGACGATGGATCCATCTCAGCTTCCGCTGTTTGAGAGCCAATGTCCTGTCCCCTCCTCTTCTAGACTGAGTGATCTGGTCCACTATCATAAATTTCAAGTCCCTCTCCTTATGATTGGCTTCAACAAAGTGTTTTAGAACGGGCAGATCTTTTCTTTTTTGTCTAATAGAGAACCGGTGATTATTCAAACATGCCTTCATGTCACACGTGGTCTCCCCAACATAAAGGAGACCACATGGGCAGGAAGGCACATAGATCACAAAGGAGCTGTTGCATGTTAAAAAATGACCAATCTCGTATTGGATCCCCGTGACTGGATGAGTAAACCTATCCCCCTTGGTCATGTAAGAACAATTAACACAACCAAGGCAAGGATAGGAACCCCTCCTTCGAGAGCCAATGTGGGATTGTACTAAGGTCTTAGCAGGAATATCAGCCCGGACCAACTTGTCACGAAAATTCACAGAACGCCTGTAGGAAAGCAAAGGCGGCACAGTCAAAGCTGTGATATTGGAAAAATTACTCTTGAGTATTGACCAATGTTTGCGGACAATACGGGCAATTTGGACACTTTGTTCCGAATAAGTGGATATAAAAGGTATCCTCTCTACCTTATTACCCATATCATCAGGTGGTACCTGTTGGGATCTTTTACCCTGGTAAGGTGTTGATTGATCACCCGAGCGGGGTAACCACGTTCTTTAAACTTATGCACCATCTGTGAAAAACGAATGGGGAGTAAATCCGGATCCTGAACCACCCTCTTGACCCTAAGTAATTGACTGTAAGGTACAGAATTGATAATGGACCTCGGATGAGAACTTCCGTAATGCAACAACGTGTTGCAGTCAGTGGGCTTAGTAAAAATGTCGGTAGATAAATGATCATCCACTATGGTAACAGTGGTATCAAGAAATTGAACATGGGTGGTTGAGTGCACAAGGGTAAAGCTGATGTCCGGGTCCATGTGATTCAAAAAATCATGAAAGCTATCCAGAGACGTAGAATCACCATGCCAAATGAGGAAGACGTCATCTATGTATCGCCACCACCCCAGAACCTTACTGAAGTGGTGGGACACATAGACAAGGTCCTCCTCGAGGGCCGCCATGAAGACATTGGCATAGTTGGGTACCACATAGACCCCATGGCGGTTCCTCATAACTGGAGATAAAAGCAATCCATAAACAAAAAATAATTGTTTCTCAAGACCAAATCCAAAAGATGGATAATGAAATTACGACAATGTAAAAAGTGATTGCTGTCAGATAATTGTCTCCGGACTGCAGCCACCCCCCTATCGTGGTCAATGGAGGTGTACAGGCTCGTGACGTCAAAAGACGCCAGGAGACAACCATCTGGCAACACAATGTCAGAGATTTTATCCAAAAAAATCGCCAGTGTCCCTGATATAGGACCTGGCGCTGACTGCATATTGTTGGAGAAGTCGATCTAGAAAAATTGAGATGTTAGAAAAAATGGATCCGGTGCCCGTAACAATGGGGCGGTCTGGTGAGTCCGCACCTATGCCAATGTCTTCATGGCGGCTCTCGAGGAGGACCTTATCTATGTGTCCCACCACTTCAGTAAGGTTCTGGGGTGGTGGCGATACATAGATGACGTCTTCCTCATTTGGCATGGTGATTTTACGTCTCTGGATAGCTTTCATGATTTTTTGAATCACATGGACCCGGACATCAGCTTTACCCTTGTGCACTCACCCATGTTCAATTTATTGATACCACTGTTACCATAGTGGGTGATCATTTATCTGCCGACATTTTTACTAAGCCTACTGACTGCAACACGTTGTTGCATTACGGAAGTTCTCATCCGAGGTCCATTATCAATTCTGTACCTTACAGTCAATTACTTAGGGTCAAGAGGGTGGTACAGGATCCGGATTTACTCCCCATTCGTTTTTCACAGATGGTGCATAAGTTTAAAGAAAGTGGTTACGCCGCTCGGGTGATCAATCAACACCTTACCAGGGTAAAAGATCCACAACAGGTACCACCTGATGATATGGGTAATAAGGTGGAGAGGATACCTTTTATATCCACTTATTCGGAACAAAGTGTCCAAATTGCCCGTATTGTCCGCAAACATTGGTCAATACTCAAGAGTAATTTTTCCAATATCACAGCTTTGACTGTGCCGCCTTTGCTTTCCTACAGGCGTTCTGCGAATTTTCGTAACAAGTTGGTCCGGGCTGATATTCCTGCTAAGACCTTAGTACAATCCCACATTGGCTCTCGAAGGAGGGGTTCCTATCCTTGCCTTGGTTGTGTTAATTGTTCTTACATGACCAAGGGGGATAGGTTTACTCATCCAGTCACGGGGATCCAATATGAGATTGGTAATTTTTTAACATGCAACAGCTCCTTTGTGATCTATCAGTCTAGAAGAGGAGGGGACAGGACATTGGCTCTCAAACAGCGGGAGCTGAGATGGATCCATCGTCTCAACACACTGAGACCTCACGGTCTCAATGTTGATTTTAAGTGGAGTGTAATATAGGATGGGGCTCTTTGCTGTTCTCTCTTGGTCCTCTCCTTGTTATGCCCTGGTGTATGTGAATTTCTATTGGTGTCATCAATTATGCAAACAATTTGCTCCATATAGATGTACAGTTTTTACTGTTCTATTGTTTATACATTTCTTTTTCTTTCTCCAGATTATTGGCGCTCCAGTGGTGGTGCTTGTGGACTGTGTGTGTCTTCTTCTGCGTCTCTGTGTTGGGATCATGTTGATGGAAAAGATTCTTAGGGCGCATCTATATTGTTTATGTTATGCACTACGTGGGTCAACTGTAATTACAATGCTTGCTTTGAGTGGTGGTTTCTCTGTTCTAACTTACTCTATAGACTAAGGGGTCGGTTTTAGGGTTTGGGCTCTTTGGCATGGACGTGTCCCTGATCCCATACCCACTATGGACTTGGGGTCTTAGCCGTGAGAACGACGTGACCCTTTGCCCCCGTCCTGTTGTCTTGGAATATGAGTATGGCACAGGTTATGTAGGTGCTCCCCCTAGTGCTGATATACTCTAAAAAACCATGTTCACTCCTGCCTTTAAATCATGAATATAGTGACCTTGTGGGGATTTTATTGGCCCCCTCCTATTTATTCATCTATCTCTATGTTGCTGTGCCCGGTGTTTCTCTCCCCTCCCCATTATTCCTCCCCTCTCCCTGCCGATCCTTGTTCCCATTTGTCCGTGCCTGTCCTTTTTTGTGGTGGGCCTCTGTGCACGTTGCTAGGCTTGTTGTTGCCGGGGCAGCAACGCTTTTGTGGTTGGCCTGGCGACGCACGCTCGGCCTCATGGGCGGAGCTCTGCCTGGCGTATCCTCGTGATCGGTCAGGTGACAGTCGCCCTGGTCACGTGGTTTCCACGTCTCCATGGTGACGGCGCTTGGCTTGGTTTCCGAGGGTGTCGCTTCTGTGACGTGACGGGGACTTCTGGGCATGCGTGGTTCGGTTGTGAGGACGCGGACTTTGGCGCCCCCGTCCATACGCCGCCGAGTGAGTTGTTTTTAATTCCACTAATTCATTCACTTCTTTATATGCACACAGGTGATATGATATTGTGTTGATGAATTTTATTGTAATCAATTAACTCACAGTTATGTTGTCACGATTATTAGTACGTTTGTACACATTGAATTGCACTTTGTATATCATCATGTCAGGTGAATCATCATGTCATACAAACCACGTTAGTTTTATATATATTGTATATTGCACTATTTACTTTATCAGACTTTGTATTGAATAAGTGTTACTTTAATTGTTTGCTATGCATTGTGGGCATATATACCCGTGTATGACACCGTGTGGTATGCTTGAGAAAGACTGCATTGAGACGGTTGAAACGTTGCACAGAGGGGAATAAAGGATCCACCTTTTTCATTTTATTTGGAGTGCTGCCTCATTCTTTGGATACTATACTCATCTATAGCCGTCTGAACCTGCGGCTGAGAGGACTTTCACCCGTATCTCTGGTCTTGTGCTGCTGGGGCCCCCTTTTTGGTTTCTGTTTAATTGGACTCACTCAGATTGCACCGCATTATTTGCTTTCACTGGATCTTTGCTATGGATCTCCCCGACGTTTTCACATACACCAGGGCGGACGAGGAGAGGATTCTACAGGGCTTGGTGAGTGAGCCTTCATTTCTGTCTACACCTACTTTGATAGACTTAAAAAGAAGCTTCGAGGCAGATGCTAAGAAGATTGCGTCCACTGACCTACATTTGATGACTCTTGGCCAATATTTCAAGGAACACAGAATCCCTAGAGGGATTCGCTCACAACTTAAACCGAATCTCTTTCCTGTTGAATTTATCTATGCGCATTTGAATAGAGACTATTATACCTTAACTATTCACCTAAGGGATCTGGCGCTTCTACTTGGGAGATAGAGATTGGCTTTACCTTTTGGGTCATTTCATACTAATGAACCCATCTGTTACAGGCCATACTTTCTACTTCACGTACCTTACATGCTGATTGATTTCCGCGTGGCTTACCCCAATAGCTGCCTCTACACTACCTATCGGTCTCCATTCTTTCTGGCACTGCAGGGAATATTATAAATATTGGGAGACAGAGATTTTTTCCCGCGCCAGCCTCTGCCTATGTCCGCCCTCCTATTCCCTTGTGTCATCCTTTGGTCCGGCCGAGATCCCGCGGCTACGCACTGCCTTGCAGGGTCGGGGCATGCGCACTGCGATGTCCATTGTGGGCATGGCATCGCTTTAACTACTGCGCATGTGCTGGCAAATGCCCCCTTTCCGCTGGTTTTGCGCCTTTGCCAGCGCATGCGCAGTAGTTAAAGTGATGCCGTGCCTACAATGACATCAGTAAAGGGGTCTAGTGAGATCCCTTACAGGAAAGGTGGATATTTTTTTAGCCCCAGGTGGTATGCATGCCTTTTTTAGCCCCAGGTGGATGGCAGAAGGAATCAGATAGAGACAGTTGTAAGTTAATTAATGTGTACTTTACTCCACTCACGTGGGCTAACAAGCTTTTGGTTATATTAAGGCTTGGGCTACACTCTGACTTTTTGTAATGCGACTGATTTATTCACGCATCATCTTTGTGTTCAGGAAAAATCGCAACATGTTCTATTTTGTGAAAGGGGTTTGCGTGAAATATGAAAGGCATCTGGATGAATGTGTTTTTCACTGATGGTTGCTAGGAGATGTAGATTTTTATTCTTAATATTTTTTTCATGCACATGAAAAATGCATGTAATAGAAGTTATAGAAGTTGAATATAATAATAAAAGTAGAAGTTACCTGCAGTCCTATGCAGTGGCGGACACAGACAGCAGTGGGCCCCGTGAAGGAATGTTCCTGCCCCCCCCCCACCCCAAACCATACATACAAATATAAATATATAAGTGCATAAATTAAAACATCATTTTTCTCAGCAATGCGGGCAAATAGGAACATGGGACTAACACAGATGTCTTCAGCTGCCAAGCGCACATGTAACAAGCCAGCCATAGGTTAACAATTGCTGACAGATGCCCTTTAAAGCAGTTGTCCGGATTCAAAGCTGAACCCAGACATATCCCAGTCTCCCGCCACTCAGCCACTCTGACATTTCATACTCCAATGCTCTACCATAGTCTGTTCTGTAAAGAGTAGGGCAAGGGCTGTTTTGTTTACAGCCCTAGCAGTGTTCCCGGTGAAGTCACCGGCACTGATGGGTCGGCTTTACAGGCTAAGGCAGCACTAAAGCCTGTCCGGTACCGGTTAGTGCCAGTGACACCCCCCACCTCCCATAGTACCCTTACACTGCCATCAGTACTAATATGGCACCCCTAAGAGAAAAGACCACTCTATAAAGCACTCCTATGTAGCCCTCAGTAGTAATGCCTGCCACGACTGCCCACAGTATTTATAATATTCCCTGCAGTGCCAGAAAGAATGGAGACCTGTAGGTAGTGTAGAGGGAGAGGCAGCTATTGGGGTAAGCCACGCGGATATCGATCAGCATGTAAGGTACGTGAAGTAGAAAGTATGGCCTGTAACAGATGGGTTCATTAGTATGAAATGACCCAAAAGGTAAAGCCAATCTCTGTCTCCCAAGTAGAAGCGCCAGATCCCTTAGGTGAATAGTTAAGGTATAATAGTCTCTATTCAAATGCGCATAGATAGATTCAACAGGAAAGAGATTCGGTTTAAGTTGTGAGCGAATCCCTCTAGGGATTCTGTGTTCCTTGAAATATTGGCCAAGAGTCATCAAATGTAGGTCAGTGGACGCAATCTTCTTAGCATCTGCCTCGAAGCTAAGAAGTGAAACACAGTGAACGCCACCCCTGTGCTCATTTGCATATGAATTAAACTTCCCTTTTCCAGCTTCTGCAAGTTTAAAGAAAAAGACAAAGGTACCATTATATTCAATAAAGTATAATTTGTATAAAATGGAGGGCACTCAAATGACTGGGTGTATAGAAGAAAACAATTGGAAAAAGGTATATCTCGTTTCTTTATTAATTCTAAAGTTATACCTTTCTATATAATAAATAAATAAATAAATCAAATTGGAGTTGCACTATTCAATGGTAATAAGACATAGAGAAGCAGTAAAATTTCATTTCGCAGTGATAAAAGTTATTCAGGTTGTATCAGGAACACTGTGATACCTCTTACTATGTCCAATTGTATCGAATAAAAAATGCTTAAAAATAGAAAATGAGTAAAAATGAGTAAAAATAAAAGTATAAATATAAGTCCTTATATGACTGAAAGAGACCTACTTCTGCAGATGATCAGTCTGCATGTAGGTGTCATATACCGTACATTAAAGTCCTGTGGTGATATGAGTCCGCTTATGTCCTGAGAATACGGTCACTTTAAGAAAAAAGCAGGAACAGTCTTACCCCATAGAGGTGAATTCCGGGGAGCTGCTGCAGAGAGGTATCCTTACTGAGGTCGTCCGATAATAAAGAAACAAGATATACCTTTTTCCAATTGTTTTCTTCTATACACCCAGTCATTTGAGTGCCCTCCATTTTATACAAATTATACTTTATCGAATATTTTGGCAATCGGTACTGCCTTATTTGGAGAGAGCACCTAGCCGTGTTTTGCAAGTCAGTAGAGCCTTTGCAATCTTTCTTAATACCATTATATTCAAGTATAGGTGTGCTATGTAAGCACTGTATATGGCCATATGGAGGGTGACAGACTCCCTTTAAACATAGCCCTTTATACATATACACGTTTGCATATGCTGACATGAGGGTAAGATTTATTATTTGATCTCTAAATACACAGAACTTGCATATAGCTACCTGCTCAGATTTGTACATGTAAAAAAACTTCAAAAGTAGAGCAATAGAAATACAAGAACAAGCATTTGCAAAGCACTATTCTCATAAGGGACTAAAAATAAAAGTGAAATACAATCTACTCATCAACCATATGCTGTATGATTATGAAATATAAATATTTCAGATTAAGTGTGCACACAAAAGAAAAATTATGGTCTGAAAAAGGGAAAAATAGCCAAACAATCGAGCAAAGAAATATACAAAACAAAACCAGTGAATTTCACTGGAACAAAAGATTGCTCAATTTCACCAGAAAAAAGATTGCTCAGTTTCACCAGAAAAACAAATATTGCTCAATGGTTACCTAACTGAGAATGTAAGTTCCATCCAATTCTGAAGTTTAGTAACCGCAGAGAACATTTCATTATGGTAAGTGTTATATTTCGCTTTATTACCATCAGGTTTGCATAAGGCAGTTTTGATGTGTTTTAGCTAAAACACAAATGGATAAAAAAGAGGAAATATAAGGGTACTGTAAACTCATATGTGATAGATTTGATGCACAAATTTATGGAACTGTTACATACTGTAGACCTCAATAAAAATTGTATAAATTGCACATACAGATGTTGTTTGAAGGCTACAGTAAAAATATTGAAAAAATACATGATTTTGGTTCTTGAGCTCTGTGGTTTTAGGTTTGTTTAATTTTGTTTTCAACTTGCAGAATGCTCTAGGTATGGCATTCTTCCTGGTGTTTTTATTGGCTTCTCTATAGAACTTCAAAAACACTATTCCAAACATATGCAAAATGTTACTAAATATGTAAAAACATCTGTACTAACATCTGTAAAAAAGAATCCCGTTAAGGGCTCTTTCACACCTGCGTTCTTGTCTTCCGGCATAGAGTTCCGTCGTCGGGGCTCTATGCCGGAAGAATCCTGATCAGTTTTATCCAAATGCATTCTGAATGGAGTGAAATCCGTTCAGGATGCATCAGGATGTCTTCAGTTCCGGAACGGAATGTTTTTTGGCCGGAGAAAATACCGCAGCATGCTGCGCTTTTTGCTCCGGCCAAAAATCCTGAACACTTTCCGCAAGGCCGGATCCGGAATGAATGCCCATTGAAAGGCATTGATCCGTATCCGGCCTTAAGCTAAACGTCGTTTCGGCGCATTGCCAGATCCGACGTTTAGCTTTTTTAGAGTGGTTACCATGGCTGCCGGGACGCTAAAGTCCTGGCAGCCATGGTAAAGTGTAGCGGGGAGCAGCATACTTACCGTCCGTGCGGCTCCCTGGGCGCTCCAGAGTGACGTCAGGGCGCCCCACGCACATGGATAACGTGATCGCATGGCACGTCATCCATGCGCATGGGGTGCTCTGACGTCATTCTGGAGCGCCCCGGGAGCTGCACGGACTGTAAGTATACCGCTCCCCCGCTCCCTGCTCCTACTATGGCAACCAGGACTTTAATAGCGTCCTGGGTGCCATAGTAACACTGAAAGCATTTTGAAGACGGATCCGTCTTCAAATGCTTTCAGTACACTTGCGTTTTTCCGGATCCGGCGGGTAAGTCCGGCAAGTGGAGTACACGCCGGATCCGGACAACGCAAGTGTGAAAGAGGCCTAAAACTGCACCGAACTGCACTGACCCTGGCCTAACAATACTTGATGTAACCAAGTTCATGTTCATCACAAAATATTGGGGGAAACAGGAAAAAATACATCCCAAATAAAATTCTAGTGGCTGGCCGAGAGGAGGTCTCAGGTGGCCCTTTTGGCCATTAGTCCACCAGGAAATGTATGGCCCATCCTCCCCTTGTGACACTTCTTTAGTTTATGGGAGCAACCATCTCCTCAGGGACGTAACTAGAACTGACTGGGCCCTGCAGAAATTTCTGTACAGCCCCCCCCCCCTTCTCCATCTCTGAAATTGTTACCTATCCTAAGGACAGCTCATTAACATTCAAACCCCTTTTTTTATCCCCCCCAAAAATTCACAGTTTCCTAATAATTTGCATAGGATTGCTAGCGCTCTAAATCCTTATTTATTTACACACTACTACCCATGTCCAGATATCAATGTCAAGAATAGCAGATGTTGACATACACACACACACATATACTGCCTGTTCCAAAAAAAGTTGCCACCTGGATTTAACTAAGCAAATAGTTATGAGCCTCCTATTAGATAATTACTACATGGGCGATTATCTATCAGCTGGCAACACGTTATTTAACCCCAACTGGTGCAATGAGTTGCTTATCATTTTATAAACAAACATGTCGAAAGACACATCTCATGGTCGTGGAAAAGATGTTAGTCTGTTTGAGAAGGGTCAAATCATTGGCATGCATCTAAGCAGATTGCAGAAACTACTAAAATTGGGTTAGTACTCCAAACATTGGCCTCTTGAGACAGCTAATTAACGTGGCTAGATTTTTAATTCCGCACTACTGGCTCTCACCTGATACCCCTTCTATTGAACAATGGTTCTCTAGAGTCGACCAGATATACAGACTTGAGGAAATTTCCCACTGGGAAAGGAGATCTATCCATAAGTTCAATGCCACTTGGCTCGCTTGGGAAACTCACAGAGGGCTTAGGAGTTGATAGATCTCTTAGAGCACATATTCCACTTTAAAGGGGTTGTCCGGGATTGGGGACATTTGTCTATTAGTAATCTAATAACATAAACATTACAAACATGCATGTGGTACCTGCAGAACATATTGCTGAAGTCCTGTTTTCCTGCTTTCAATTCATGGCCGGAAGTGAGTATTTTCTTATCTTCAGTGACGTACCGGGTCCCTGACAGGCGAGCAAAGCTTCCTCTTCCTCTGCTCACGGAGCCCGGTGACGTCACTGGCAGTCTAGATGATAATGCAGAGAGGTTGGAGGGGAGGTTACTTGTCCGGCCGGCATCGCGCTAAGCCCCACCCCCAGTCGGTGACGTCACCGGGCCTTCAGCATTACAATGAATGGAGGAGGATTACTATGCTTGTTAGCATAGAAAACTCCTCCCATCAGAATTACTAGATAATGGGGCAGAAGGCTTTAGAGAGGAAGAATTCCTTTCACCACAGCACCACAGGATGACATGGACATGCTAATTGCATATATTGCATTTAGACAATGGCATGTTGATTGTGTAAAAAAAAAAAGATAATAAAACAATGGCTCAGTTGAAAGAAAAGGTAATATTAGTGTAATTGTTGATTTGAAATAAACAGATAATCCTATTTATGTACGGTAATGAGGCTGCTTTTGTCTAGTTTAAAATAATTTTTTTAGCCCCGTACTTGTGTTTTGGAATTAATATTTTTTGCACATTCTCCCTTTGGAGTTGCAGTGTGTGCATTTCCCTTTCCTGTGGTTATACATCGGTTTCAACTGGTCAGTATATAAGGTTTACCTTGAAATATGTATATAAATATATAGATAGATATAGATGGGAGCGTGCCCCTTACAGTGTGACGGTGCCTGGTATGTTTATGGATGCATGTGGAAGTGTGCCCCTTACAGTGTGACGGTGTCCGGTATGTTTATGGATGCATGTGGATGCGTGCCCCTTACAGTGTAACTGTGTCCGGTATGTTTATGGATGCATGTGGAAGTGTGCCCCTTACAGTGTAATAGTGTCCGGTATGTTTATGGATGCATGTGGAAGTGTGCCCCTTACAGTGTGACGGTGTCCGGTATGTTTATGGATGCATGTGGATGCGTGCCCCTTACAGTGTAACTGTGTCCGGTATGTTTATGGATGCATGTGGAAGTGTGCCCCTTACAGTGTAATGGTGTCCGGTATGTTTATGGATGCATGTGGAAGTGTGCCCCTTACAGTGTGACGGTGTCCTGTATGTTTATGGATGCATGTGGAAGTGTGCCCCTTACAGTGTAACGGTCAGGGCCGTCTTTACCAAGGGGCAAAAGGAGCAGCTGCCCCGGGCCCAGTTGCTCCTGGGGGGCCCAAGGCAGCTGCCTCTTGAGCCCTGCTAGCTACTGCCCCGGGTGTCAAGCTGTCTGTGTACTTTAACGTTGTGATCTAGGACCTTAATGACATCATCACCATGTGACCAGTAACCTAGCAATTACTGGTCACATGGCTATGAGGTCATTGCAGGTCCTATCAGGAGTGTTGCAGAAGTTAACTGTGGAGCTTTTTTGTGTGAAGATTACATCAGAAAAAGGTGACAGGGGCTGTTATGTTAATATACTGTAAACTACTGTATAGTGGGATGCTGTATATTGTGTGGGGGCCTGTATACTGTGGGGGGCTGTATATTGTGTGGAACTGTATACTGTGTGGTGGGCTGTATACTGGGCTGTATACTGTGTGGGGCTGTGAACTGTGGGGGGCCTGTATACTGTGGGGGCTGTATACTGTGTGGGGGCCTGTATACTGTGTGGTGGGCTGTATACTGTGTTGGGGGGCTGAATACTGTGTGGTGGGCTGTATACTGTGGGGGGCCTGTATACTGTGGGGGTCCTGTATACTGTGGGGGCTGTATACTGTGTGGGGGCCTGTATACTGTGTGATGGGCTTGTATACTGTGTTGGGGGGGGGGGGCTGTATACTGTGTGGTGGGCTGTATATACTGTGTGGGGGCCTGTATAGTGTGTGGGGGCCTGTATAGTGTGTGTGGGGGGCCTGTATAGTGTGTGTGGGGGGGCCTGTATAGTGTGTGTGGGGGGGCCTGTATAGTGTGTGTGTGGGGCCTGTATAGTGTGTGGGGGGCCTGTATAGTGTGTGGGGGCCTGTATAGTGTGTGTGGGGGGCCTGTATAGTGTGTGTGGGGGGGCCTGTATAGTGTGTGTGTGGGGGGGTCTGTATAGTGTGTGTGTGGGGCCTGTATAGTGTGTGGGGGGGGCCTGTATAGTGTGGGGGGGCTGTATATTGTGGAGTGCTATACTGCTGTACTGTATACTGTGGGGGTCTGTATACTGTGGGTGCGGTATAGTGTGGAGTGCTATACTGCTGTACTGTATAGTGTGGGGGGCTGTATCGTGTATAGTTTGGGGTGTTGTATACAGTGAGGTGTTGTATACTGTGGGGTGCTGTATACTGTGGGCTGCTATACTGCTCTACTATATACTGTGGGGTACTGTATAGTGTGGGGAGCTATACTGCATACTGTGTGGTGCTGTATATTATAGGGTGCTATACTGCACACTATGGGTTGCTATATACTATAGGGTGCTATACTGCATACTGTGGGGTGCTGGGGTGCACTGTAACGCTAGGGTGAGCTGAACCTTGGTCTCCTTCCTGCATAGCGGTGCCCGTTTCCAGCCTGAGCCCAGAGCACTGATCCTGAGCTGCTGGAGTCTTCAGAATTGGAAGTATTTACAGTCATTCACTGGACTCTACCAGATGTGTGGATTTTTTGTGTGTGTGTTGTGGTGGAGGGCGTGATTGCCTGCTAAGGTGTGGGAAGGCGGGATCCAGGGGGTCCAAGTAACTTTTTGCCCAGGGTCCAATCAATATTAAAGACGGCCCTGGTAACGGTGTCCGGTATGTTTATGGATGCATGTGGAAGTGTGCCCCTTACAGTGTGACGGTGTCCGTTATGTTTATGGATGCATGTGGAAGTGTGCCCCTTACAGTGTGACAGTGTCCGGTATGTTTATGGATGCATGTGGAAGTGTGCCCCTTACAGTGTGACGGTGTCTGATTGTCTCTAAGCGCTGCAAACACTGAGCACATAACAGATGCCAGAGATAGAGTAAGGAGAAGTTTATGGGCGTACATATGATGGAGGAATATGAGGCAAGAGGATGAATGTGTATGAGGGGGGCGGATCGAAGGAGGAGTGGATGCTGTGCAGGATGTATGAATATGTATGAGGGGGGCGGGTGCAGGGACACCATGTTAGACAGGAGAAATCAGCAGATGCTGCCCTGCACTGAGACCCACAATGCAGTGCGGCAGGAAGTGAAGAAACAGATATGTAAACAATGTGTTCAGGGCTGTAGGAGCCATGCTCCAGTTTAAAAGACACCTCAAACCACCTTGGGAACATAGACTTGGCTACTAAAGGTGAGTAAGATGTTTTAAAAAAAATAAGTTTGATCCCGGACAACCCCTTTAAACCCACTCTACACATTTTCCAGTTAAATAGTACATCACTCAGGTACCTGATTAGCTTTGAAGCGTGGACCAGAGGTTGACTCTCTCTTGAAAAATAGACTCTCTTCCGAATTTTCCAGTACTATATGCAATATGTAGTAATGACTTTAAAGTGCCTTGTGATCTATTATGTATCATACAATTGTTAACTTGTTAGTTAATATACTATGTCACAGGAGATCTGTCCTCACCATCCTCTATTCTCACTTTATTATGTACTCCTCCTTTTACAAATAAAGCTTTTGAAACCTCCTTTCCAACAGCCATGATTTCACCACCTGCTCGCTCTTACTCTGACTTTCCCCCATCCTACACCTTTACCCCGTTGCACACCTATCCCTGTCTGAGAGTGACAGGGGGGGGGGGGGGGAATGGAAATGAAAGTGACAAGGGGGGGAATGGAAATGGGAGTGACAAGGGGGGATTGGAAATGAGAGTGACAGGGGGAGGAAATAAGAGTGACAAGGGGGGAGGATGAGAGTGACAAGGGGGGGAATGAGAGTGACAAGGGGGGAGGAAATGAGAGTGACAAGGGAGGGGGGTAGAATGAGAGTGACAAGGGGGGGTAGAATGAGAGTGACAAGGGAGGGGTGTTAGAATGAGAGTGACAAGGGAGGGGGGAAATGAGAGTGACAAGGGAGGGGGGGGGAAATGAGAGTGACAAGGGAGGGGGGTTAGAATGAGAGTGACAAGGGAGGGGGGGAGAAGAGAGTGACAAGGGAGGGGGGTGGAAATGAGAGTGACAGGGGGGGGAATGGAAATGAGTGACAAGGGGGGGAATGGAAATGAGAGTGACAAGGGGGGATTGGAAATGAGAGTGACAGGGGGGGAAATGAGAGTGACAAGGGGAGGAAATAAGAGTGACAAGGGGGGAGGATGAGAGTGACAAGGGGGGGAATGAGAGTGACAAGGGGGGAGGAAATGAGAGTGACAAGGGAGGGGGGTAGAATGAGAGTGACAAGGGGGGGTAGAATGAGAGTGACAAGGGAGGGGTGTTAGAATGAGAGTGACAAGGGAGGGGGGGAAATGAGAGTGACAAGGGAGGGGGGGAATGAGAGTGACAAGGGAGGGGGGTAGAATGAGAGTGACAAGGGAGGGGGGGAGAAGAGAGTGACAAGGGAGCCCCCAAAGCCAGACCAAGAGACAGACTACAGCCAGAGACCAGATCATCTTATTGTCCTGGTGGTAAGTAGACAATGCAATATGTTTATTATGTAATTGTTTAGTTATTAATAGTGTTGAGTGCGAATATTCGAATAGCGAATTTTTTTTCGCGAATATCGGCACTTCGCTAATTCGCGAATATTTCGAATATAGTGCTATAAATTCGATATTTCGAATATTTTTTTTAATTTTTTTTTTTAATTGTTATATTTTTTCCTTTCCCACTTCCCTAAAGTTGTTCTTACCTGTCCTTTGGATTCCTGGCTTCCTGGCTGCTCCAGTCAGTGCCCGTTGCCGCTTCTGCCGCCTTCCGTGCTCATGGAGCGTCCCCATCTCCATGGGAACGTCTCCATATACTAGAATGTACTGTCGGATTTGAGAATTACGTTGAAATCGCAATTGCGATTAATATAACACGAAATAATCGCATTTGCGATTTCAACGTTATTCTCAAATCCGACAGTACATTCTAGTATATGGAGACGTTCCCATGAGCATGGAATATAGCATTACTAAGTTAAAATCGCAAATGCGATTATTTTGTGTTATATTAATCGCATTTGCGTTTTTTTTTTTTTTTTTTACTATGGTTGGCTTCAATGGTAGAATTAGCGAATATGACGAATATATTCGTTATATTCCACAAAACGAATATACGAATGTATTCGTCATATTCCACAAAACGAAGATAACGAAGTATTCTGCATCTCAGTTATATCTACCTATTCATCAACTTCGCTAATTCTAGCAATCATATAGGAAAGTTGACTATAGAGACAGCTAAGTTTAATTCGCTATGCGATTATATTACTGCTTTTTTTTTATATAAATAGAATAATTATAATACCTGATAATTATTATAATCTATTTATATAAAAAAGCAAAGTAATATAATCGCATAGCGAATTATACTTATCTGTCTCTATAGTAAACTTTCCTATATGATTGCTAGAATTAGCGAAGTTGATGAATAGGTAGATATAACTGAGATGCAGAATACTTCGTTATCTTCGTTTTGTGGAATATGACGAATACATTCGTATATTCGTTTTGTGGAATATAACGAATATATTCGTCATATTCGCTAATTCTACCATTGAAGCCAACCATAGTAAAAAAAAAAAAAAAAACGCAAATGCGATTAATATAACACAAAATAATCGCATTTGCGATTTTAACTTAGTAATGCTATATTCCATGCTCATGGGAACGTCTCCATATACTAGAATGTACTGTCGGATTTGAGAATTACGTTGAAATCGCAATTGCGATTAATATAACACGAAATAATCGCATTTGCGATTTCAACGTTATTCTCAAATCCGACAGTACATTCTAGTATATGGAGACGTTCCCATGAGCATGGAATATAGCATTACTAAGTTAAAATCGCAAATGCGATTATTTTGTGTTATATTAATCGCATTTGCGTTTTTTTTTTTTTTTTTACTATGGTTGGCTTCAATGGTAGAATTAGCGAATATGACGAATATATTCGTTATATTCCACAAAACGAATATACGAATGTATTCGTCATATTCCACAAAACGAAGATAACGAAGTATTCTGCATCTCAGTTATATCTACCTATTCATCAACTTCGCTAATTCTAGCAATCATATAGGAAAGTTTACTATAGAGACAGATAAGTATAATTCGCTATGCGATTATATTACTTTGCTTTTTTATATAAATAGATTATAATAATTATCAGGTATTATAATTATTCTATTTATATAAAAAAAAGCAGTCATATAATCGCATAGCGAATTATACTTAGCTGTCTCTATAGTCAACTTTCCTATATGATTGCTAGAATTAGCGAAGTTGATGAATAGGTAGATATAACTGAGACGCAGAATACTTCGTTATCTTCGTTTTGTGGAATATGACGAATACATTCGTATATTCGTTTTGTGGAATATAACGAATATATTCATCATATTCGCTAATTCTACCATTGAAGCCAACCATAGTAAAAAATAAAATAAAAAATAGATAATCGCAAATGCGATTAATATAACACGAAATAAGCGCATTTGCGATTTCACCTTAGTAATGCTATATTCCAGGGATCAGCAACCTCCGGCACTCCAGCTGTTGTCAAACTACGACTCCCAGCATGCTCCATTCACTTCTTTGGGAGTCCTGAGAACAGCCATGGAGGTGTGCATGCTGGGAGTTGTAGTTGCACCACAGCTGGAGTGCCAAAGGTTGCTGATCCCTGCTATATTCCGTGCTCATGGAGCGTCCCCATCACCATGGTAACGTCTCCATATACTAGAATGTACTGTCGGATTTGAGAATTACGTTGAAATCGCAAATGCGATTATTTCGTGTTATATTAATCGCATTTGCGATTTCAATAGGAGAGTAGCCTTTAAGTTTAAAAAAAAATAATTAAAAAAAATCGCATATGCGATTTTTTTAAATCGCATATTATTCGCGATAACTAGAATAATGACGAATATTCGATTTCGACGAATATAAAACGAATATTCTATCGAATATTCGCGAATTTCGTCGAAATCGAATATGGCACCTGCCGCTCATCACTAGTTATTAATACTACATTGGAAACTAATTTAGCTCACATTTAGGGTCCATTCACACATCCGTGTGTGTTTTGCGGATCCACAAAACACGGACAGCGGCAATGTGCATTCCGCATTTTGCGGACCGCACAGCGGCAATGTGCATTCCGCATTTTGCGGACCGCACATTCCCGGCACTAAGAGAATATGCCTATTCTTGTCCGCTATTGTGGACAAGTATAGAACATGTTCTACTTTTTTCAGGGCGGCAAAAATCCTTGCAACGGCCCTGCTTAGGCTGCTTACTTACAGTTTACATGATTGCTCAGTCCCTGCAGCCTCCGGCACCTCCGGCTCTCCACTGGCTCAGGCCCGCCCACCACTGACAGCGGAGGAGAGAGTGAGAGAGGAGACGCCGATTCTGTGGCCCCAGACCCCGCCCCCAGGCTGACTCGATTGCTGTCTGCGGCCCCAGACCCAGGACCCCCCGCCTCCGGATCCACTGACAGGCCCGCCCAGCAGGCAGGGCGGCTGCTGGAGGCGCGGGCAGCAGTTTAGTGTCGTGGGTGTCGGCAAGAGCAGGAGTCAGGAGGCAGAGCGGCACCAGGCAGGAAAAGGAAACAAAAGGAAAAAGGTAATTTTTCATTTATTTCATTTTTAAATTAAAAAAGATTGAATTGGCCAATTAGGGGAACAGGAACAGAGAAGGAAGGGGCCAGGCCAGGCTGCGCTGCCCATGTGTGGACTAGGGCGGCGGTCCTAGGGGTGGATAGGGGCGTGGCCAGGGGAGGGGGTTGTGTTCCACCACCTTTTCTCTGAGAAAAAAAGCCCTGACAATTATTAATATAGTCCTTGTGGACAATCACCACCATTTTCTATATTTTATAAGTTATGACCCCCTATTTACAATGCCTTTGTGCTGTCCACATAGAGCCGCGGATCATGTAAAATCAATGTGATGTCAGCTCAATTAAAATACACTGAATCTGAACTAAACTTCAGACATAAATAGTGCAGATGGCAGGTGCAGTGTATTTGATTGGAAGAGACAAGACACAGAGACGATTTGACCAATCTAGTGACTCTATGGTCAAGACCTCTGTGTGGACAACACAAAACACTTTTCAAACCAGGGGGAGTTACATTGAAAATATAGAACATTCGGCTGAATTTCTACAAAGACTATATAAGTGACATGTATTCATATTACAAATACATTGATCACCAATATAAAAAAAAAAGTGAATCCAATTGAAGTTTTTTATGTAGTATTAATGTTGGCTGAGTAGTTCCATATTCCGTAAGTACCTTTTGATGACAGAGGATATTTTTGCACTTTTAACGAACCGTTTGCAATGTTGCTTGTGACAAAACTGTTGCACTGTTATTTATATAATTACTTTTAACTCTGTAATGACTTGTTGATGACTGAGGGTAGTTTTGCATTTTTATGCACTTTTCTCGAACCATTGGTATGGCAGACCTCTCTGCCTTTGAATTACTATATAAAACCGGATTTGTCTATTTGTTCAGTGGTTGCTGGTTGTTCACCCAGATCAGAGCTATCCAGGGATGTGTAGTTTATGGGGATATGTGTTTTTTTTTTGTGTGTTTTGGGAAAGGTGTGTGTTTTCTGCCTGTGAGTGATTAAGTTAGCTCATTATGTTTGTTAATTATATCACAGGCAGAGCCCATTGTGTTTGCTAATTGTGTCACTGGCAGATCCCATTGTTTTTGTTAATTATGTCACAGGCGGAGGTGGGGTTTGTGTACATTTGTTGGAAGACCTGCATACAAAGCTGACATGTAACCCATTAAACAGTTCCTGCTTGACCCTCAATACAGAGCCTGTTCGGCGCCTTGGAGTGTTCGATAACTGACTTCATATTCGGGAAAAAGAACAGCTTTGGCGGCGTTAACCCTTTTACCTACTCGGGGTGTCGTAACAATTGGCTATGCTGCTTTTGACAAAACTAGTGCACTTTTATTTCTATAGTAACTTTTATAGAAGCTTTTTCTATGTTGGTAGTGAAACTGTCTGTAATGATCTATTCATAATCATTGATATATAGCTGTCCGAGAAGTCAAGTATTATTTCAGGTGCTATTTACTATTAATGATATGCACATGGTCCGTGGAGTTGGTATGGGACTGGTCATTCCCACATCGTACAAGGAAATGATCCTTAAACAGGATCTTTCACCGCTCCTGACAGGTCTGTTTTAATAGATACATGCACCTCACATGTAATAACAATTCTGGAGCATCTACTCTTATGTCTCTATGCTGTGCCATTCCTCTGTTATTTCTACTAGAAGTTATGAATTAATTGCATTACTTTTAGGTAAGGCCTCTTTCACACTTGCGTTGTCCGGATCCGGCATGTACTCCACTTGCCGGAATTACACGCCGGATCCGGAAAAACGCAAGTGTACTGAAAGCATTTGAAGACGGATGCGTCTTCAAAATGCTTTCAGTGTTACTATGGCACCCAGGACGCTATTAAAGTCCTGGTTGCCATAGTAGTAGTGGGGAGCGGGGGAGCGGTATACTTACAGTCCGTGCGGCTCCCGGGGCGCTCCAGAGTGACGTCAGAGCGCCCCATGCGCATGGATGACGTGCCATGCGATCACGTGATCCATGCGCTTGGGGCGCCCTGACGTCACTCTGGAGCGCCCCGGGAGCCGCACGGATGGTAAGTATGCTGCTCCCCCGCTCCCCACTACACTTTACCATGGCTGCCAGGACTTTAGCGTCCCGGCAGCCATGGTATCCATTGAGAAAAAGCTAAACGTCGGATCCGGCAATGCGCCGAAACGACGTTTAGCTTAAGGCCGGATCTGGATCAATGCCTTTCAATGGGCATTAATTCCGGATACGGCCTTGCGGCAAGTCTTCAGGATTTTTGGCCGGAGCAAAAAGCGCAGCATGCTGCAGTATTTTCTCCAGCCAAAAAACATTCCGTTCCGGAACTGAAGACATCCTGATGCATCCTGAACGGATTCCTCTCCATTCAGAATGCATTGGGATAATCCTGATCAGGATTCTTCCGGCATAGAGCCCCGACGACGGAACTCTATGCCGGAAGACAATAACGCAGGTGTGAAAGAGCCCTTAGGGTACAGAGGGGTGGTAACAAGCTGGGGGTGTACCTCCACAGTCTGACTCTATCCCATCAGTGCTGCCAGACTGTGAAGGTACACCCCCCCAAATGGTTACCACTCCTCTGAACCCTTACTGCAGACAGCTAGCAATGATGAATAATTTCTACTACAAATAATAGAGGAATGGGACAACATACAGACATAAGAATAGATGCTCCAGAATTGTTAGTACGTGGGGAATGCTTGAAGCCATTAAAACTGGAATGTCAGGAGTGGTGAAAGGTCCTCTTTACCCTTGAAAACGTTGCGTTGTACTTTTAATATTTTCTTTTTCTTGTAAAGAACCTTTGGATATGCAGGTTGTGTCCAATTACCTCTCTGTAAAGGCCTGTTTTTCACGAGTCCATCGCAATAATCTCGCTCTGTAGCGTCATCCACCATTGTAGATTTGCTGGAGAGCATAGCATTATCATGACAACGAATATGACCCTCTGATTGAACCTTTACATAATAAGGCTACTTTCACACTTGCGTTCAGAGCGGATCCGTCTGGGGTCCGCATAGACGGATCCGCTCTTATAATGCAGACGATGGGATCCGTTCAGAACGGATCCGTCTGCATTATATTTTAGAAAATATTGAAAATGTGAAAGTTAGTCAGACGGATCCGTCCAGACTTTACATTGAAAGTCAATGGGGGACGGATCCGTTTGAAAATTGAGCCATATTGTGTAGACTTCAAACGGATTCATCCCCATTGACTTACATTGTAAGTCTGGACGGATCCGTTTGGCTCTGCACGGCCAGGCGGACACGAAAACGATGCAAGCTGCGTTCAGACTTACAGGCGGAGGCCAAACGCTGCCAGACTGAGGCATTCTGAGCGGATCCGCATCCACTTAGAATGCATTAGGGCAGTACGGATGCGTTCGGGGCCGCTTGTGAGAGCCTTCAAACAGAACTCACAAGCGGAGCCCCGAACGCTAATATGAAAGTAGCCTAATGCTGACATGAAGCTGCCGGTATGATGAAGCAAACACATAGCAATATGAATTATGATAATGATATGTGCCCACGTCTTCTACAGAGGAGGATCACAATCACAGACAGAGCAAGATTATTACAAATGGACTGCCTTGTGTGAAATAACCCTATCACATTATAGTCTACTAGAGATCGGGTCTACAACAAAAGTAGGATTTCAGGTGTGTTTCAGTGTATATCTCCCATATGTGATATGTAGTCCCATATTCCATATCTGTGCCCTTTTTTTTCCCGATGTGCTTTTATAGAACCTTTTATAAATCATTGAATGTTCTATTTTTTTTTTAAAACTATGTAAAAGTATGATACTGTTTTTGACAAAGTACCGTATTTTTCGCCCTATAAGACGCTCTGGTTTTAGAGGAGGACAATAAGAAAAAAAATATTTTTCATTACACCTCAGATCAGTCCACCAATCAGACCCCCAATGTTAATAAGACCCCCATAAGACCTCAGATCAGACCCCCATTCAATCAAACCTCAGCTCAGACCCCAATGTGAATTACCCCCAATAAGACCTCAGATAAGAGCCCCATGCCTCTCTTCAGCCCCCATATGCCTCTCTTTAGCCCCCCATATGCCTCTCTTTAGCCCCCCATATGCCTCTCTTCAGCCCCCCACACTTACCGGTACCTTTCCTGCTCCGGCCGCCGCCGCTTCTCACTGCCCGCACTCGGTGTTCAGTCTGCTGTGTGTGGTGCGCGAACAGTGTGAGGTCACAACGCGCCCTCAAATGTGCGCAGCCTTCACAGCAGAGCACCGAGGACCAGGAAGAGGTGAGTATAGCGCTTTCACCACTTCCCGGGTCACCGGTACTAATCAGCGCTTTAATAATGGATTTGAGTGTGGTATAGTATGTAGGCAGGTTATTATTATAGAAATATAAAGACAATCAATACACCAAAAGTGGGCAATACCAGAAGACATGCTGTTTTGAGACATGTTGCAACTAGTGTTTAGCGTGAATATTCGAAAAGCAAATTTTTATCGCGAATATCGGCACTTCGAGAATTTGTAAATATTTAGAATATAGTGCTATATATTTGGAAAATCGAATATTCATATATTTTTTTTTTAACACAGTACACATCAGGTGATCATCCTTCCCTTCTTCTAGCTTGTGGGCCAATGAGAAGACTTTGTCACAGCTTAGCAACATCCCTAGCAACCAATAGAAAAGTTGCCTAACCCACGCCGGTATTTCGCACGCGTTACGCAAATAATACATTGCCGATTTTTGCAATCAAGAATATAATCTTGAATTCGCGAATTCACGAATATATGACGAATATTCTACCAAATATTCGCGAAATATCACAAATTCGAATATTGTCCCTGCCGCTCATCACTAGTTGCAACCATGATGAAGATTTGTTCGTAACACTACAGTCAATCAATGGTGTTTGACCAATGCATACTGATCGACTCTCCTCTCAATTATGAACCAGATTCCAATATAGCAACATCATTCAAATAAATGAGAATTTAATTCTGATGATAAGCTATCTATGGAATAGTTAACCGCATTAAAATATAAAATTTGTATAACAACTAATTATTTTTTTGGGAACTATAGTTAAGAAAACTGTAATAGAATTTGAATCAAAAATCAAATCCAAAACATAAAAGTGCACAGCATGAATGGTTTTGACAAATTCAAATATGCTCATCTTGCCAAGGCACAGATCCAGCCGAAGAGATAACATATTGTGAAAATAGATCCTGCATGCAATTCACAGCAGTTGTTGATCTTGGCCCAGTTGGAACTGTATCTCCAGATGTGGGAACTGACATGGGGTCTAAAAGCAAAGGCTCTTTGGTCAGTACATAATTGTGCAACGCAACACATGCTTTTATAATGTCATCCACTGCGTCTATTTGTAATTGTTTTGGCCTAGTGAATATTCGCCATTTTGCAACCAGAATGCAAAAAGCACACTCTACCATTCTTCTGGCGTGAGTCAGGCGGTAATTAACCGCTTCCCAACCGCCTAACGCAGGGATGCGTCCTGCGGGCGGTCGGTTTGTTCCTCTTCGACGCGCCAAGCCGGCCCGCACGTGCGCAGTGTGGGCCGGGAAAAGTCGCAGCAGAAGTTCGTCACCAGCCTGCCAGCCAATTATCATCGCTGGCAGATTGGTGACTTTTAAAAAATCTAATCAAAAGCCATTTAACACATTATATTTATAAATATAATATGTTAAATGGCTTTTGTGCTCTCTGTTGGTTCCTTTTCGTCGGTTGGTCCCAGCAGAGGAACACAGATCACTGTAAGTACACGAAACACATTAGCCCCAGATCACCCCCCCATCACCCCAATTAACCCCTTGATCACCCCTGTCAATCACTAGTGAAAGGGAAAACAGTGATCAGTGTAAACTGTCACTTTTTTTTTTCACCAGTATTGACTGTTAGGTTTTAGGTTAGTTTAGGCCCCTTTGGTAGGTAGTTACCGTCAGTTAGCGCCCAGCCCACCGCACCGCAGTCACTGATTCGCTGATTAGCGTATCGCTAATCAGCATTGGTACTTTTATAGTATCTGTAAGTGATCAGAACTGATCACAGTCAGATCTATAATAGTATTAGTGTCACCTTAGCTCGCCCTCCACCCAAAACGCACGTGCGTTCACCCACACCCGCAGTGACAATATTTTTTGTTATCACTGCGCAATCACTACACAAGCGCTGCAGTGATAAAAAAAAAATCAGTTTTGATATTTTTTATCAATCGCAGCGGCTTCCTGTACTTCGCTAGCCTCCTATTTGTAAGACAGGCTTGCTTTTTTTCTTGGGTAGTCTCAGGGAATACCCCCTAAATTTAGTTGACCAAATAGCAAGTAAGGGGTATTCTTCTGAAGAGGCCTACAGGCTTCTGACCCAGTCGGATGAGGAATGGGAACCCTCATCTGACGAATCTAGCGGGTCAGAATATGAACCTGTAGAAAGCAGTGGCAATCTGACCCAAAGTTCGGACGATGAGGTTGAGGTCCCTGATACCACCAGGCGTACCCGGCCCCGTGTTGCTAGACCACAGGTTGCGCAGGATCCGCTTCAAGGGCAGCAGAGTGGAGCTGGCGCTGTTGGATTACATGGTGAGGCATACACCAGCAGCGCAGCCCATCCTGGACCTAGTACCAGCACTGCCGTAGAACATGGTGAAGTGGCGAGCACCAAAAGGGCTGGTACGGTGGCACGTGCAGTAGTTCCTCCGTCGCAGCCACTTCACAGACAGGCCCGTAGAGCCCCTAGAGTCCCTGAGGTGCTGGCAAACCCTGATTGGTAGCCCCCATCTTCAGCCACACCAGTAGTTCCCCCTTTCACCGCCCAGTCTGGAGTTCGGGTTGAGACAGCTCAGATCGGATCGGCACTGAGTTTTTTTTGAGCTGTTCTTTACTGCAGAGCTTTTTGACTTAGTCGTGGCAGAAACAAACCGGTATGCCACTCAATTTATAGCCGCCAACCCAGGAAGCTTTTATGCCCAGTCTTTCCGGTGGAAACCCGTCCAAGTTTCCGAATTTAAAACTTTTCTGGGCCTTCTCCTCAACATGGGCCTGAAAAAAAAAGCATGAATTGCGGTCATATTGGTCCACGAACCCAATTCATCACATGCCCATGTTCTCTGCTGCCATGTCCAGGACACGATTTGAGACCATCCTGATTTCCTGCACTTTAGTGACAACAGCACCTCTAGTTCCAGAGGCCACCCAGCTTTTGACCGGCTCCACAGAATACGGCCCCTTATAGACCACTTTAACACCAAATTTGCAGATTTGTATACCCCTGAGCAAAACATCTGCATAGACGAGTCCCTGATACATTTTACCGGGCGCCTTGGCTTCAAACAATACATCCCAAGCAAGTGCGCCCGGTATGGGGTCAAATTGTATAAGCTCTGTGAAAGGGCCACAGGCTATACGCACAAATTTCGTGTCTATGAGGGTAAAGATCAGACCCTGGAGCTGGTCGGTTGTCCTGACTACCTGGGGAGCAGTGGGAAGACAGTCTGGGAATCGGTGTCACCCTTATTTGGCAAGGGGTACCATCTTTATGTGGACAATTTCTACACAAGTGTGCCCCTCTTCAGGCATTTGTTTCTAGAACAGATTGGCTGCTGTGGCACCGCGCGGCCTAGTTGCCGGGGCTTCCCCCAACGGCTCGTTACCACCCGTCTTGCAAGGGGGGAGAGGGCTGCCTTGTGTAACGAAGAACTGCTTGCGGTGAAATGGAGAGACAAGCGTGACGTTTACATGCTCTCCTCCATTCACGCAGACACGACAATCCAAATTGAACGAGCAGCTGGAGTCATTAAAAAGCCCCTCTTGGTCCACAACTATAATTTGCTCATGGGAGGGGTGGACTTCAATGACCAGATGTTGGCTCCTTATTTACTCTCCCGCAGGACCAGATGCTGGTATAAGAAGGTGTCTGTATACCTAATTCAATTGGCGATGTACAATAGTTTTGTTCTCTACAGTAAGGCTGGGAGAACACGATCCTTCCTCAAATTTCAGGAAGAGATCATCGAGAACCTCCTGTATCCAGGAGGTTCCGTGGCCCCAAACACCAGTGTAGTGAGTCGTCTACACGAACGACATATCCCCAATGTCGTTGCTGGTACCTCAAACCAAGCGTCACCCCGAAAAAGATGTTGTGTCTGTAGCAGGAGTGGAATAAGGCGTGACACCCGCTATTTCTGTCCTGACTGCCCTGACCACCCTGCCCTATGCTTAGGGGGAAGTACCACACACAGGTACACTTAGTATAGGGATTGCGTGACACAGGACAGGCACACAGAGGTCTTGGGGCCCTTTCACACAGAGCTGCTGCAAACTTCTCCTTTCACCTGGGACAAAGTGCATAATGTACTTCGCCACATCTCTGGGCGATTTGCGCTTTGCACATTGTCCCATGGGGAAGGAGAGGTTTGTCCTATAAAGGTAAAAAAAATAAAATAAAAATCACAGGTAAGCAAAAAAGTTAATGTTCCAAAAGTTCAATAAAGTTTCTAAAAGTTAATGTTCTGTTTCAAATGTTATATAAAGTTAATGTTAATAAATTTATTGCGTTGCGGCCTGTTTTTTTTTTGTTTTTTTTACCTTCTAGGTGGACCAACCTATCGACCAGCTGCAGCACTGATGTGCATTCTAACAGAAGCATTGCGCTGCTGTCAGATTACACAAAAGTCGGTGTATGCGGCGCTGCAAGACAAGATTTCTCTTCTGCACTAAAAAAGATACGTTTGCCGAGGCATATGAGCTGAGGGGCGGTGTCCATATGCTTTGGCAAACATTTGTATATAAAAAAAAAAATTCCGGCAATGATTTATTCATCCACATCGATTGATGTGAATGGAGAAATCAGGTTTGCCAGGGCATGGCAAGTGGGTATGGATGTTGGGCGGAGCTCCTATGTCCTGGCAGACGCCTTTCCCCTCCTTTTTATTCTTTTTTTGGGGCAGAGATTTTTTCATCCACATTGATCGATGCGAATGAAGAAATCTGTGCCTTGCAAGGGGGGAGAGGGCTGCCTTTTTGTCATGGAACCATGAACCAGACGTACAATAAGAGATAAGTGAAAATAAGATGGCTTTATTAAATCAAGCTGTAAGGCAAAAGTCCAAGCGGATGGCTAAACCGAAGCAGGGTCTTGCGAAGCCAGAGGTCAGGAACCAGAAGGGTAGTCAGACGAAGCCAGGATCAGGAACCAGCAGGGTAGTCAGACGAAGCCAGGATCAGGATCCAGCAGGGTAGTCAGACGAAGCCAGGATCAGGAACCAGAAGCAGCAGCAGTCTTAGAAGCATGTGAACACAGGAGGACCAAGCAGGGAACTGAAGCCACAGACCTCCTATATATATGAGCTAGGCATCCAGCTCCTCCCAGTGGGAAGGAGAAGCCGCAGGGTGGGAGGCTACAAGAAACCCAGAAACCAAGATGGCCGCCAGCACATGTCAAACGAAGGAGAACAGAAAGAAGGTAAGACCATGACAGTACCTCCCCCTCAAGGGCCCCTCCTCCGCGGAGTAATGAACGGTTTCTGAGGGAAGCGTGCGTGGAAGGCTCGGAGCAAGGCAGGAGCATGGACATCCGCGGAGGGAACCCAGGAACGCTCCTCTGGACCATAACCACGCCAATGGACCAAAAACTGCACCCGACCGCTGACCAGGCGTGAGTCCAGGATATTGCTCACCTCATACTCCTCACGATTGCCCACTTGGACCGGACGAGGCCGAGGAACCGAGGAAGTGAAACGATTACACACCAGTGGCTTCAACAGGGAGACATGAAACACGTTGGAGATCCGCATGCCAGGAGGAAGCGCAAGGGCATAGGCTACCGGGTTTACCCTGCGAAGCACTCGGAAGGGACCAACAAAGCGAGGCGCCAGCTTGGGAGTGGGCACTCGAAGGTTGAGGTTGCGGGTGGACAACCATACGCGGTCTCCGACCTGGTAGGAAGGAGCGGGCGCTCGTCTGCGATCAGCCTGGAGTCTCTGGCGCTGCGCAGAGACCTCAAGGGACCTCTGGATCTGTACCCAGGAAGCACGTAGGACGGAAAGGTGATCCTCCACAGCCGGAATATCCTGGGGAGAGAATACCTCCGGTAACACGGCAGGTTGGAACCCATAATTGGCCATGAAGGGAGACGTCCCAGAGGAAGAGTTCACCGCCGTGTTCCTGGCAAACTCAGCCCAAGGCAGGAGGTCAACCCAATTGTCTTGGTGATCGGAGACATAGCAACGAAGGAATTGCTCCAAGGCCTGATTGGATCGTTCTGCGGCCCCATTGGACTGAGGGTGGTAGGCCGAGGAGAAAGAGAGATGAATCCCCAACTGGGAGCAAAAGGCGCGCCAGAACCTGGACACAAACTGACTCCCCCGATCCGACACAATCTCCTTGGGCAAACCGTGCAACCGGAAGACCTCCCTGGCAAAAATCGAGGCCAACTCTTGTGCAGAGGGTAACTTCTTGAGAGGAACACAGTGGCACATTTTGGAAAACCGATCCACAATCATGAGAATGACCGTATGGCCTCGGGATGCAGGGAGGTCCACAATGAAATCCATCCCCAGGTGTGACCATGGACGCTCCCCGGTGGCTATGGGTTGCAAAAGGCCCAACGGAAGGTGCCGAGGGGACTTACTCTGGGCACAAACGGAGCATGCCGCTACATATGCGGCGATGTCGGAACGTAGAGAAGGCCACCAGAACAGACGTGAAACAGCCCAGGACAGCTGATTCTTTCCAGGATGCCCCGCGGCCTTGGAGTTATGGTAGGTTCGCAACAACCGAGTGCGCAACTCCTCAGGCACAAAACATCTGCCGTTGGGTCTCCCAGAGGGAGCACCAGATTGAGCCGCCAAAATCTGCTCACCCAGGGGAGAGGTCAGGCTGGTGCGAATAGCGGCCAGGATCTGATTCGGAGGTATGACCGAAGTCGGAATCGACTCCTCCCCGG
Source organism: Bufo gargarizans (assembly GCF_014858855.1). NCBI lineage: Eukaryota > Metazoa > Chordata > Amphibia > Anura > Bufonidae > Bufo > Bufo gargarizans. Next base: position 197,664 of record NW_025334184.1, on the reverse strand, counting down.
ACAGCTCGGAGTACTGCCGTGATAAGGCATCCGCTCTGATGTTCTTGGAACCGGGTAGGTAGGAGACCACGTAATTAAAACGTGACAAGAACAGAGCCCACCTGGCCTGACGTGGTGTCAATCTCTTGGCCTCAGAGAGGTAGGTCAGATTCTTGTGGTCCGTCAGGATGAGAACCGGAACCACCGAGCCCTCGAGCAAGTGCCTCCATTCTTTAAGGGCCTGCACGATGGCCAATAACTCCCTGTCACCAATCTGATAGTTGCACTCCGCGGAAGACAGTTTCCGAGAGTAAAACCCACAAGAAAGCAGAGGACCCTCTGGTGTTCTACGCTGAGACAGGAGGGCGCCTACTCCCGTCTCAGACGCGTCCACCTCGAGGACAAAAGGCAACCCAGGGTTGGGATGCGACAGAATCGGAGCCGACACAAAGGCGGACTTTAGAGCCTCAAAAGCTCGGATGGCCTCGAGCGGCCAGACCTGGGGATTACTGCCCTTCCTGGTCAGATCCGTGAGAGGCTTGGCTAGCATGGAAAAGTCCCTGATGAACTTCCGATAATAATTGGCGAAGCCCAAAAAGCGCTGCAGGGCACGAAGACCACTGGGCTGGGGCCACTGTAACACAGCCGAAACCTTCTCAGGATCCATGGAGAACCCCTCAGCGGAAATGATGTAACCTAAGAAGGTTACCTGGGATCGGTGAAATTCGCATTTCTCAAGCTTACCGAACAGCTTGTTCTCTCGTAAGCGTTGCAACACTCGTCTGACATCCAGAATGTGGGCCTCCATGGATTCAGAATATACCAAGATGTCATCCAAATAGACCACCACACACTGCTGCAACAGGTCACGGAAAACATCGTTGATGATTCCTGGAAGACTGCGGGCGCATTGCACAACCCAAAGGGCATAACCAAGGATTCATAATGACCGGTCCTGGTGTTAAACGCGGTCTTCCACTCATCGCCCGCCTTGATCCTTACCAGGTTATATGCCGCCCTCAGGTCGAGTTTGGTAAAGACCGTGGCCCCTTTGAGGCGATCGAACAGCTCGGAAATCAAGGGTATCGGGTAAGCGTTCTTGATCGTGATGCGATTGAGACCCCTGTAATCGATGCAAGGCCTCAACTCACCGCCCTTCTTTTTCACAAAGAAAAATCCAGCCCCTGCCGGGGACGAGGATTTGCGAATGTGTCCGCGTGAAAGCGCCTCCCTCACGTACTCCTCCATGGCCTCATTCTCCGCTACCGACAGTGGATAGACTTTGCCACGAGGAGGAACGGCACCAGATTGTAACTCTATGGCACAATCGTATGGGCGGTGCGGAGGTAGGGCAACCGCACGCACCTTATCGAATACATCCCGGTACTCCTCGTATTCAGGAAGGCAACAGAGAGTCCGAGGAAGTACACAGCAACTTGACAGGCCCATGGATGCAACTAGCCCCACACTGCGGTGACCACGAGAGGATCTCGGCCGATCTCCAATCGAAAGTCGGATTATGCTTCTGGAGCCAGGGGTACCCCAAGACCACCGAGTAGTGTGGAGACGAAATAACCTGGAGACAGACCGACTCTCTGTGAACGGCACCAATGGCCATCCCCACTGGAAGGGTCTCCTGAGTCACGTGTGGCGGCAGAAGGGGTCTGCCGTCTATCGCCTCAAGAGCCAGTGGGGAACCTCGAGGCTGCAGAGGAATGGAATTGGCGGCAGCGAACACACTATCAATGAACAAACCACCAGCACCAGAGTCCACCAGCGCCTGGGTCGTCACCGAGCCCCCGTCCCAGGAGAGGACAACAGTAATCAGTGGTTTGTTAACACGGGAAACCGGGGACGAGGAGACTCCACCCAAGATCTGCCCCCGACAGGATCTCAGGTGCGAGCGTTTCCCGGACGGTTCGGGCATGCCAACCGAAAATGCCCACCGAGACCACAGTACATGCATCGGCCCTCGCGTCTCCGGAGTACCCTCTCCCCCTCGGACAGGCGAGCAAACCCCAGCTGCATGGGTTCACCCCCAGACAAGTCATCCCCAGGAGGCGTGGGAGGAGAGGGAGGCACGGGTGGGACAGCAAACGTAGGCGCCATTCTGTTAGAAGACCTCCGCAGGCTCTCCTTAAAGGAAGGTCTCTCCCTGAGTCTGGTGTCAATCAAAATCAGGAAAGAAATAAGGGACTCGAGCTCCACTGGTAGGTCCTTAGCTGCAACCTCATCCTTCAAGGCATCCGAGAGACCATGAGAGAAAGCAGCGACCAGAGCCTCATTATTCCAGCCCACCTCTGCTGCCAGGGTACGAAACTCAATGGCGTATTCAGCTACGGATCGTGAACCCTGTCTGATGGACATAAGGAGCTTCGCAGCAGAGGCAGCACGAGCCGGCACATCGAATACCTTCCGAAGAGAAGCAACAAAACCGGAAAACTCGGCAACCACCGGATTGTTGTTCTCCCATAAAGGGCTGGCCCAGGCCAAGGCCTTGTCCGAGAGCAGCGAGATCAAGAAGCCCACCTTTGATCTCTCAGTAGGAAAGGCATGTGGCAGCAACTCGAAATAAATGCCCACCTGGTTAAGGAAACCTCGGCACTGAGTTGGCTCTCCCCCAAAGCGCTGTGGAAGGGGGGCAGAACCGGTCATGCACCGAAACACCGCAGGCGCAGCAACAGGTGTCGGGGTAGACTCTGGCGCAACAACCGGAGCGGCAGTAGGAGCGGGCCCAGGAGCGACAACCGACTTATCGGCAACGGAAGCTAAATGAGCCGTGCGTTCAAGCAGGGTTTGCAACGCCACAGCGAACCGACCCAACAGGTGATCCTGCTGATCAAGTCTGGCAACCAGCGTAGGTAGCGAGGATGGCCCTGTACCGTCAGAATTCATGGCTTGGTCCTAATGTCATGGAACCATGAACCAGACGTACAATAAGAGATAAGTGAAAATAAGATGGCTTTATTAAATCAAACTGTAAGGCAAAAGTCCAAGCGGATGGCTAAACCGAAGCAGGGTCTTGCGAAGCCAGAGGTCAGGAACCAGAAGGGTAGTCAGACGAAGCCAGGATCAGGAACCAGCAGGGTAGTCAGACGAAGCCAGGATCAGGAACCAGCAGGGTAGTCAGACGAAGCCAGGATCAGGAACCAGAAGCAGCAGCAGTCTTAGAAGCATGTGAACACAGGAGGACCAAGCAGGGAACTGAAGCCACAGACCTCCTATATATATGAGCTAGGCATCCAGCTCCTCCCAGTGGGAAGGAGTAGCCGCAGGGTGGGAGGCTACAAGAAACCCAGAAACCAAGATGGCCGCCAGCACATGTCAAACGAAGGAGAACAGAAAGAAGGTAAGACCATGACACTTTTGTAACGAAGAACTGCTTGCGGTGAAATGGAGAGACAAGCGTGACGTTTACATGCTCTCCTCCATTCACGCAGACACGACAATCCAAATTGAACGAGCAGCTGGAGTCATTAAAAAGCCCCTCTTGGTCCACAACTATAATTTGCTCATGGGAGGGGTGGACTTCAATGACCAGATGTTGGCCAAGTCCCCTAAAATGCCAGGGCAGTATAAATACCCCACAAGTGACCCCATTTTGGAAAGAAAACACCCCAAGGTATTTTGTGAGGGGCATGGCGAGTTCATGTAAAATTATATTTTTTGACACAAGTTGGTGGAATATGAGACTTTGTAAGGAAAAAATAATAATTAAATCGTTTTCCGCTAACCTTTGCCAAAAAAATATATATTTTAGGAACTCACCATGCCCCTCACAAAATACCTTGGGGTGTCTTCTTTCCAAAATGGGGTCACTTGTGGGGTATTTATACTTCCCTGGCATTTTAGGGGTCCTTTAGCGTGAGAAGTAGTTTGGAATCCAAATGCGTAAAAAATGCCCTGTGAAATCCTTAAGATACTCATTGGAATTTTGGCCCCTTTGTGCACCTAGGCTGCAAAAAAGTGTCACACATGTGGTATCGCCGTACTCAGGAGAAGTAGGGCAATGTGTTTTGGGGTGTATCTTTACATATACCCATGCTGGGTGAGAGAAATATCTCTGTTAAATGACAACTTTGTATAAAAAAAATGGGAAAAGTTGTCATTTAGAGAGATATCTATCTCACCCAGCATGGTTATATGTAAAAATACACCCCAAAACACATTGCCCTACTTCTTCTGAGTACGGCGATACCACATGTGTGGTGCTTTTTTGCAGCCTAGGTGCGCAAAGGGGCCCAAATTCCAATGAGTACTTTTAGGAATTTACAGGGCATTTTTACGCATTTGGATTCCAAACTACTTCTCACGTTTTAGGGCCCCTAAAATGCAAGGGCAGTATAAATACCCCACATGTGACCCCATTTCGGAAAGAAGACACCCCAAGGTATTCCGTGGGGGGCATGGTGAGTTCATGTAAAATTGTATTTTTTGTCACAAGTTAGTGGAATATGAGACTTTGTAAGAAAAAAATAAAATAAAAACTTTTCCGCTAACTTGTGACAAAAGATAAAAAACTTCCATGAACTCACTATGCCCATCAGTGAATACCTTAGGGTGTCTACTTTCCAAAATGGGGTCATTTGTGGGGTGTTTCTACTGTCTGGGCATTGTAGAACCTCAGGAAAAATGACAGGTGCTCAGAAAGTCCAAGTGCAAAATAGATTTTTATTTGAAAAACTTTACAACAGAAAGTGAAAAATGTCAATTTTTTGCAAACATTTTGGTCAATTTCGATTAATATTAAAAAAAGTAAAAATGTCAGCAGCAATGAAATACCACCAAATGAAAGCTCTATTAGTGAGAAGAAAAGAAGGTACAATTCATTTGGGTGGTAAGTTGTATGACCGAGCAATAAACCGTGAAAGTAGTGTAGTGCAGAATTGTAAAAAGTGGTCTGGTCATTAAGAAGGTTTAAGCTAGGGGAGCTGAGGTGATTTTTTTTAGGATAGGTTAAACCATGGCTAGAATATGGCTTTAGTAAATTTCCACACATTTGAAAAGCTTCATCCTCCACAAGAACAAATGGTAGAGCAGGGTTTGAAGTACCAGGTAAAGGCCTAGACCTAGAATTTCAAACTTTCCGGAGTATAGACTTCTTCCCATACACAACTTTTTAAAAACATGAGAATCATTGGTTCGTCCAAAAGCTCCAATGTCAACAGCCACAAATTTGTACTGTGCATCTGCTATAGCCATTAATATGACAGAGAAATACTTTTTATAGTTAAAAAAGGAGGATCCACTACGTGGGGGCTTTATGATTCTTACATGCTTTCCGTGGAAACTGCGTGACCTCCCAAAACTTGTTGGCTATGCCGAGCCAGTGCTGGGGAGTAGGAAATTCTTCATGCAGAAGATTACATATTGCCCGGCAGGTATCTTTAACTATGTAAGAAATTATTGATTTTCCAAGAAGAAAATGAAAATGAAGTCTTGAAAAACTTTCACCTGTGGCCAGAAACCTAGGAAACAAAAACATAAGTTCCACATATTATACATAATGTAGCATACTATTATGACAGTTTTTATAATGCAGAGCAACTTTCCGTTCATTGATCAACAAGCGGCCTTCAGGTTTAAGTACTGAACACCAGGTAGCTAAAACTAAAAATTACCATATAGTAGCTCACAGTAACTTTGGACAGAGAGGGGGATCCATGACAAAAATTCCAACAAAAAAATATGTATCTTAATCAGGGGACATTTGTAAGCGTCTTAAAGGGAAATTCTCTGAAATGTGACCTGTTGGAGCCAAGGGAGTATGGGCCTTAAAAATTAGGCATTAACCTGACATAAAAGAAATTCTGATTACATTATGCGGTCAATGGGTACAAATTTTACTGTAGGCCCCTGGACTACATGCCCCAAACATTAGGCATTCACTGGACAGAAAAGATCAAGTGAGTATGCGGCCGGTCAATGAATATCAATTTTACTGCACGTCAGTACAAATACAGGTCAAATACATATGTTTAAAATAACTAAAAATATAAAATTGGATTAAAAACATGGCTAACGAAATCCCCCCTCTTGAAAAAAACCTAATAAAAATAGTTGAAAATCAATAACACAGGGTCGTCACTGGTGTTGAATTTCTCAGAGGCCTCAACAATTATTCATTCAGCATACATTAAAGAACAAGTAAGTATGTGGCTGAAGTTAGATGACACGGTCATCGGATATCAATTTTACTGCAGGCCAGTGTACTACAGGCCCAAAAAATATGCGTTCAGCGGACATAAAAGAACAAGTAATTATGTGCCTGGAGGTAGATTACACGGTCATTGGATATCAATTTTCCAGGCAGGCCAGTGTATTACAGGCCCTAAAAATTATGCATTCAGCGTATATAAAAGAACAAGTAACTAAGTGGCTGAAGGTAGATTACACGTAGAGCTGAGTGGACACCTGGATGTTCGGGTTCGACGGGTTCGGACAAACTTGACAAAAACGTTGGAGTTCGGAACCCGAACTTGACCCGAACTTGACCCCGAACCCCATTGAAGTCAATGGGGACCCGAACTTTTGAGCACTAAAATGGCTGTAAAAATGTCATGGAAAGGGCTAGAGGGCTGCAAATGCCAGCAAAATGTGATTAAGAGCATGGCAAGTGCTCTGCAAACAAATGTGGATAGGAAAATTAGTTTAAATAACATAAAATACGTAAAAAAAATAATAATAATAATGATCTAGGAGGATGAGGTCCATATGGAGTAGGAGGTTGAGGAGGCGGTGGATGTGGCGGTGTAGGTGGAAGCGGCGGTGGAGGAGGAGGTAGCCTACACTGCTTTTTGGTTTTAAATTTATTTTAATTTTTTTTAATTAGGGTGCACCACAAAACATTGGGAAATATAACCTCTGATAACCCCCTCCAATCATGCTGTATTGTCTGAATGTATCAACACACATTCAGACAATACACTGGCTGCAGGGCATGCCAGCACCTACAAGGCGTAAAGGGCAAGCTCAAGCCATGTGCCCAATTTGGAGACCCAGAAGTTGCAGGGGGCAGAACCATCATTCAGTTTGTGTAGGCATGTGCAAACATACTGCCCCACCATGTCGCCCGTCCCTGTGATGTTTACGATCCAACTGGATATCGGCTCTATCAACTTTCAATGTTCTTTTCTGCGCCTACCATGTTGATCACGGTTAGCGGCGAATCAGGGTTCCACCCCGGAGAGGGGGCGTGAGAAAGAGAAACCACATTTAAGGGAGATCAATGGATGAAAATTAATTGTGATCGAGCGGAAATGTGGGAGAAGCTATTAAAACTGAAGAACTGAAGGAAAGGAGGGGGCGCGCGGCATGTGTGTTGATACATTCAGACAATACAGCATGACTGTGAGTGGGGTCACTATGGAAGCTGCACAGCCATACTGCTCCCTATGCTCTCCCAACAGTGTCTTAAAACTCTCCCTATGATCTCCCTGCACCGTCTCTGCACTTTCCCTATCCGATATTCTACTATTAAAGGCTTTCTTGAACACTGTGCCTAGCGATTGTCACATCTCTCCCTATGCTCAGGTCACAGTGAAATGACCACGTGCTGTAGGATGAGGCTTTTAAATAGCTGTGGCATCACAGGGGATGGCCAGCTGTGGATTGGCTATTTGCATGGCATTATGGGTAATCTCACATTCCCGGGCTTTTTATTTTCACTTTGTAAAACGTGTAGCTGGCGTTTTAAGTAAAAAACTTATTAATTACCATAAAGCGCAAGGAAATTCGGATTTGTTGAAAATTTTTCCTAAACCTCCAATCAAGTTCAACTTCAGATGTTTTGCTTCGCTTAACACTATTTGCCACTATGCAAAATGGAAATGATTGGGACAGCCACACAGGGGTCCACGGCAGGACACAGGCACATCCCAGCTGCAGAGCAGCAGAATTGCCCAGGCTTCATTGCTAAACAGAGAAAGAAGAAGTTTAGCAGTGTGACAGGTCTGAACTTAGCAGTTAAACAGAGACACCCAGATGTAACATAGCTTTTTATTTCCAAACATTATGATTTCATGATACTATGTCACAAGATAGCTACCCTTGGTAATTCTGCGGTTAAGTGAATTGTTAAAGGTTTTACTAGCATGTAGTGATGTTGTGCTGAATTTGTTTATCGAGAATTGAAGTCCTTAGGCTATTTTCACATCTGCGGCTGTCCATTCCGGAAGGATGTTCTGGGAAAGAACAGCCTGCCAGCATTCTCTGTATCCCACACTGCCAGTTACTGCCACTTGCCCATCAAACCTTGATGACTATAATGGGGTCTGGCAGAAATATGCATTCTATGCCAGAACAGCCTGCCATGAGGATAGCTACAGATGTGAAAATAGCCATAAAGGGAAACTCTCGTTATGATCTTGGACCAGGGGAGTAACAAGGACTGGGCCCAACCACAAATTTTTCAATCAGCCATCCCCCCCTCACTAACTACCGTATTTTTCGCTTTATACGACAAACTCCCCCCCCCCCCAAAAGTAGGGGGAAAATGGCCTTGTGTCTTATAAAGCGAATCCTTCGCTGGCCGCTATGCTGCACAGCGCGACCAGCAAAGTATCAGTGTGGAGGGAGGAGGCGGGGACACTCATGGCGGGCCCGGTGCAGTGACCCTACTCTAATACACCGGGCCCCGCAACTGTTAAACATTCAATCTGATATACAGTACAGACCAAAAGTTTGGACACACCTTCTCATTCAAAGAGTTTTCTTTATTTCCATGACTATGAAAATTGTAGATTCACACTGAAGGCATCGAAACTATGAATTAAAGGGGTTGTCCCACTTTGCTTTTTTAATCTTATCAGCAGTAGATGTCCTGATAACTTCCTGGTTCTCAGGCAGTTGAGTGAAGGCCACGCCTCCTCATGACTCACCCTGCGTGCTCGTTCATGTGTATGAGGTCATCCACATGGAGCCGTATGTGAGGTCCCGCCCCCCCCCCCAGTATAATAAACATTGAGTGCGGCCCCCCCCCCCCCAGTATAATATACATTTAGTGCGCCCCCCCCCCCCAGTATAATATACATTCAGTGCGGCCGCCCCCCCCCCAGTATAATATACATTCAGTGCGGCCACCCCCCCCCCAGTATAATATACATTCAGTGCGGCCACCCCCCCCCCCAGTATAATATACATTCAGTGCGGCCACCCCCCCCCCCAGTATAATATACATTCAGTGCGGCCACCCCCCCCAGTATAATATACATTCAGTGCGGCCACCCCCCCCCCAGTATAATATACATTCAGTGCGGACCCCCCCAGTATAATATACATTGGTGGCGCAGTGGGAAGTGCCAATGAGGGTTAAAAAAATAAATAAAAAATTAACTCACCTCCTCCAATTGTTCGCGCAGCTGCCGGTCTCCTGTTCTATCTTTAGGACCTGTGAAAGGACCTTTGGTGACATCACTGTGGTCATCACATGGTACATCATATGATCCATCACCATGGTAATGGACCATGTGATTAGCTCAGTGACGTCACCAAAGGTCCTTTCACAGGTCCTAAAGATAGAACAGGAGACCGGCAGCTGCGCGAACAATTGGAGGAGGTGAGTTAATTTTTTATTTATTTTTTTAACCCTCATTGGCACTTCCCACTGCGCCACCAATGTATATTATACTGGGGGGGTCCGCACTGAATGTATATTATACTGGGGGGGGGGTGGCCGCACTGAATGTATATTATACTGGGGGGGGGTGGCCGCACTGAATGTATATTATACTGGGGGGGGGGGGTGGCCGCACTGAATGTATATTATACTGGGGGGGGGGGGGGGTGGCCGCACTGAATGTATATTATACTGGGGGGGGGGGGGGCGCACTGCGCCACCAATGTTAATACAAATGCAGGAGGTGGGTGCCGGAGTGAAATAGCCGGCACCCGACCTCTATGATAGGGGGCTGCGATCAGCGGCAGTTAACCCCTAAGGTCCCGCTCCCTGTCATAGAGGTCGGGTGCCGGCTATTTGATTCCGGCACCCGCCTGCTGTATTTGCGCATGCGCGGGCGTGCGCGTACTTGTAGGAATGGAGAGGCGGCCCGAGTACTTGTTCAGCCGTTGTGCGCAGGCGCGGCACAGCGATGCGGCCGGACGAAAGAGGCCGTATCCATGGGATACAGAAAACAACAAAGGAATCGCTTTACATGATTTTTTGAATGAAAGGTAGCTTTTGGATAATAACATGGATAGGAAGATATGTTGTGTGGGGGTAAATAGATTAGATAAAACCTATTTTATGAAGTGGGACAACCCCTTTAACACATGTGGAATTATATACATAACAAAAAAGTGTGAAACAACTGAAAATATATCATATTCTAGGTTCTTCAAAGTAGCCACTTTTTGCTTTGATTACTGCTTTGCACACTCATGGCATTCTCTTGATGAGCTTCAAGAGGTAGTCACCTGAAATGGTCTTCCAACAGTCTTGAAGGAGTTCTCAGAGATGCTTAGCACTTGTTGGCCCTTTTGCCTTCACACTGCGGTCCAGCTCACCCCAAACCATCTCGATTGGGTTCAGATCCGGTGACTGTGGAGGCCAGGTCATCTGGCGCAGCACCCCATCACTCTCCTTCATGGTCAAAAAGCCCTTACACAGCCTGGAGGTGTGTTTGGGGTCATTGTCCTGTTTAAAAATAAATGATGGTCCAACTAAACGCAAACCAGATGGAATAGCATGCCGCTGCAAGATGCTGTGGTAGCCATGCTGGTTCAGTATGCCTTCAATTTTGAATAAATCCCCAACAGTGTCACCAGCAAAGCACCCCCACACCATCACACCTCCTCCTCCATGCTTCACGGTGGGAACCAGGCATGTAGAGTCCATCCGTTCAACTTTCCTGCGTCGCACAAAGACACAGTGGTTGGAACCAAAGATCTCAAATTTGGACTCATCAGACCAAAGCACAGATTTCCACTGGTCTAATGTCCATTCCTTGTGTTCTTTTAGCCCAAACAAGTCTCTTCTGCTTGTTGCCTGTCCTTAGCAGTGGTTTCCTAGCAGATATTCTACCATGAAGGCCTGATTCACACAGTCTCCTCTTAACAGTTGTTCTAGAGATGTGTCTGCTGCTAGAACTCTGTGTGGCATTGACCTGGTCTCTAATCTGAGCTGCTGTTAACCTGCGATTTCTGAGGCTGGTGACTCGGATGAATTTATCCTCCGCAGCAGAGGTGACTCTTGGTCTTCCTTTCCTGGGGCGATCCGCATGTGAGCCAGTTTCTTTGTAGCGCTTAATGGTTTTTGTGACTGCACTTGGGGACACTTTCAAAGTTTTCCCAATTTTTCGGACTGACTGACCTTCATTTCTTAAAGTAATGATGGCGACTTGTTTTTCTTTACTTAGCTGCTTTTTTCTTGCCATAATACAAATTCTAACAGTCTATTCAGTAGGACTATCAGCTGTGTATCCACCTGACTTCTCCACAACGCAACTGCTGGTCCCAACCCCATTTATAAGGCAAGAAATCCCACATATTAAACCTGACAGGGCACACCTGTGAAGTGAAAACCATTTCAGGTGACTACCTCTTGAAGCTCATCAACAGAATGCCAAGAGTGTGCAAAGCAGTAATCAAAGCAAAAGGTGGCTACTTTGAAGAACCTAGAATATGACATATTTTAAGTTGTTCCACACTTTTTTGCTATGTATATAATTCCACATGTGTTAATTCATAGTTTTGATGCCTTCAGTGTGAATCTACAATTTTCATAGTCATGAAAAGAAAGAAAACTCTTTGAATGAGAAGGTGTGTCCAAACTTTTGGTCTGTACTGTATATCTAATTGTATATGCTCTGTACGGTACTTACTGCAGTACCGTAAGTATAGCATTAAGATCGCGCAGACCGGCATCTCTCTCGGTCATGCACCGCCTACAGCAGCTCCCTCTGTCATGCGCCGCCTGCCTGTTCATTCATAAAGTGAGATAAGCAGGCAGGCGGTGCATGAGGAGGGAGCTGCAGCAGGCGGCGCATGAGCGAGGGAGATGCCGGTCTGCGCCGTCTTAATGCTATACTTACGGTACTACAGTAAGTACCATACAGAGCATATACAATTAGATATAGATCAGATTGAATGTTTAACAGTTGCGGGGCCTGGTGTATTAGAGTAGAGTCACTGCACCGGGCCCTGCTATGAGTGTCTCCGCCTTCTCCCTCTACACTGATGCATCTGATGGGGGATCTGTAGTTGACACTTATGGAGATCTGTGGATGACATAAGTGTCATCCAAAGAGCCCCATAAGTGTCATCCACAGATCCCCCATCAGTGTAATGCACAGATTCCCCTTCAGTGTCATTCACAGATCCCCCCTCAGTGTCATTCACAGATCCCCTCTCAGTGTCATTCACAGATCCCCTCTCAGTGTCATTCACAGATCCCCCTCAGTGTCATTCACAGATCCCCCATCAGTGCATCATCCACAGATCCCCCATAACAGTGTGTGATCCACAGATCCCCCCATAACTGCGTCATACACAGATCCCCCATAACAGTGCGTCATCCACAAATCCCCCCATAACAGTGCGTCATCCACAGATCCCCCCATAACAGTGCGTCATCCACAGATCCCCCATAACAGTGCATCATCCACAGATCCCCCATAACAGTGCATCATCCACAGATCCCCCATAACAGTGCGTCATCCACAGATCCCCCAATAACAGTGAGTTATCCTTAGATCCCCATAACAGTGCGTCTTCCACAGACCACCATTAGTTCAAAACCCACCAAAAGCACACCTTTTGGTTCAAAATATTTTTTCTTATTTTCCTCCTCAAAAACCTAGATGTGTCTTATCATCTGGTGTGTCTTATAAAGCGAAAAATATGGTACTTCACAGCCCCCACTCCTACAGCTAGTCAAGGTAGCTCTCTCAGACCAGACCCACTCTTTTCTTGGGGCCATGTGGGGTATTGCAGCTCAGACCAATTCACTTGAATGAGGACAAGCTACAGAATAAGACACAAGTTATGGAGTGGCACTTCCTTAAGAATAAACCAGACTTGTTTTTCCATTATACTGTATTTAATATGTGTGATCAGGGTGAGAAGTTGGCAAAATGCATAGTAAATATATATACAGTATAGTACACACCCTTTATTGACAGCTGTTTATAGTATGACACACTGTAATTTTAAAAGTAAAGAATCTACCGCTCATTGTGTACTTTTACAAGATTCTTGAGAACGTAAAACCAGGATAATCCCTTCCACAAAGCACCTGTTATTTTACTGCTTGCACAGTGTTGTCCGAGATATTTAACAATCTTGAGAAGAAAAGGGAAGTGATAAAATAATAAAGTGTTACCTGGTATTGCTGTCAATCCAGTTTTCTTACACGTGTCTGTTGCTGTCATGCTGTAATGATGTTGCGCCCACCCGCACAGGACCAAAGTAGCTAATCAGTGGTGATGTGTAAGACAACAACAGAGACTGGCAAGATGACCACAGCAGTTGCTCCGAAAAGGTGGATTGATTAAATATTTCACTGTTCATTTTTAATTTTAATTTTCCCTTTCTTTCTTTTGACATCATTTTAAGTGCTTTTATTCTCTATGAAGATAAAATAAGTGCCGGAAACTGTTTTTCTATTCTCTCCTCATTGAAAACACATACATTCTCTGCCAAGCTGACCTTGCATGTGCATAAGGGAGTTGAGGAAGAGAAGAAGAGAGGAAAAGAGATAGCTGTCAGCTGAACTAGTTGTAGGAGTTTGGGCACCTTACATGTGTGTGGCTAGGATATTGAATTTTTATTATGGGCACTATTTGGGGACAGTGACTGATGTCTATGATGTCAATTATTGATGAGCGAAGTTTTGAAAAAGTCATTTGGTCGATTCGCTGCCCTTCGAAAAGAAATTTGATTTGTTATGAATGAATTCATCAGGAATCACGATAAATTAGGTATACCCAGGCCACTCTGCCTAATCATATTCATCTCACTTGGTGTCGCAATCTCAGTGTGAACGCTTGTAACTTAAACTGCAGAGAGATTGCAGGGAGAGTGTATCGCCGTGTACATTATGTTCTAGTGCACCCACATTAGTTGTTAATCCATTTCATGAAATTCAGATCGAGTTCCACTTCATTAGCTTCGATTCGCTGAACACTTATGACAATATCTGTACAGCTTTGCTAGATATATTGGCCCTTACAGGCATTTTTTGGCCCTGAGTGACATGAGAATTCCTATTCTAGGATGTCAGCAGGAATCAGGAAGAAGCAGTTTTGACTTATCCCATGACAAATATTAAAATATTTAAATCAAACTTCATATAGTACGTGTCAATCTCTTCCTAATAAAGCTAGAACCAGCCCTGTACCTCACATGGATCCAGCTATCTCCCCATTCATTGTTCTGCTAGATTTATATTAAGCTGACAGATGAAAGGGAGTGTCCATTCTGCTGTAGCTCTCTCTCTATCGCAACTCAGGAGGCAGTTGAAGGATGAAACTCAGCATGTGTGGCCATCTCAGTGAGCTGGAAAAAGAAATAAGGAAAAAAATAACCATCAGGTGGCTCTATACCTTATACATTTTATTAAATAAATGAATAAATTTTTAATTAGATGCTATTACAAAAGTATTCAGATCTAGGTGCTGATTTGACAACTGTATAATATTTTTCATGGGGAAAACGTTACTTGACTCAAATGGAGCAACAAGCATAAAGACTACAGTCTATTGACAGGTAACAAGCTTAACCTCTTCAGGACACTTGATGTACCGGTACGTCATGATGTCCTGGTACTTAAGGACACATGACGTACCGGTAAGTCATGTATGGTTCCGATCACCGCCACCAGGCGGGCGGTGATCAGAACCCGTTACCTGCTCAAATCATTGAGCAGGCACCTAGGCTAAATGCGCCGGGGGGTCCTGTGACCTCCCCATGTCGGCGATCGCAGAAAACCGCAGGTCAATTCAGACCTGCGTTTCCGGGTTATTCGGGTCTCTGAAGACCCGATAACCCGGAAAAGGATGGTGATGGTGGTGATTTTACTCCACCAATCACCATCCTGCGATCCTGAGAAGTGATGGTGACATTACCCCTCAGGATCGCCTCTGATTGGTTGGTGGGCGGGAAAACGGCAGATTCAAAAGTTGCAAGCACTCCTCTCCTCCTCCTTTTGTGTTCTGGAGCCGGAGGAGAGAAGAGCTGCCTGCACGTCGTCAGTCTGTGCCAGCATCACCCCATCTGTGCCCCCCAGGACCCAATCTGTGCCCCAGCACTCCCCATCTATACAGCAGGTACATAGGGAAAGTATAGGGAATGTTTGGGTTAGGCAGGGAAAATAAAGGGAAAGTTAGCTTGACAAACTTTGATTGCATCACCCTAAGTTAGGGTGTCTGGGGTCCACAGCACAGCTGTGTGACCCTAGACCCCCCAGGGGTGCTGCCGCTTCCCCCCCCCTGCAAAAAAAAAACGGTGCCAAAACCACTTTTGGCACTTCTGGCACTTTTCCATTTCAAACCGTTTTTTCCGGTAACAAAACAAGGGTTAATAACCAAACAAAAGTTAATATTTATTACCCTGATGCATGGACGATTTATTGCCCTGATACTGCAGTTTACAGAAATGCCACATTTGTGGTCGTAAACTGCTGTATCAGTAAAAGGGAGGCTGCAAAAGGAAAGGACCGACATGGTTTCGGGAAGGCCGATTTTGATGGCCTTTTTTATTGACACCATGTCCCTTTTGAAGCCCCCCTGATGCCCACCTAGTTAGAAAGTTAGAAACTACACCCCTCCAGGTATTCAAAACTGATTATTCAAACTGTATTAACCCTTTAGGTGTTCCTCAACAGTTAATGGCAAATGGAGATGAAATTTCAGAATTAAAATTTTTGGTAACCTTGCCTCACAAAAATCTAATATAGAGCAATCAAAAATCATATGTACCCAAAAAATAGTCCCCAAAAAAATGCCACCTTATCCCGTAGTTTCCAAAATGGGGTCACTTTTAGGGAGTTTCTACTCCAGGGGTGCATCAGGGGGGTTGGTAAATAAACCGGTCCATAAAAATCAGCCCTCCAAAAACCACACGGTGCACCGTTCCCTCTACGCCCCGCCGTGTGGCAGGGAAATAAAGATACAGTCTTGTTTGGCTGTTAGCCCTTGCTTTGTTAGTGGGAAAAATGGGTTTAAATTCTCAAATTTTATCCCCATTTGCCAATAACTCTTGTGCAACACCTAAAGGTTTAACAAAGTTTTTAAAATCAGTTTTGAATACCTTGAACATTTTTGGGTGGTTTCTATTATGTAAGCCTCACAAAGTGACTTCAGACCTGTAGTGGTCCCTAAAAAATGGGTTTTTGAAAATTTCTGAAAAATTTCAAGATTTGCTTCTAAACTTCTAAGCCTTGTAACAGCCCCAAAAAATAAAATATCATTCCCAAAATTATTCAAACATGAAGTAGACATATGGGGAATGTAAAGTCATCACAATTTTTGGGGGTATTACTATGTATTACAGAAGTAGAGAAACTGAAACTTTGAAATTTGGTTAAATAAGGTATTTTTTAATGCAAAAAAAATAACTTTTTTGACCCAATTTTAGAAGTGTCATGAAGTACAATATGTGACGAAAAAACAATCTCAGAATGGCCTGGGTAAGTCAAAGCGTTTTAAAGTTATCAGCACTTAAAGTGACACTGGTCAGATTTGCAAAAAATGGCCCGGTCCTTAAGGTGAAATAGGCTGTGTCCCTAAGGGGTTAATGGTTACAGTTTCTCAATGTGGGCACAGGCAAATATAGCCAGGGCCAGGGTTGGGGGGGGCAAACTGAGCAATTGCCCAGGACCCCGATTCTCTAAGGGCCTCATGCTTCCATTAGGACAGATGGCAGATGGTTGAACAGTCTGGACTCCAGAATGGGGAATTTCCCAGATTAGGATTCCTTGTTTGACTCCATATATGGATGTGTCCACATATGGAGTCAGTGTTATAAACATGAAATGGCTATACCCAAGCATGGTCCTTATGCTTGGGGACACCCTGTGTATACAAGTCTAATTTAGACTCTACTTTTTTATAAATGTTTCTGTGGGGAATCAAACTCACAACGATCTATATTAAAGGCAAGAACCACTGGGCTACAGAGCTCAATGCTAAGGCACTGCTGAAAAAAACTCATATAAGTTTCTCTTGTATAATACAAAATAAACGTGTATGAGGTTTTTAACATAAGTGAAACTTCTTTGAGTTTAATTAGCGATGACTTAGCATTGAGATCTATAGCCCAGTGGTTAAGGTTATTGCCTTTAAAGGGATTCTGTCATGACAAATAACGTTATGTAGCTGACTGAAATTAGCGATGTGCTAATGTCAGCAGTACATAACAGTGTTCTTTATAACTCCCTGCCTGCCGATGTTCTCTTAAAATAAAGACGTTTAAAATATGCTAATGAGCCTCTAGGTGCTATTAGGGTGTTGCTTCAGCAACCCTTTGGCACTCCCAGGTCCAGTTGATTGACTTTCAAGTTCTCCTCAGTGTCCCATAAATCCTGAGCCTGCGATGTCTCGTTTAGTATTTGGCGCAGACGCAGTGAGTGAAGTATGCGCTCATGCTGCCGGCTTTCTTCCTTCGGCGCTGACTTGTCTCAGATGGAGTAGCCCCCTTGGGAATTCATTCAGCATTGTGACTTCCTCATCTTCCTGCTCCTCGATGGCTTGATCAATGACACAACGCAATGCACGTTCCAGAAAGAAGGTGTAAGGTACGATGTCACTGATGGTGCCTTGGCTGCAACTGACAAGTTTGGTGATCTCATCAAATGGCCGCAGAAGTCTGCATGCGTCGCGCATGAGCAGCCACTGGCACGGTGGAAAAAAAAACAAGCTCCCCAGAACCTGTCCTACTGCAGAGTTCCTACAGGTAGTCGGTAACTGCACGTTTATGCAGGGGCTGCCTATCATGCATATACAAGGTGGAGTTCCAGAGCGTCGGGCAGTCACAAATCAGACGTCTGACGGGCAGGTGGTGTCGCTGCTGAATGTCATCAAGGCGAGCCATGGCAGTGTAAGATCTTCTAAAATGGCCAGATATCTTCTAAAATAGCTGCATGACAAAGTTCAGAACGTGTGCCATGCACGGCACGTGTGTCATTTTGCCCTGTTTCAGCGTGCTCAGCAGATTGGCACCGTTGTCGCACACTACTTCACCAACTGTCAAATTGAGCGGGGTTAGCCACTGATCGGCCTGTGAGCGCAAAGCTGAAAGGAGTGCAGGACTAGTGTGGCTCTTGACTTCCAGGCACAACAGCATGGCAATGTCTCACCTGGCATGTCGAATAGGTTCTGGGGAGCTTGGGGGGGCGCAGCGAAAGAGGCGGTAGCAGTGGAAAGGAGGAGTCAGCCGAGGAGGAGACGCAGGATGGAGTAGGAGGAGGAGAAGAAGAGGGAGGCCTGAATAGAATCCATGGCGGTAACATCAAATCCACAGGGGTGCCACGGATTGCATGCTTGATTGGCGTTAGAAGGTTCATCTAGTGGGCAGTAAAAGTTATGTACCTTCACTGCCCGTGTATGTTAGACCACGTGTCTGTGGTCAGGTGTATCTTTGTACCGACACTGTGTGCCAGATATACATTCACTTGCCGCTGAACGTGGCCATATAGCTCCGGGATGCCCTTCTGGAAGAAATATTTCCTTCCGGGTACCTTCTATTGCGGTGTGCCAGTGACCCCAAATTTTCTAAAGGCCTCTGAGTCTACCAATTTCTATGGCAGTAGTTGGCAGGCTAGTAGTGCGACAAGCCGGCTGTCAGCTGTTGGGCAAGAGGGTTATCCGGCGTCATCATCTTTTTACACTCAAACATTTGGGCCGCGGAAGCCTGCCTTTTACCATATGAAAGCGACGACGGAACGTTGGAAGGTGGCGTGGAGGACAAATGGGAGGAGAGGGGAGAAGGGGAAGGAGAAGAGGCAGGACGTGGAGCACCAGCAGTGTGTCTTTGTGGGTTCTGACGGTGTTGCTCCCATTAGACTCAGTGATGGGGGGCCAGGTGCTTTCTTAAGGCGGTCGTCCCTAGGTGAGTGTTGGGCTTACCGAGACTTATGCGTTTACAGCACAGGCTGCAGATAGCAACACTATCGTCAGCAGCGGACATGTTAAAAAAAGCCCACACTGCGGAGCTATGTGCCAGCGTCCTGGGAGTGCCAGATGTGACAGTGCATGGTGGATGGCTCGTTCCAGATACATTAGCAGTCAGCTTTTTGCCTCCTGTGCACTGTAAGTTCTGCCTGCTTCTCCTGCTTCTCCTCCCTATCTACTGCTTTATCTCTCCCTCTGAACTCCCCTCCTCTTCCTCTCTTGTGGGCACCCACGTGACATCCATAGACACATCATCATCGCTCCCTTCCCCACCACTGACATTAGAGATCTCGGAGTAGGCAGCAACAGCGGGGACCACCCATCTTGGGCTGATCTGGGTACTGTCGTTAGACTGCTAGGTGGCGACCGTTGCTACCTCATCTTCCTGATTCAATGCCAAGAATGGCTGCGCATCGGTAAGGTCTTGTAATAGATGGGAAAATAATTCCTCTGACTCCAGCGAAGGGGACATGGCGGTGGTGGTGGTGTCTTTGGGTGTGCAGACAGCAGAAAGTGAAGAGGGTGCAGATAGTGAGGATGAGGAGGGTGCAGAAGCGGAAGGCTGAGTGAGTCACTTAACCAAGTCTGGTGTGCCATTTGAAGCAATCTCACGCACCTTCTGCAACTTCCCACTTAGGCTTCGGCCTGATGCACCTGCCCGACCCCACCACCCCTGCGGAATGGACTGTCTCTTCCTCTGCCTGTCATTTTCAAAATTACCCTGTGACAAAAGTCCCTATAGAAGAGCAGTATTTGTGGAAGAAGGTATATCACGCCCCTGCTTCAAACACTTTTTTGGAGGGGCAACTGGTCTATCAAACCAGTAGAAATTATTCGTTCCAATGTCGTTTGTCACTATCTGCTGTAGCTGAACTAACGCAGCTAAACTGAAAAACAAATGCTGCACTACCCAACTGCACTATATAGAAAGTATATAATTGGTATATAAAACCCCTGCTACAATATTTTGTTTGGGGGGGCAACTGGTACACCACACCAGTAAAAATTATTTGTTCCAATGGTGTTTGTCACTCTGTGTAGCTGAGATAACGCAGCTAAACCGCAAACAAATGCTGCACTACCCAACTGCACTATATAGAAAGTATATTATTGGTATGTCACACCCCTGCTTTAATTAGATTTTTTAGGGGGCAACTGATATTTCACACCAGTAGAAATTATTGGTTCTGATAGTGTTTATCACTATCGCTAGCTGTGGTAATGCAGCAAAACAGCGAACAAATGCTGCACTACCCAAATGCACTATATAGAATGTATATTATTGGTATATAACACCCCTGCCTCAATCAGTTTTTTGGCGGGGCAACTGCTATATCACACCAGTAGAAATTATTTGTTCCAATGTCGTTTGTCACTCTGTGTATCTGAGGTAACGAAGCAGAACTGCAAACAAATTCTGCACTACCTAAATGCACTATATAGAAAGTATATTATTGGTATATAACACTCCTGCTTCAATCAGTTTTTTTGGGGGGCAACTGGTATATCACACCTGTAGAAATATTTTTTTCCAATAGTATTTGGCACTCTGTGTGGCTGCAATATCGCAGCAGAAACGCACACAACTGCTGCACAATACAAATGCACAGGGGCGTAGCTAGAACTGACTGGGCCCCACAGCAAATTTTTTACAGGGCCCCCCTCACTTAGGGTCCATTCAGACGTCCACAAGTGTTTTGTGGTCCACAAAATGCAGATCCGCAAAACACGTATACAAGCCGTGTGCGTTCCGCATTTTGATAGTTCCCTATGATAGAAATGCCTATTCTTGTCTGCAATTGCAAACAAGCATAGGACACGTCATTTGTCTTTGTATCACCATTTTTTGACATCTAAAACATTTTTTTTTATTTCTGCCTAAAGAGCTGAATCTTTTTTTTCAGGTGGATGAATTGTAGTTTTTATTGGTAACCTTTCAGGATTAAAATTATTTATATTTTTTAATAGTGAAGACATTTTTGGACTGTGAAAGGGGGCGATTGGAATTTTCATCCCAACCTCTGCCCACTCCTTCCTCTGCCAGCCTCCTGTACTATACCATGCGGTACATGGCAGCCTCCCCTCTCTGCCTCCGCTGCTCTGCCATGTACAAACCGGATTCCAAAAAAGTTGGGACACTATACAAATCGTGAATAAAAACTGAATGCAATGATGTGGAGGTGCCAACCTCTAATATTTTATTCAGAATAGAACATAAATCACGGAACAAAAGTTTAAACTGAGAAAATTTACCATTTTAAGGGAAAAATATGTTGAATCAGAATTTCATGGTGTCAACAAATCCCCAAAAAGTTGGGACAAGGCCATTTTCACCACTATGTGGCATCTCCCCTTCTTCTTACAACACTCAACAGACGTCTGGGGACCGAGGAGACCAGTTTCTCAAGTTTAGAAATAGGAATGCTCTCCCATTCTTGTCTAATACAGGCCTCTAACTGTTCAATCGTCTTGGGCCTTCTTTGTTGCACCTTCCTCTTTATGATGCGCCAAATGTTCTCTATAGGTGAAAGATCTGGACTGCAGACTGGCCATTTCAGTACCTGGATCCTTCTCCTACGCAGCCATGATGTTGTGATTGATGCAGAATGTGGTCTGGCATTATCTTGTTGAAAAATGCAGGGTCTTCCCTGAAAGAGATGACGTCTGGATGAGAGCATATGTTGTTCTAGAACCTGAATATATTTTTCTGCATTGATGGTGCCTTTCCAGACATGCAAGCTGCCCATGCCACACGCACTCATGCAACCCCATACCATCAGAGATGCAGGCTTCTGAACTGAGCGTTGATAACAACTTGGGTTATCCTTGTCCTCTTTGGTCCGGATGACATGGCGTCCCAGATTTCCAAAAAGAACTTCGAATTGTGACTCGTCTGACCACAGAACAGTCTTCCATTTTGCCACACTCCATTTTAAATGATCCCTGGCCCTGTGAAAATGCCTGAGCTTGTGGATCTTGCTTAGAAATGGCTTCTTCTTTGCACTGTAGAGTTTCAGCTGGCAACGGCGGATGGCACGGTGGATTGTGTTCACTGACAATGGAAGTATTCCTGAGCCCATTCTGTGATTTCCTTTACAGTAGCATTCCTGTTTGTGGTGCAGTGTCGTTTAAGGGCCCGGAGATCACGGGCATCCAGTATGGTTTTACGGCCTTGACCCTTACGCACAGAGATTGTTCCAGATTCTCTGAATCTTCGGATGATGTTGTGCACAGTTGATGATGATAGATGCAAAGTCTTTGCAATTTTTCGCTGGGTAACACCTTTCTGATATTGCTCCACTATCTTTCTGCGCAACATTGTGGGAATTGGTGATCCTCTACCCATCTTGGCTTCTGAGAGACACTGCCACTCTGAGAAGCACTTTTTATACCCAATCATGTTGCCAATTGACCTAATTAGTGTTTTTTTTTTTTTAATCAACTTTATTCTTTTCTTTCTTAAAACATATAATCTTTCATCGCATCCATAACATAATGCAACATATTCTATATTACTACTACAACAAATGTTTTAGGTTATCCCCCAGCACCCACCCACCACCCCAGGGGAGAGAGGGGGAGAGAGGGGGAGAGAGAGGAGGGGAAAAAATAAAATAAAAAATTGGAGCGCTCCACCTAGTATGGCCATTTGTTCCAAATCTCATCAAATCCCGCAGAATTTTTAGTATAGCACCCAGAAACCCGTTGGATTTTAATAAGATTTTCTACTGCTACACGCCACTGTCTCACTGTAGGCGGCTCTTCTTTTATCCATTTCCTAAGTATAAGAAATCTGGCTTGAAATAGTACTTTACCCAAAACCAGTCGTACTTCCTTCTTTAATTTCAAATGTTCAGTTGCTCCCAATATACATACTACTGGATCTTCAGACCTAATTAGTGTTAATTGGTCTTCCAGCTCTTCGTTATGCTCAAATTTACTTTTTCCAGCCTCTTATTGCTACTTGTCCCAACTTTTTGGGGATTTGTTGACACCGTGAATATTTGAATCAATGTATTTTTCCTTTAAAATTATACATTTACTCGGATTAAACGTTTAATCTGTCATCTACGTTCTATTACAAATAAAATATTGACATTTGCCATCTCCACATCATTGCATTCAGTTTTTATTCCCGATTTGTATAGTGTCCCAACTTTTTTGGAATCTGGTTTGTACTAATGCTTATTATGACACACATATGCATGCACCCGATGCCAGCCCAGAACCATCAGGGCATCACATTTGTGTATATGTAACTTAAAGAGTGCCATAATAGGCATTAGTAGATGGCAGAACAGCGAGCAGAGAGGGGAGGCTGCCACATACCGCATGCTATAGTACAGGAGGCTGGCAGAGTAAGTGTGGGCAGAGGTTGCGATCTGTCTACCTGGCAGCTACATGCTGAAGGCTTCAGCATGCAGCTGCCAGGTGGCCATCCCAGCCTCTGCCAGCCTCCTGTACTATAACAGAAGCAGATGCATGCATTTTATTATATAGAATGCTGGTGGGACTGGGATGGCAGCCTGTGGCAGCTACATGCTGCAGCCTGCCATGGCTGCACACTCAGAACTTTGCCTGCTGTTGTACCTGGCCTTACCTCCTCTCCTCTCCCAGTCTGTGAACTTGACAGACTTGGAGAGGAGAGGAGGAAAGGGTGAACTACTATGACTTTGCCCTGCCCTCCTCTTTCCTCATGCCCAGATAGGCCCCAGAACCACTGTGTACTAGTGAAGCAGCAGGCAAGGGGGGTCCCAGGCACATACCTGAAAAAATGAGTGCTGCTGTGCATGCCTTTTGTGCCTCCCTTCGCCCTCTGCCATGATGCGCTGCTTCTCCAGCCCCTTGAGGAGGACTTCACTTGGTGGGTGTGCTGCCTGAAGACCTGAAGCCGATTCCCCTTCTCACTTCGCCTGTGTAACGGATCACCTGGCACCCGACTGAGTACCTCCGTTGCTGGATGCTCCTAGCGTTTCCTGAGGTCTCCAAGCACTCTGGCAGACACCACCATCACCGAACCGAAGAAGCCGATGAATCCTCTTCAAACATATGAATGCTGTAGACAGTGGAATAGGAAACCATACGAATAGGCTTATGCTCCTAGCAGTCAAACTGGAACAGCATACCATAAATCCCCCCCCAATGATGAGACGACACTTCACCTTGAGGGTTAAAACAGGAACTCCAAAACATGCAATAACCCCATAACCAGTATATCCTCGGAACCGGGGGATCTGGGTGAACCACATATCCAAAATTCACCAACATCCGTTCAGTAGTTTGGAAGATACAGTTTTATGCCAGTTACACCGAAAATATACAAGTTATACAGAAAATAGTCACTAATAAATGTGTCCCCTGTTTGGTAGTTTCAAACTACTGAATGATGTCTCTGTGCACCAAATACAGGCAAGATAGCGCCGTGTTGAAAAGTCTGAACAGTGTCTGTGAGTTAAAATGGCCGCTATCTATTGTTCTCACCATGTGCTTCATCCATTGTTCTCACCATGGGAATAGTAAAATCCAAGCAAGTAAGGCAAATGATGCAATCCAGGGACAGAGGGCTCAGTCCCAAGTGCCTTAAGACCCAATAACTTAAGGGACCATAATCCCAGGGCAAGAGGCGGACACGCAGCCCCCTATAAAAGCTCATGGCAAACTCTGGCAAAAAGGTGAGTTTGCTACAGCCTGCCCTGCACAGTGCACGCAGGGCTTGCCTCTCAGCCTCCACTCCGCTACTATGTGATTTTAGTTAGCAAGTTAGCTGCGGCCCGCGCCGCCTGCAAGTACGGCTTTACTGTGGCTCTCCTAGCTTGAGGGGGCCCCATGGGCCCCCCTGACTTAGGGGCCCGATCGCAATTACGCCAGTGCAAATGCATTATGATATACTTTCTTTGTTATAAAGTATATCATAAGTATATTACACCCCTCAGTAAGTCACACCTATTGATAGCACACCTATACTAGTCCTTAACAGGACTTTTTTGGGCCTATTAGCTAGCGTTTGGCCCTGCTCCACACAGGAACCTCTCTCTACACTGGCAAAAGACAGAATGTAAAATGGCGCCCAGATCAGATTTATTCATAAGGTAGGGGTATGTCCATGTGCTGAAATATCTCAATTGTGCTGTCCTGTACCACCTGATGGATGTGTCATGGGTCAAAGTTATTCACAATGTAAAAGAATATTGCGCCGGCGGACATCATATGTTTGCCCATCCTGCGAATCGCGAACAAGCCAAGTTTGCTACGAAGCGACTGCCGGGCGAACCGCAAGGCCATTTCTAATGACAGACTCCCTTTAATGTTTTATTATTGTTAAATGTATAAAAACTATGTTATAGGCTTCCCATAGTGAGGGTTGTGGTCTGTGCAGAAGGTCACATTTTCTGTATCAGAAGAAAGTGAGAAATTAAAACCTTAAAGGGCTTCTGTCACCCCCAAAACACAGTTTTTTTGGGGGGGCTTGTTAAAATCCTTATTTAACGACTATTCCCTATATAGGGCTCTTACCTTTGTCTGTGGCTTCGTTTGCTTAAAAATCGATCTTTTAAAATATGCAAATCACTTCACTACCAGCAAGTAGTGCATCTACTTGCTGGTAGCCGTCGCAAAAAAACGCCCCCTCCTCCTGTTGATTGACAGGGCCAGCGAACACTCTCCTCCTCCGGCTGGCCCTGTCAGCATTTCAAATCCCGCGCCTGTGTTCATTCGGCGCAAGCGCTCTGAGAGTAGAAGGCTCGCCTCCTCAGCACTCCCTCAGTGCACCTGCGCCGGTGGAGGCCTCCTTCTCTCAGAGTGCCTGCGCCGAATGAAGACAGGCGCGGGATTTGAAATGCTGACAGGGCCAGCCGAAGGTGGAGAATGTTCGCTGGCCCTGTCTATCAACAGGAGGAGGGGGCGTTTTTTTTTTTTTGCAGCGGCTACCAGCAAGTAGACGCCCTACTTGCTGGTAGTGAAGTGATTTGCATATTTTAAAAGATCGATTTTTAAGGAAACAAAGCCACAGACAAAGGTAAGAGCCCTATATAGAGAATAGTCGTTAAATAAAGATTTTAACAAGCCCCCCAAAAAATTGTGTTTTGGGGGTGACAGAAGCCCTTTAACAAAGTTGATGATTCTAATATTCCTATGTGGCTCAGAGTATTAACTACTAGGGATTATCTGCTTTTCCTGTATTAAGGATCTGTTTGCTGTAAACGGTTGCAGCTTAGCATAGTTACAACTTGGGTGTGTTCAAACTGTAAGGATGAAACACTAAAAGAACAGCCCACTTATATTTGATTTAGATTACATATCAAAACACTGACGTTACTGTGTGAAAGTTCTGTGAAAGTCTAAAACAATATAAATACCCCAGGATAAATCTCAGACAGTGAAGTGCACAGAACTGGTTCCCAGCTACAGCACAAGATGGTAAGTGTATACATAACATGCAACAATATTAATATACTTTGAAATTTTTTTGTGCATGATTTTTTCCATTATTGGTTACATGTAACAAGCTTGTAGTCTATTTTATGTCAAAAAAAGATTTTAAAGGACCTTGCAAACACTAGCAGTATCTGTAGCTTCCAGATGCTCTGCAGTGGATGTACTCCTGCTGTTCTCTGTTTAGCCCCCTTTGTGCAGAGTATGTTAGAGAATTTCAGAGATCGCAATTCCTTAAAAATTTGCCCAGGATTTTATAAAGAGTAAAAAAAAAAAAAAAACTGTCTTGCTTGTCCATGAGTTGTATCTGGAGTTCCTTCTACTGAGCTGTAATACTCGGTACAACCGCTAGTCATGAGTAGTGCATCTATTAGACAAAAGTTATTGTGTTTTCTAATCTCAGAAACTCCTTTAACCGCAATGAAGTCAATACCCCCAAATACTTGATAGATATGATTTATGAATATCAGAGCTAAGCAAATCTCTATCACATCAATACTTTATATTTTGTCCCTGATTATTGGGAATTAATTTCAGATTACTGCACATCACTAGAGGACTTAATTTCCTCATGGCTGCACCACTAGAGTCGTTATTAGCCACAGGATAACAAAGCCAGCATTCATGGGTCATACTCAGAATGGAGAAATACAAATCTTCGGGGAAAAGTCCGGGAATCTGAACTGAAGATATGCATTTTTTAGTACTCCACCAATGAAAAGTCTGATTTTGATATTAAATGTGCTCTATAGCATAAAAGCGCTATAATTAGTAACAAGTAACTAATACAATATTTAAAGCAAAACGTGGAACATATTTAATTCAGTTTATGAATCTGTTTTTTGCCGTAGTATAAATACTATCGATTACTACAATTACTACTACTAAGTCTACTATAGCCATTCTTTACCAGTATGTGATTTGGACAGTGTTCACTAAACCTATTTTTGTACCTTTTAGAAAAACCTTTTTGTGATTCTGCTCGGTGTTGGGGTTTTCCTCACTGTTTGCGATGCAGCTTGTTTTTTTCAAAGACCTCAATTTCGCCGAAAACCTTTAAATGGTAAGAAATTAGCAGTATATGCGTTGATCATCAGCTCTGTAATACAGTATATGGTCAAAAGGAGACTGCTGCTTTTCAATGAAAATATTTTTGAGGCTCACATGAATTGTACTATATTAGTTATTTAGTATCAGGAAAGAAATTGATACAAGACTATCAACACTATTCTTTATTGATTTAAAAGGGTGAGAATGCAATATACATCTAAGAACAGATTGAATAAGAACGGGAGCCTGTCACTTTAAGTCTCTGCTGAGGCTGCTGGGATCCCAGGACTTTATTAGCTAGGAAGTTTCCTTTACAGACACCCATTATCTATTAATTACCTGTTCAAGTAAGATATTCCTTTGGCTAGATTTCTATATCTATATATAGCAGTATAATAAGGGGTAATTCAAATATCCTCCTATTCTGCTTTGCATTCAAATGCATTTAATGCACCACCTGCATCAGAGAGAATCTACTAAACTGCACAGGACACTCATTTTTTTCATTCTGGAGCAGAAATTTTAAATGATTGTAGAAATAAAATAACAATAATGGCACATATGTAAAGTAATTTCACATCTAAAGCACTTTTATAGTACTTTTGTAAAAAGTACCTTTGATAAAGTCATTCACTGTCTAATGGGATGTCAATTGGGGCAGAATGACATCCTAACAGCCAGGACACATTGACCACATCAGCAGCACCCAGATAACTGTTGGGGAGTAATCTGTTCTTTTTTTTTATCCAGCATAATGAAATTGCCAATTTTTAAAAGGGGCATGTATGAAAAGGTGTTGCCAAGCATTATAACATCATATTGGTTTATTTCTAACTTATGGTAGCTAAAAGATACTGCAAAAAAATTTGAAGCTCGGTTCGAGAAACTGTCAGAGGCCAACAACCTTAGCTCAATTATATTTTTAAAGGGAAAGGAGTTTTTTTTTTATCATTTGTATGTGTTTTTTGAAAATAACGAGAAAAGCACACTACAGCCATATTCACAAGAAGCCATCTATCATGTTGAATTCTCCTGTAGAGTCCTAACCTTAACCTAACCGCATGACTCTGAAATGGTTTTACTTGACAATGAATATTTTTATACTACTTGCACATTACAAAAACTCCCTACAAATATGTTTATTGCATGATGTTCTAAGTGAAATATTTTATTTTTAATCATTTTCAGGATGTTTAGATCAAGATAAGGAGGTTCATGCTTTGTCTAGTGAATGGGTGACAAAGGATTGTATGAAATGCAATTGTCATTCTGATGGATCCATGAGCTGTTGTACTATGTAAGTTACTTTTTTTTTTTATAAAGTATACTGTGTAGTGGTTTTAGTGATCTAAAGTCTGAACATCAAGCATAACTGAGATATAGGAATTCTGATACCAAGCTGTTTTACCCCATGTCTTAGATCAGTGATTTGTCAACTAACATTGGTTATGACCCTTTTCTAATACACAGTATGTTTGCCATTTCTTCACAGGCTTGATCTGCCGATAGCCATTGAGGGAGATGAGTGTGAAGTTTTAAATGACAGAGACACCTGCACCTTCAAAATTGTTTATAAGAATGATCATACCAAAGAATGCATGTAAAGCCCACTCAGTTTCATTATCATTCTCTTTCTAGAAAGAAAAAGTTGTAGAAGAAAAATCTATGGAAATGTCTACACAAACCTATATCTTTCAATAAAAAGCTAATAAAACTAATTATTGCAATAATTAGTTCAGGCCATTATTTTCACGAGTAGTTTATTGGTTATTCTTCATTTTATTAATAAATTAAAATAAATAACATAGATAACATTAATATTAACATCCTGTACCACCAGCTTCTAGGACCTCCCACCGCTAACAACGCGCATCTTGACCTTACCGCCCTCAAGCTTGCGCGTTCCTCCACAACCTCAATGCCCTCTCAATACCCCATAAATCAATGCCCCTTTTAATGTCAATGCCCAAATTTAATGTCCCTTATCAGTTCTCTACAGGGCCTAACTCCCAAATCATTGCCCCCACTGTGCAACACTAGAATGTCGGGAGCACGGTCCAAATGCACATAACAATGCACTTCCTGCAACACAGAACCACACAACATACCTCTACTCCCAAGCCACCTGATTACCGCAATGTCCCGCTCAAACCCCAGTTGCCGCCTGTTCGGCCGCATATCAGCTCTCAGTGCCCCCCCAAACACAAATGAGTGCCCTAAAATCCAAACCAGCACCGCAGAGTCCCCTGAAAACCAACAACAAACAACAAATATTAATTACAACACCCCTATCCCTTACATAACTCCCAACCTCACATATGACCTAAAACGGCCGATTCCCACCTACCAATCCTTTTCATCACCTCGTTACTCATGCGTAACCTAGCCGTCTCCGTGGCTGCCCCGATCCGAAAGGAATGACCAATAAAATCTCCTGAGTCCATTCCCAAAGCTCTCAAGCACTATAAATTGGAATCAGGACAAAATGACCCATCTTCATGTCTGA
This sequence comes from Bufo gargarizans, assembly GCF_014858855.1. Classification (NCBI taxonomy): domain Eukaryota; kingdom Metazoa; phylum Chordata; class Amphibia; order Anura; family Bufonidae; genus Bufo; species Bufo gargarizans. The sequence goes on along the minus strand of NW_025334184.1, from coordinate 167,592 downwards.
GAAGGGGGCCTCCCACAAAACTCGAACCCGACCTGTACTCCCTCAGGTACTTGACCGGACATAACAGACACCCTGGAACCTCAAACAACATAACACAGAAACCTCTATCCTCCCTATCGGTTTTGGAAACCCAAAAACGAACCACCACCCTGTCCTCGTACAGATCAACATCATCCCCATATAATCCACGCCCACACTGCACACTTTTGCAAACTAATTCCCCCAAGCGAAATTCTCCGAAAAAACCAAGTGAAAATGCTAATCTAAACAACCGCACCTCACTGGGTGACCTGCACACCCAACCCGCCTGAACACCGAATTGTAACAACAAAGAAAAGGACACTGGCTGCCTATTATCAACTGTCCGCCTACCATGTTTGCACCCCTTCAACACTTGCCGGATCAAGAATGCCTTAGTAACATCCTGCAAACCCCACAATTTAAAACCAAACGCCAAACCCGCCATGCAACAATTTATCTGCGCTACAGACCAACCCTTTTCGTCAACATTCCCAATGAATAACAACAAATGTATCTCACCGGAATCTACTCCCACCTCTAACTCCCCACACCACTGTTCCCAACTACGCCACGCCCTACTGTAAGCCCACCATGTCCGTCACTCAAAGAGTTCCTCAAAAGTTCCACTACCATACCTCCAAGAGCTCGTACAGGGACTCCGGACACACCAACCCTTCTGCATTTGCTTCTGGGGTCAGCTGACCAAAATGCTCCCACTGCAAACAAGAAAGTGCATCAGCAATGCCATTAGAAATCCCCAGCACATGGACAGTCACAATCCAAGCATTAAGCGACAAACAAAGTAAAACCAGATGCTGCAATAAACAGTGGCGAAGAGGCAGTCAAACCATTGATCACCTGCACCACCCCCAGATTATCACAATGAAAACTAACTTTTTTATTTCTGAACTTGCCACCGCCAACACTATCGGAAATAGTTCCAGCAGTGCTACATTTCGCACCCAACCCCTGATATTCCAAGACTCCGGCCATCTCCCCGCTCACCACTGCCCCTGACAATATGCCCCAAAACCAGCCCCCCCGCTGCATCCTTAAACAACTCGAAATCAAAACTGTCAACCGCGGCTCCCATCACCAGCGCCCTGCCGTTAAATTGCTTTAAAAACCGGTCCCACACCACTAACTCCCTTCAACTCCTGGCCCAGCCTAATAAAATTATGTGGAGCAACAACCCCTCCCGTGTCCGACACCAATTGCCTACAAAAAATACGGCCCATAGGAATAATGCGACAAGCAAAATTCAATTTCCCAAGAAGGGACTAAGTCCCTCAACCGTATTTTCTTCACCCACAACGCTTCCGCCACCACTGCCCTCAAATCCTGCTCCTTGTCTTCAGGTAAACGACACTTCATCTTAACTTTGTCTATAACTATACCCAAAAACTCAACTCGATCGTAGGCCCCACAGTCTTACCCTCCGCCAAAGGCACCCTGAACGACTTAAAAACTGACTGCAACGTAGACAACAATAATGCACAAACGCTCGAATCCACCAGACCCAAACAAAGAAAATCATCAAGGTAATGAATAATGGAGGAACAACCGGACACGTCCTCCACCACCCATTCCAAGAAAGAACTAAACATTTTAAAATAAGCGCACGACACAGAGCATCCCATCGGCAAACACCTATCAACAAAATACCCGCCATCCCAAAAACAACCCAACAAATGCAAACTTTCTGGATGAACAGGTAAAAGCCGAAATGTCGACTCAATGTCAGTCTTTGCCAACTGGGTTCAATTCAAAAATCAACCCAATTTCCACACCCACTCTAAAGCTGCATCAAAGGAGGTATAGACCACCGAACAAAGCTCAGGATCTATACCTTCATTGACTGACCCACCTTTTGGAAACGATAAATGTTGAATGAGCTGAAATTTATTTGTCTCTTTCTTGGGAACTACCCCTAACGGGGAAACCCGTAAATTCACTAACGGTAGTTCCGAAAAGGCCCATCCATCCTCCCCAACGACACCTCTTTTGACAACTTATCTGTCACCACCTCCGGGTGCTCTAACGCAGAACGCAGATTTTTTTCTCACCTCCCCCACCAGCAACGGGTTAGATGGAATATGAAAAGCTTCCGAAAAACACATTTCCAAAAACACTGCTGCTTCCCGATTTGGATATCTATTTATATACCCCAACATCCTTTCTACCCGAACTGGGGTCCGCCCCTTTTGCAATATTCTCCCCTCTCTGCCTGCCGCCTCTAAAACACAGGCTATCCCCATGACTGCCCTCACAGGATGAACACTCGTGTTTCAACTTACATTTCTGTCCGAACTTGCAGCTCCCTTCGTTAAACAGGAAGCACAGGCCCTTGGCCGATGCTGCTGCAAAACCGGACTGCCCTGTTCCCCCTGACTCCCCCAAAAGGACTGCCCCTACCTTCCTGGCGCAGTCACCCTCATCCACAACCCAATGTCCTTGTGGTCTCACCGCATGTTAGGGCTAACTTCCCTCCTCTGACAAAATTGTTTGCCATACCTATGTCACCCTGAACCCCCATACACCCTATAAGCCTCACCTATCACATCCAAATAACAGAAAAGAGCCGAACAGCAGTCTGGCGATTTTTCCCTGATCACGCTCGCTAAAATAGCAAACGCCTGTAGCCAATTCTCAAACGTGCGCGGTATCAACCGATACTGGAGTATTTCCTATACCTCCCCTTTCGCCACATCTTCCACCCTGGGCCTATCCTCCCTGTCTGCACCGATATGACCTACCCGACTTGATACCAGAACCGCTCGCAGCCCCACCAACCCCAGACCCCACACCCCAGGCCTGGAGGGGTGCCGCCCCCGACGCCCCTAACTCCGAACCCAAGCTACATAACAATCGTGTCGACGCCTGCCATAAGGGCCCGCTCCCAAACCCTGAACCAGTGCTAACAAAATTCCCCAGCGTTGCCTCACCTGGCTGCCCGGGCGCTGTGAACCAGCCAACCGATGGTCCGGATTCCTGATGATCTTCACCGGGCATCAATGGAACGATCCTCCCAGTTGCCATTCCACCGCTGATACTGTGCATCCCAGTTTCAGACATGCTGGATGCGCTCCGCGCCACTCCGACTCTCTTATGTTCTTCTCCGTGGGCGGGACCAACATCAGGCTGTCTGTCACACTGGAGAGGCCAGTGCAAGCTCCTGACTCCACCCTGCACAGCCTCATGTCCACAGCAGCTGCTGCCTCTCCCTCGCCGAGCAGGCCTCCCTCCCCCTCCCGAAAGTGGGGCACCTAGTCCTCGATCCCCGCTGACTGCCGCTAGAGATGGGGGACTGGCCCCCCATCCAGAACTGGGTCCCGTCGACAAGTTGGATTCTTCCCACGCCGGGAGGACCTAAAAGTAGAAGGCATGCAGATCTCCCGGCGTGGAGGGTCCTCTGAGGGGATCCTGACCTGTTGCCGCACCAGAGGGGTCTCTTCTGGGCTTAGTTTATTTACAAATGCCTATCCATTCAATAGAACCTGTCTTGACCCAGGTATAAATGAATACTTCACTTTTATTTGACTACAGGTAAAACCTAAATGCTAAGTGTGTGCGAGGTGCACTCTTTAATTGAACTTAAACAGAACCAAAATATTAAGGGGTGTTAAAAACACAGTACACCACTTCACTGATAGGTGTATTGCTTTGACCATTAGGCAGGGTGAAGAGATGTGCACTATCTCTCACCCTTACCACTGTAAGGGCAGAACACTACTGTAGCACCATCCGCGGTGACTCTGCCAGCTGAGATTGGTTGTGATAACAACCATATAGAGTGGTGGGAGAAATGGAAATATCAACCCACTATGTGAATGGCGCATAAAGCGTCTCAGTTGATCTCAGACTGGGATTAGTGGCAACTAACACCGCAACACGGACTCGGTGCACAGTAGCCAAAACCACAACTAACTTGATTGCTAAACCAAACCAAGCAACGTCGGCCAGCCTTACCGCTAGTTACTGGTTAACAGTGGAGTGGTGCACAGCGATTAAAAACTAACACTGCCCACTATACGCATCATCAGAAAAAAAAAAAAAAGAAATGTAATTATTATCAGTCTTCATCCTTAAACATTGGTGCACTATCTCGCTGCTCGCGGACTTCCTTACCCAGGTCAGGTCCTAATTATATTAATTTCTTGTTTATAGGCTCAAAAGCCTTTGTCTGTGGGAACCTACTTCACCCACTAACAATTAACTACTTTCTCCTCCTCTTAAGTTAATTCTGCGGGTGACTGTAGTCATATGGCAGGCTTCCTTTCGAATGTACCGCCATCTAGTTTCTATATTACAGAGGCAGCACAAGTCTTCTCCACTGGCTGTCTCCCTATCAATACTACAGACATACAAGTGGCATTTAAAGAAATATATAAGACCTACAAGCAGTATGTCAGAGCCCAATGGGAGGTTGCTAGTTTAGACACCTATCTGCAACAAGGTTTGGTGTTTAGGGGTATGCGTATCAACATTGTCCCTCATTCACGCCAAGATGATGCCACCTTCATTAAGGGTTGGCAACAATTATTGACAGAGAATTCTCTGCGGATGCAGCAATACTTGTTGGACTATGAGATACTCTCATTGACAAATACAGCTAAGCAACTGGAGCAAGAAATCTCCCAGATCCAGAACCTCAGGTCTAATCCAGATTTTGCCGCACAGGAGTTGCGGTTACAAAAATATACAGAGTCTTTTCAAACTAAAAAAAAAGAGAGAAAACACAATAAATATATCAGAGACAAAAGGGACTTTGACACAGGTCAGATTTATTTTTGACAATGCCCTCTTCAATTGCACCCATGAGTCTCCCCTCTTTTTTAGGCCAAGGCCCAGCCCTGAGAGACAGGGAGAAGTGGGCATACAATGTCAGGACATAGATGACCTGCTCAGGGTGGTCAATCTCTCCAGTTTTCAGTTGGGACCTGGGCACCTCCAAATACTTAGAAAAGGTTTATCCTTTACACCAACACCAGCTTTCCAGTGTTTTAACTGGGTCAAGGATATGAACCTTTTTGCAAGGAAGCTTGCGCTCCACAAATCCTTCAACCAGCAATCCAGGGATTTCCAGCGGATGCAGACCAAAGAAAAAGAGGCTCTGGCCATTCTGGAATCACTGGACACTCTCGATGAGAGTGCCCAGGATCTAGTAGAGGCACCGCTGTCGACATTGAAACCACAATCCAAATATACACCTTCATTTGCCCAGTATGGAAATATTGACACCTTTGTCCAACTAGTGACAGGAGACTTAAAAACCCTGAGCACTAAAATACCCACCACACAATCTAATCTTGAGGTGGATGAACAGCAGGCATTGGATGAACTCAGCCTTAATGACGACTTGGTAATAAAACCCTCGGATAAGGGTGGAAATGTTGTCCTAATGGACAAACTGGATTATAAAAAGATGGTTGATGACCTGGTTAAACAAACGGACACCTATCAGAAAATGGATTTTTGGGAGAACTTAAAGTAATACTCTCCACAGCGAAAGAAGATAATTTTATTTCAAAAGAGGAATTCAAGTACCTCTTTAAAATGCATCCCACTATTGCCACCATCTACGCCATCCCTAAGGTGTATAAACAGAGACGACCAGTACCAGGAAGACCTATAGTATCTGGCAATAATAGCCTGACAGAAAACATCAGTCAATATGTCAACGAGTTCATAGCACCATTTGTACCCAGCTTACCATCGTATATTAAGGACACCAAGGATGTGGTCATCAGGCTCCAGGATATTCAGGTTACTTCAGAAACCAAATTAGCTAGCCTCGATGTTGAGGCACTGTACACCAATATTAGACACGAGTTAGGGATTAAGTCAGTCTCTTCTTTTCTTTCCACTAAGAGCATTCAGTTTTGTGCACATAATGAGTTCCTTTTGACTCTCCTCAGTTTTTTACTCACATACAATTACTTTCTTTTCGACGGTCAATTTTATTTACAATCTGTTGGGACCTCGATGGGAAGTAAGTGTGCACCAAATTATGCAAATTTATTCCTAAGGTGGTGGGAGGATACACCAGATTTTTTTGAATTCACGCAGCATATACTCTTTTGGGGCAGGTACATTGATGATGTACTAATACTGTAGGAAGGCCCCACTGATAAGTTTCACTAGTTTGTTTCAGCACTTAATCATAACACTATAGGTATGGCATTCACTTCTGAGATACACGATAGCACAATCACTTTTCTGGATCTCAAACTCACCCTGGACCCTGATGGCCACATCCAGTCTGAAATCCATTGCAAGCCCACAGCAACAAATAACCTGCTGCAGTGGGGCAGTTATCATCCAAGACCCCTCAAGAAGGGAATTCCTGTGGGTCAATACATCAGGGCCCACAGGAACTGCTCCGACGAAGTAGGTTTCGTAAAAGAGTGTAAGACCCTACATGACCGGTTTCATGCTAGGGGATACCCTAAAAAGGTCTTGCATCAGGCCTATATTAGGGCAAAGAATACCGATAGGATGGAATTATTAAGAGCTGAATCCAAGGACCCTAAAACACATGTTGTCAGATGTATTGGCACCTACGATGCCCAAAACAACCAGGTGTTTCATATTCTGAAGAAACACTGGCATGTATTGTGGGCGGATAATGACTTAAGGACAGTTATCACGCAGAATCCCAGTGTCACTTACCGTCGAGGTAGAAACCTGAAGGACGTATTAGTCCACAGTTTCTTTCGCCCCGCACCGCCTAAAACTACCTGGCTTAAATCTAATGTAGTGGGTACTTACCCATGTGGAGACTGTGTCTTCTGTCCTCTTGTCAAGAGATGCCGATCCTTCATTAATCCTGTGGACAAAAGAGAATATCAGATAAGGCAATACATTAACTGTAAGACCAAAGGCATTGTATCTAATGTTGGAAAGACATCCCAAGAGTTCAGGAGAAGGATCTGCTAGCATATTAGCAGTATCAACACTAAGGTAGACACCTCGGTCTCCAGGCATGTCAGAGCCTATCATGGAGGTGACCATAAGGTACTCAAATTTTGGGGGATCTGTAAGAAAACTCTGGGTGAGAGAAAAGGAGACCTGGATGACATTTTATTGCAAGAAGAAACTAGGTGGATCTATCGGCTAGATAATCTCAGTCCCAAAGGGCTCAATGAAGGTTTTGCCTTCACTGCTTTTCTTTGACAACTAAGGTGGGTCTGTAGTTTGTTGTTTTCTGTTGTTTGTTTTCTATTTTTCTATTCTGCAATTTTTTAAGTGTCTACTGACACCTATATTAGTATCTAGACATTGAGCCAAGAGGTTTTGAGTACCCCATCCACTGGTTTGACTAATAATGAAGGGCCTTGCTGGAACATCTAGTGTCAGTTTATTAGTAATAATAAAAATGAAAATACTAACACTTGTTTTGGACAAAATGCATATTCACTGCCACCAATACTAATGTCATTCCTTCCACCACTTTGTCCTGATAGTGTCACCCCTACTTGACTAAGTCTTAATGTCATCTTTACTTGGCTAAGTCCCAGTTATTTGGCTAAGTCCCAGTTACTTGGCTAAGTCCCAGTTATTGATGAATGCTTCTGCAATTGCACTTTTTTGTTGTTGTTTTCTGTCTATCAGCAGGCATATGCCTAGTAGCCCACTGCACAGCACTTATACCAGGTAGTGCTTATGCGCAGCGCTGTATTGTGAGGCATGCGTCCACTTTTACAAATGTCAGTTTTCGTCTTTGGATGTTGGCGTATTGTCTCACTGCACAGGCACCCCTTTACAGGGCCTGAGTTCATGCGCAGCAATAGCTAGCGCAGCGCATGCTCAATCTCACAATACCAGTGGATGTATAGTGGGTTGATATTTCCATTTCTCCCACCACTCTATATGGTTGTTATCACAACCAATCTCAGCTGGCAGAGTCACCGCGGACGGTGGTACGGTAGTGTTCTGCCCTTACAGTGGTAAGGGTGAGAGATAGTGCACATCTCTTCACCCTGCCTAATTGTCAAAGCAATACACCTATCAGTGAAGTGGTGTACTGTGTTTTTAACACCCCTTAATGTTTTGGTTCTGTTTAAGTTAAATTAAAGAGTGCACCTCGCACACACTTAGCATTTAGGTTTTACCTGTTTTCAAATAAAAGTGAAGTATTAATTTATGCCTGGGTCAAGACAGGTTCTATTGCTTGGATAGGAATTTGTAAATAAACTAGTAAAATTACCTTACCCAGGTCAGGTCCTAATTATATTCATCTCTTCTGGGCTTAGGCGCCCCGGCGGCCGTACCCGCCCCGGCCGTCTTGCGCTGGGCTGCGGGCTGTCTGTACCCGCCGCCTCCCCCTGCAACAAGCCGGCTACCTGTTCCTGGAGCACCCTGGTCTTCGGGCCACCGCCGCTTCCCGCAGCTGCCGCAACATCGCTTCCACAGCCTGGGACATCATGCCAGTAAGTTCTGTTCTCCCATGTTGAAAAAATGGCGCCTGCTCCCTCACACTCTCTCTTCTTTATTACCTAAGGCCAACCCCCCACTGGCCACCTCCCCCGTGCTAACTATCACTAACCCTTTCCTGGCTGGGCGCCTCCACCAAAACCTCTCATGTCGGCCTCCCTTTAACTCCGTCCCGTCCAGCCTCACGTATCCCCAGATGTTTAAAATGCAGGATCTTCTTAACCATGAATGGTGCTGATTAGGGTTGAGCGAACCCGAACTTTAGGATTTTTGGAACCCTGACCTGAACCCGAACATTTTAGTAAAAGTTCCGGTTCGGTGTTCGGCGCTTTCTTGATGCTTTTTGAAAGGCTGCAGAGCAGCCAAATCAACAAGCGTTTAACTGTCTGACCTTAGAGGCCATCACAGCCATGCCTACTAATGGCATGGCTGTGATTGGCCAGTGCAGCATGTGACCCAGGCTCTAAATAAGCTTGAGTCACGTAGCGCTGCACGTCACTCTGCTGTTACTAGTGTAGGGAGACGATGCTGCTGGTGATTTTAGGGAGAGAATAGGAGAGAATCTTTGTTCAGAACTTGAATCTAACTCAGCGATCTACATACATTTAGTTGTGTGGGCACAATCTTTTTACGCTGTCCTGAGCCCAGTGAATAAAAAAAATAACTTTTATCCGTCTGTTAGTTAGGTGGGGGCGACGGCGGCCATTTTATGCAAGCTCAGTGCACCAGCACTGCATCTGAGCTTTTGTGACATTGAAATCCAAGCTTGAAAAACTGCACTAATAATCTGGTTTTAAAAAAATCACCCTTTTTAGGCAATATACAACATCTGTTGCATTTGCAGGATTAGTCAGGGTGCAATTTAAGCTAGAAATACAGCCATACTTTTCTGGGTTTTTAAAAACACCCTTTTTTTCTTCCCAAAATCCACTATTTTACAGATCTGCACGTGTGAAATTCAAGTTTAATATATACAGTGGAAAAAATCTAAAAAAGATAACCATAAATTTAATCACTCACATAAATCAGGAAAAAAGAAGAAGTGAATAGTGATCTGGAGTATTTAAGACGTAACTTTTACTTCTAATACATTAAAAGATATTTCTCTCAATATTAATGATAGATCGAATGTGTATGTAAATACAGTTTTCCACAATCCCACACACAGGGGATTCTTTGGAAACAGAAACAACCGTTTCCACACTTGTACATTCAGTGTGAGACACTGTAAGATAACAAGAGCCGGTATGCACTAGCACCATAGGCACACAATTATAAGGTAACAATGGCCGGAATGCACTAGCACCTTAGGTACACAATTAAACAATGATGTTAGAGGCGACATATGACAGTATATACACAATGCACGGCGGCATCAAAAAAGCAAACAAAGGTTTGGTGCCAAAAATCACCATGCAAGTTAGTGCACAGCAGCACCTGTATCAAAAAGGTGCACGGCGGCACCAATGAAACCCAGTGTCCTACCCTACAGATGATGGAATCTTCAGACACCTTCGTTTCGGGGTTTCTTGGCAGGGTGGTCTGGTTCAATAGTTGGAGGTCCTAGAAATAAGAGGGAGTCACAGGAAGGTAATCCTATATGTCCCTGGATGACCCTATGGGGCCCTACAATAACCCTGTTTGTCTATCCACGGAGTATCCCACTAGTTGGGCCTCCGTCTGGAACCTAACCCTGGAATTGCGTTCCCTATTTTGCCCTGAGTAGATCCCGACATGCCCGTTTCTGAGGTGGACACAATCCTCTCATCAGGGGAACATAAAAGCGGGCTATAAGTAGTTCACTTGCTGGAGAAGATATCCACCAGCAAGCACTTTCTGGAAAGGGTATCTGCCAGCAAATACAAAGCCGCTGGGAAAGGTAATTCCCGGTGGAGTAAAGTGCACAGATGGGTGCCAAAAAAGGGAAAAGGAAGAGGGGCAGATAGAGGACCCCCTCTCCAAATTGTGGTTTATGATTGTAGCCGCAGGCATGGATGTTACCTGGCTCCTAGAGCCCGCCGATATTTAAAGTGTCGCGTACACATCTGCGCACGGCGCACAGTGTGATGACGTAAACAATCGCGAGATGTGGCATGCGCAGACTAGTTGCCAGGAACCAGATTGCAGTGCTCATTGAGGCTTTGAATAGACTGCCGACATCGCCGGGAATAACAATCCTCATGCTGATATCAGTAGCATGAAGGGAGCCACCACAGAGTATAGAATGCCAACATAGGAATAAATGCCTGCTATATGCACACTGTGGAAGTGTTTTTAACACAAAAACAAGGGCAAAATATAGATAAATAGATTGTCCAAGAATATGGGCATCAATATAGGAGGACCGTATTAGTGTGTTCTGATAGGCATCGGGATATATGCCCATACAACCCACACCTTAACAGATCCAGATACTTTTACACTTGCGGCAGGACGTCCGACAGGCTGTTCACCCTGTCGGATCCGTCCTTCCGCTATTTTGCCGTGCCGCCGGACCGCCACTCGGTCTCCATTGACTATAATGGGGACAGGGCGGTGCTCCGGCGCAATACGGCAGTTCGCGGTCAGAGGCTACCAGACTAAAAAGTCGGACATACAGGACTTTTAGTCCGGCGGCCTTTTGCCGTGCACTGCCGTACTACGCCGGAGTGCCGCACCTGTCCCCATTATGGTGAATAAAGATGGAGCGGCGGTCCGGCGGCACGGCAAAATAGTGGAAGTACGGACCCGACAGGGTGAACAGCCGCAAGTGTGAAAGTACCCTAAAATGGGAGATGGTATTTGTGGTGGTTTAATACTTAAATTTCCCGACCATGGCTAAAAAAGGGGCCCAAGGAGGATAATTGGCACTATATAAGAAAAGACCTGCAATGGTGGAATAAGCTAAAAGTAGGGGACATCATTGGTACAAATTTCTTATGGTGCTTCAGGATAAATGGGACAAGGCAAATCTGAGTTGACACTTTTAATAGATGTTAAAGGAAGCAGCCAAAGTGGAGTTGCTCGTTTAAGCCTCTGGGGGATACTGTATCTAGTTTAAATGTCCAGCACGCTTCCCGTAGAGGCGGTGGGATTTTGTCAATGCCTATAGCCTTGATGCAGTTTGAGTCTTCCCCATAGATGTCATTAACATGTCGGGCGACTGGTGTATCGCGTTCATTTGCGATATCGCCTAGGTGCTCCCCGAGGCGTCTCCGCAACGCTCTCTTGGTCTTGCCTACGAACTCGAGTCCGCACACGCATGTGATCTTGTAGATCACTACTGGTGTGCGGCAATCAATGAAATTTTTGATAGTAAAAGACTTCTCTAAATTCGAGCTGTGGAAGATTTTACCACTCTGTAGTGTCTTGCATGCCACACAGCCACTGCACCTATAGCAGCCATTGATCTTACGGTCCAACCACGTGGCCCTTTTAGTGGCTGGGTTATAGTGGCTGTGGACAAGCATGTCTTTGAGGTTATTGCCTCTTCTAAAAGAGATCTGCGGATAACTGTAGATGGTCTCTTTAATGTCAGGATCCATCAATAAGACGGGCCAGTGTTGACGGAGAATATCCCTAATTTGTCCTGATGTTTCATCAAAATGTTCCGATGAGGCGTTTTTTTTTTTTTTTGTATCCTCTTTCGCCTTGGGCACCAGCAATTCAGACCGCTTTGCTGATAGTGTGGTCTGGTATGCTAGTTTTAGGACACCATTAGGATATCCTAAAGCAAGGAATCGATTTTGTAGGATCTTTGCTTGATCGATGAACTCTGATTTGCTGGAGCAGTTGCATCTTAGACGCAAATATTGGTTCCAGTGTAGTACAGAGTTCGTCGAGGTAGGTTTCCTGTAAATTGTTGTGTCAAGCTTATTTGAAGTGCCTTTAGATATTTTAATATCCAGAAATGCCATGGTGTCCCTGTTTGCTTCTGATGTGAAGCGTAGTCTTAATTCATTGGAGTTGAGTTTATCCACAAACTCCAAAAAAGACTCTTTAGTGCCGTTCCAGATGACGAAAATGTTCTCTATGTACCGTGCCCACATTAGGAAGGGCCCGGTACATGACGATGGATCACCAAAGACAACTGTTGCCTCCCACCAGCCCAGGAGCAGATTGGCATAGGACGGCACACAGGAACATCCCATTGCCGTGCCCATGAGCAGTTGGTAGGTCCTTGTGTTGAAGAGAAAAAAATTGTGCGTTAGGAGAAACCTTAGTAGATTCAGGACAAATTGGTTGTGTGCCCTGTATTGGAGTCCTCTTATGTTGAGATAATACTCAACTGCCCTGAGTCCTGCCGCATGGGGAATGGAGGAATACAGGGCCTCAACATCAATACTGCCCAGGATGCTGTTATCCTCAATAGAGACATCGTCAATTTTTCTCAGAAGGTCCATACTATCACGGATGTAGGATGGTAGGGATACTATGAATGGCATGAGAATGCGATCTATATATGTACCTACATTCTGACATAAGCTGTTAATCCCCGAGACTATTGGGCACCCCTTGATGGGGTTGGTCTAGGGATGAGCGAACTCGAACTGTATAGTTCGGGTTCGTACCGAATTTTGGGGTGTCCGTGACACGGCCTGAACCCGGACATTTTCGTAAAAGTCCGGGTTCGGGTTCGGTGTTCGTCGCTTTCTTGGCGCTTTTTGTAAGGCTGCAAAGCAGCCAATCAACAAGCGTCATACTACTTGCCCCAAGAGGCCGTCACAGCCATGCCTACTATTGGCATGGCTGTGATTGGCCAGAGCACCATGTGACCCAGCCTCTATTTAAGCTGGAGTCACATAGCGCCGCCCGTCACTCTGCTCTGATCAGCATAGGGAGAGGTTGCGGCTGCGACAGTAGGGCGAGATTAGGCAGATTAACTCCTCCAAAGGACTTTATTAATTGATCAATCTGCAGCTGTGGATCATTGAGCTGCTGATACTCAATTGCTCACTGTTTTTAGGCTGCCCAGACCGTTTGTCAGTCACTTTTTTCTGGGGTGATCGGCGGCCACTTTGTGTCTTGTGGTGCGCCAGCACAAGCTGCGACCAAGTGCATTTAACCAGCAATAGTCTGTTTATTTTTTGGCCACATACTACATCAGGGGCAAGCTGCGCCTGTCACCAAGTGCATTTAACCCTCAATGGTGTGGTTGTTTTTTGGATAAAGCCTACATCAGGGTGAAGCTGTCACACCAAGTGCATTTAACCAGCAATAGTCTGTTTATTTTTTGGCCATATATTACATCAGGGGCAAGCTGCGCCTGTCACCAAGTGCATTTAACCCTCAATGGTGTGGTTGTTTATTGGCTAAAGCCTACATCAGGGTGAAGCTGTCACACCAAGTGCATTTAACCAGCAATAGTCTGTTTATTTTTTGGCCATATACTACATCAGGGGCAAGCTGCGCCCGTCACCAAGTGCATTTAACCCTCAGTAGTGTGGTTGGTCAAGCTGTCACACCAAGTGCATTTAACCAGCAATAGTCTGTTCATTTTTTGGCCATATACTACATCAGGGGCAAGCTGCGCCTGTCACCAAGTGCATTTAACCCTCAATGGTGTGGTTGATTTTTGGCTAAAGCCTACATCAGGGTGAAGCTGTCACACCAAGTGCATTTAACCAGCAATAGTCTGTTTATTTTTTGGCCATATACTACATCAGGGGCAAGCTGCGCCCGTCACCAAGTGCATTTAACCCTCAGTAGTGTGGTTGGTCAAGCTGTCACACCAAGTGCATTTAACCAGCAATAGTGTGGTTATTTTTTGGCCATATCCCAGTCTAATTCTGTCACTAAATCCATACCGGTCACCCAGCGCCTAAATACTAGGCCTCAAATTTATATCCTGCTAAATCTGTCGTTACTGCTGTACTGTTGTGGCTGGGCAAGTTATTTAGTTTCCTTCAAAGCACAGTTTTTGTTCTGGGTTGAAATACAGTTCCCAATTTAGCAATTTCATAATTTAGTGGTTTCTGCTGTATCAGAGCTATTTGAAATATATCCCTAAAAGGGTATATCATATTCAAGGTGCACATAGGGTCATTCTGAATAACTTCACACACCCGCTAATGTGCATTTCCAAGTCTAATTCTGTCAGTAAACCTATACATGTCACCCAGCGCCTCAAATTTATATTCAGCTGAATTTGAATACAATACATTGGGCCAAATAATATTTTTGTTGTTGTGGTGAACGATAACAATGAGGAAAACATCTAGTAAGGAAAGCAGACGTGGACATGGTCGTGGTGGTGTTAGTGGACCCTCTGGTGCTGGGAGAGGACGTGGCCGTTCTGCCATATCCACACGTCCTAGTGTACCAACTACCTCAGGTCCCAGTAGCCGCCAGAATTTACAGCGATATATGGTGGGGCCCAATGCCGTTCTAAGGATGGTAAGGCCTGAGCAGGTACAGGCATTAGTCAATTGGGTGGCCGACAGTGGATCCAGCACGTTCACATTATCCCCCACCCAGTCTTCTGCAGAAAGCGCACAGATGGCGCCTGAAAACCAACCCCATCAGTCTGTCACATAACCCCCATGCATATCAGGGAAACTGTCTGAGCCTCAAGTTATGCAGCAGTCTCTTATGCTGTTTGAAGACTCTGCTGGCAGGGTTTCCCAAGGGCATCCACCTAGCCCTTCCCCAGCGGTGGAAGACATAGACTGCACTGACGCACAACCACTTATGTTTCCTGATGATGAGGACATGGGAATACCACCTCAGCATGTCTCTGATGATGACGAAACACAGGTGCCAACTGCTGCGTCTTTCTGCAGTGTGCAGACTGAACAGGAGGTCAGGGATCAAGACTGGGTGGAAGACGATGCAGGGGACGATGAGGTCCTAGACCCCACATGGAATGAAGGTCGTGCCACTGACTTTGACAGTTCGGAGGAAGAGGCAGTGGTGAAACCGAGCCAACAGCGTAGCAAAAGAGGGAGCAGTGGGCAAAAGCAGAACACCCGCCACCAAGAGACTCCGCCTGCTACTGACCGCCGCCATCTGGGACCGAGCACCCCAAAGGCAGCTTCAAGGAGTTCCCTGGCATGGCACTTCTTCAAACAATGTGCTGACGACAAGACCCGAGTGGTTTGCACGCTGTGCCATCAGAGCCTGAAGCGAGGCATTAACGTTCTGAACCTGAGCACAACCTGCATGACCAGGCACCTGCATGCAAAGCATGAACTGCAGTGGAGTAAACACCTTAAAACCAAGGAAGTCACTCAGGCTCCCCCTGCTACCTCTTCTGCTGCTGCCGCCTCTGCCTCTTCTGCTGCTGCCGCCTCGGCCTCTTCCTCCGCCTCTGGAGGAACGTTGGCACCTGCCGCCCAGCAAACAGGGGATGCACCACCAACACCACCACCACCTCCGTCACCAAGCGTCTCAACCATGTCACACGGCAGCGTTCAGCTCTCCATCTCACAAACATTTGAGAGAAAGCGTAAATTCCCACCTAGCCACCCTCGATCCCTGGCCCTGAATGCCAGCATTTCTAAACTACTGGCCTATGAAATGCTGTCATTTAGGCTGGTGGACACAGACAGCTTCAAACAGCTCATGTCGCTTGCTGTCCCACAGTATGTTGTTCCCAGCCGCCACTACTTCTCCAAGAGAGCCGTGCCTTCCCTGCACAACCAAGTATCCGATAAAATCAAGTGTGCACTGCGCAACGCCATCTGTAGCAAGGTCCACCTAACCACAGATACGTGGACCAGTAAGCACGGCCAGGGACGCTATATCTCCCTAACTGCACACTGGGTAAATGTAGTGGCAGCTGGGCCCCAGGCGGAGAGCTGTTTGGCGCACAACCTTCCGCCGCCAAGGATCGCAGGGCAACATTCTTTGCCTCCTGTTGCCACCTCCTCCTTCTCGGCTTCCTCCTCCTCTTCTTCCACCTGCTCATCCAGTCAGCCACACACCTTCACCACCAACTTCAGCACAGCCCGGGGTAAACGTCAGCAGGCCATTCTGAAACTCATATGTTTGGGGGACAGGCCCCACACCGCACAGGAGTTGTGGCGGGGTATAGAACAACAGACCGACGAGTGGTTGCTGCCGGTGAGCCTCAAGCCCGGCCTGGTGGTGTGTGATAATGGGCGAAATCTCGTTGCAGCTCTGGGACTAGCCAATTTGACGCACATCCCTTGCTTGGCGCATGTGCTGAATTTGGTGGTGCAGAAGTTCATTCACAACTACCCCGACATGTCAGAGCTGCTGCATAAAGTGCGGGCCGTCTGTTCGCGCTTCCGGCGTTCACATCCTGCTGCTGCTCGCCTGTCTGCGCTACAGCGTAACTTCGGCCTTCCCGCTCACCGCCTCATATGCGACGTGCCCACCATGTGAAACTCCACCTTGCACATGCTGGACAGACTGTGCGAGCAGCAGCAGGCCATAGTGGAGTTTCAGCTGCAGCACGCACGGGTCAGTCGCACTACAGAACAGCACCACTTCACCACCAATGACTGGGCCTCCATGCGAGACCTGTGTGCCCTGTTGCGCTGTTTCGAGTACTCCACCAACATGGCCAGTGGCGATGACGCCGTTATCAGCGTTACAATACCACTTCTATGTCTCCTTGAGAAAACACTTAGGGCGATGATGGAAGAGGAGGTGGCCCAGGAGGAGGAGGAGGAGGAGGAGGAGGAAGAGGGGTCATTTTTAGCACTTTCAGGCCAGTCTCTTCGAAGTGACTCAGAGGGAGGTTTTTGGCAACAGCAGAGGCCAGGTACAAATGTGGCCAGCCAGGGCCCACTACTGGAGGACGAGGAGGACGAGGATGAGGAGGAGGTGGAGGAGGATGAGGATGAAGCATGGTCACAGCGGGGTGGCACCCAACGCAGCTCGGGTCCATCACTGGTGCGTGGCTGTGAAGAAAGGCAGGATGATGACGATACGCCTCCCACAGAGGACAGCTTGTCCTTACCCCTGGGCAGCCTGGCACACATGAGCGACTACATGCTGCAGTGCCTGCGCAACGACAGCAGAGTTGCCCACATTTTAACCTGTGCGGACTACTGGGTTGCCACCCTGCTGGATCCACGCTACAAAGACAATGTGCCCACCTTACTTCCTGCACTGGAGCGTGATAGGAAGATGCGCGAGTACAAGCGCACGTTGGTAGACGCGCTACTGAGAGCATTCCCAAATGTCACAGGGGAACAAGTGGAAGCCCAAGGCCAAGGCAGAGGAGGAGCAAGAGGTCGCCAAGGCAGCTGTGTCACGGCCAGCTCCTCTGAGGGCAGGGTTAGCATGGCAGAGATGTGGAAAACTTTTGTCAACACGCCACAGCTAACTGCACCACCACCTGATACGCAACGTGTTAGCAGGAGGCAACATTTCACTAACATGGTGGAACAGTACGTGTGCACACCCCTCCACGTACTGACTGATGGTTCGGCCCCATTCAACTTCTGGGTCTCTAAATTGTCCACGTGGCCAGAGCTAGCCTTTTATGCCTTGGAGGTGCTGGCCTGCCCGGCAGCCAGCGTTTTGTCTGAACGTGTATTCAGCACGGCAGGGGGCGTCATTACAGACAAACGCAGCCGCCTGTCTACAGCCAATGTGGACAAGCTGACGTTCATAAAAATGAACCAGGCATGGATCCCACAGGACCTGTCCGTCCCTTGTCCAGATTAGACATTAACTACCTCCCCTTAACCATATATTATTGGACTCCAGGGCACTTCCTCATTCAATTCTATTTTTATTTTCATTTTACCATTATATTGCGAGGCTACCCAAAGTTGAATGAACCTCTCCTCTGTCTGGGTGCCAGGGCCTAAATATATGCCAATGGACTGTTCCAATGTTGGGTGACGTGAAGCCTGATTCTCTGCTATGACATGCAGACTAATTCTCTGCTGACATGAAGCCAGATCCTCTGTTACGGGACCTCTCTCCTCTGCCTGGGTGCTGGGCCTAAATATCTGACAATGGACTGTTGCAGTGGTGGCTGACGTGAAGCCTCATTCTCTGCTATGACATGCAGACTAATTCTCTGCTGACATGAAGCCAGATTGTCTGTTACGGGACCTCTCTCCTCTGCCTGGGTGCTGGGCCTAAATTTATGAAAATGGACTCTTACAGTGGTGGGTGACGTGAAGCCTGATTCTCTGCTATGACATGAAGACTGATTCTCTGCTGACATGAAGCCAGATTGTCTGTTACGGGACCTCTCTCCTCTGCCTGGGTGCTGGGCCTAAATTTATGAAAATGGACTGTTGCAGTGGTGGGTGACGTGAAGCCTGATTCTCTGCTATGACATGAAGACTGATTCTCTGCTATGACATGAAGACTGATTCTCTGCTGACATGAAGCCAGATTGTCTGTTACGGGACCTCTCTCCTCTGCCTGGGTGCTGGGCCTAAATTTATGACAATGGACTGTTGCAGTGGTGGCTGACGTGAAGCCTGATTCTCTGCTATGACATGCAGACTGATTCTCTGCTGACATGAAGCCAGATCCTCTGTTACGGGACCTCTCTCCTCTGCCTGGGTGCTGGGCCTAAATTTATGAAAATGGACTGTTGCAGTGGTGGGTGACGTGAAGCCTGATTCTCTGCTATGACATGAAGACTGATTCTCTGCTGACATGAAGCCAGATTGTCTGTTACGGGACCTCTCTCCTCTGCCTGGGTGCTGGGCCTAAATTTATGAAAATGGACTCTTACAGTGGTGGGTGACGTGAAGCCTGATTCTCTGCTATGACATGAAGACTGATTCTCTGCTGACATGAAGCCAGATTGTCTGTTACGGGACCTCTCTCCTCTGCCTGGGTGCTGGGCCTAAATTTATGAAAATGGACTCTTACAGTGGTGGGTGACGTGAAGCCTGATTCTCTGCTATGACATGAAGACTGATTCTCTGCTGACATGAAGCCAGATTGTCTGTTACGGGACCTCTCTCCTCTGCCTGGGTGCTGGGCCTAAATTTATGAAAATGGACTCTTACAGTGGTGGGTGACGTGAAGCCTGATTCTCTGCTATGACATGAAGACTGATTCTCTGCTGACATGAAGCCAGATTGTCTGTTACGGGACCTCTCTCCTCTGCCTGGGTGCTGGGCCTAAATTTATGAAAATGGACTGTTGCAGTGGTGGGTGACATGAAGCCTGATTCTCTGCTATGATATGAAGACTGATTCTCTGCTGACATGAAGCCAGATCCTCTGTTACGGGACCTCTCTCCTCTGCCTGGGTGCTGGGCCTAAATATCTGACAATGGACTGTTGCATTGGTGGCTGACGTGAAGCCTGATTCTCTGCTATGACATGAAGACTGATTCTCTGCTGACATGAAGCCAGATTGTCTGTTACGGGACCTCTCTCCTCTGCCTGGGTGCCGGGGCCTAAATATCTGAGAATGGACTGTTCCAGTGGTGGGTGACGGGAAGCCAGATTCTCTGCTATGGGACCTCTCTCCAATTGATTTTGGTTAATTTTTATTTATTTAATTTTTATTTTAATTCATTTCCCTATCCACATTTGTTTGCATGGGATTTACCTACATGTTGCTGCCTTTTGCAGCCCTCTAGCCCTTTCCTGGGCTGTTTTACAGCCGTTTTAGTGCCGAAAAGTTTGGGTCCCCATTGACTTCAATGGGGTTCGGGTTCGGGACGAAGTTCGGATCGGGTTCGGATCCCGAACCCGAACATTTTCGGGAAGTTCGGCCGAACTTCTCGAACCCGAACATCCAGGTGTTCGCTCAACTCTACATAGGACAAACATGGCTTTAAGATGTACCCAGGTGAAGTTATGGTGTTACCCCATCATAGAACCAGTTATAATAGTAATATTTGGTATCCCTGAACTCCATATTTTGTGGGGAATGTGAATATGTGCTTGTTACTTGTGTACAGCGGAGACATCCCACGATATGGCACATGCCATATTTCGGAACTGACATTCGCCTCAGGAGTGCAGCCTGCCCAGCAGGCGGACTCTCAATTCCCCGCCTTGATTCTGGGACCCTTTATAACAAAGACCTAGAATCTGCTAAAGGAGTTCTCCACTTTTAACAACACCTAAAGAGGGCCTCAGCCAGAGAACCTGTGGGCTGTAGGCATATTACACTGGACAAAGGCTGGACTTTACCCCGGCAACGGACTATTTCACCAACAGACATCTTTTCTGTGGAAACTAGGTATTTTCTTTCTTTTCTCCCTTTTGTTTATTGGACTATACTTTCCTTGATTATTGTGTTAATAATTACTGTGCATCGTGATAATTTGTATTGTATATAGATATATAATAAATGACCTCCAAGTCATTTCTCTAGCCATATGCCTGTTTTCAAACACTGCAAAAACTTACCCTAGACTCTCCGAAGGGAAAGCTACTCGGTTGTGTTATCTAGATAGTGGGTTCTTTGCTCCCATAAATTGCAAGGTGGTGGCAGTTAAACTACCCTGTGTGTAGTTCCGGTCGCAGTTCGTCGCACACTTACTGGCGGTCAATCGGCGGTCCACTCCCTGCGCTTTCAGCCTATCGACTGTACGGACTCAAGTTAGACTGTCGGTGTGCTGAAGGTGGCTGGGAGGCCTGTTTGCGGATTGACCACTAGGGGCGCTGTGACGGTTTCGTGACGTATTGTGGCCGCGGCGGTCGCAGCTCGTCACAGTAATAGCTGTCATGTCGTTGCATGGGAAAACATTAACTTATAGACTGCTGGTGTAGTGTACGACTACGTAAATGTGGGCACTACTCAAGGGTCAATTGAGTTACGTTGTTCCCCACCTCTTGCGGAACCTGGTCATAGTATTTTGTATTGCATTTTAATGTATGTTGTCATGTTATCTCCCGTGTACCAGGCCTGTAGGGCTGTAGTTCCTCCTCCTAAGCTGTAGAGGGAGCTAGGGAACCCCCTAGTATATATATATATATATAGTCAGGTCCAGTCCAGGGAGAGGCAGTGTGTGGTTAGAAGCCAGTGTTCACTTTAGCTAGAGAGCAGCTGAAGATCCGCTTCTAACATGCAGCTAGATAGCCCAGGTTCCTAGCTTGCATCCAGGGGAAAAAGTTGCCTCCTGAAGATGCCTAGCACCTTGTAAAGTACAGAGCACAGCCAATTTTATCCAGCCAAGTAGAAAGCTGAAGGGCAGAAGGATATTTACAGCAAGAGGATTTATACCAGAGGAAGGTTTCCCTACCCAAGGATAAAGCCAACTATAGGGCATACGGGCCTTGGAGAAAGCCAGACAGGATCTGAAGAAAGTACAGCCTGATCTGTGAGTGTTTATTCCCTCTGAGTATCTTGCAAAGACTTTGCCTGCCATTTATGTGAAGCCTGCCTGTTACCAAGACCCTGTATATGGAACTAACTGAAACCTGTATATGAAAACATGCATAAATTCCATGAGACCCTTGATGTCCTGCGGCGAGGAAAGAGTCGTGACTTAGCACCTGTACCTGCTGTGACAGTACCGGATCCCTGCAGCGGAGCATCACAGGAGACTCTGGAGGAACAGATCGCCAGGCTAAAAGTCCACCTCGATGGCCTGTGTTAAATTGCTGCGTCCATAGTGGCACCAATACCACCTGACAATAGCGATTTGTCCAAGAACTCTGATGTCCCCGGGCCCGCAGCGAAAGATCCCATCGCCACCAGTTCGGTGACCTCCATGACTGCGCCAGCGGAGAAACTTTGTTATACCAGGAGTCGGGTCCGTCGTATAAAACTGGCGACACCCAGACCTATGGAGCCTCCTACATCATGCACCCCCAGGCTTGCGTAGCCTGTACAATTGTTAGGCCCATTTGTTCTTCAGTTGCCTGTTAATACTATTTTGTGGGCCCAGCCAAGTGTGAATCCCCGTTCCAGGCCAAGACTCAGAGCAGAACCAGGTTGCACCACTTCTGATGACCAGTACGAACTGGACACATACCTGTGAGTAGGCCTGCCAGGCCATAATTGCTGAGGGACCCTTACGGTGAATTTAACTGTTTCAGGAAAGGAGTCCTATGTTTTGCCACAATGAGCTGCTGCCAGTTTCCCACGGCCCAGTGGTGGTTGTAAGGCCACTGAGAATACCAATTGCTCTTCTGCCATGCTGTTTTCCAGGACATCCTGCCTGCTTTAAGTGTCATTTCAAAGTTGTGCCTGCTGTTTTTGCACCTTTACCCTTTTTAACCCCCATTTCAGGTTGAGTAGGGGATATTACAGCACTACTTTTATTTACCATAACTTGCCTGGGGAAAGTATCCCTTAGAGGTAGAGTTTTTGTGCTGTGACTTTTATATGCCATGCTAATTCAAGAATTGTGCCCAAGGATGACCACAGTGCTTGTGGACCTCTGAGATGCTGTTTTATGGGACTACTGTATTTTTATTATTATGGACTATCCTGGTTATTCCTGATACGCTGTACCAGGTCAGCGCCCCTGTTCCATGCACCATCCTGAGCAGAGAATGACGCCCCTTTTCACCGCACTTGTTCCTTTGCCAGAGGACCTGCCTGATATATTTTATTGCAAAAATAGTGATTGTCGTATATGCCTGCTTTGCATTTTTGTCTTTCAGGTCACAGTTTCCAGCTGGGCGGGCCCCCTGTGCTGTGCCGAGGATGGGCAACCTCAAAGCAGCGGGGTATGTAGTGTTCCACTACGTAAATGTGGGCACTACTCAAGGGTCAATTGGGTTACGTTGTTCCCCACCTCTTGTGGAACATGGCCATGGTATTTTGTATTGCATTTTATTGTATGTTGTCATGTTATCTCCTGTGTACCAGGCCTGTAGGGGTTTAGTTCCTCCTCCTAAGCTGTAGAGGGAGCTAGGGAACCCCCTAGTATATATAGTCAGGTCCAGTCCAGGGAGAGGCAGTGTGTGGTTAGAAGCCAGTGTTCACTTTAGCTAGAGAGCAGCTGAAGATCAGCTTCTAACGTGCAGCTAGATAGCCCAGGTTCCTAGCTTGCATCCAGAAGAAGAAGTTGCCTCCTGAAGATACCTAGCACAGTGCAGAGCCAATTTTATCCAGCCAAGTAGAAAGCTGAAGGGCAGAAGGATATTTACAGCAAGAGGACTTATACCAGAGGAAGGTTTCCCTACTCAAGGATAAAGCCAGCTATAGGGCATACGGCCTTGGAGAAAGCCAGACAGGATCTGAAGAAAGTACAGCCTGATCTGTGAATGTTTAGTCCTTCTGAGTATCTTGCAAAGACTTTGCATGCCATTTATGTGAAGCCTGCCTGTTACCAAGACCCTGTATATGGAACTAACTGAAACCTGTATATAGTTGAACTGTTCAGTAAAAAGGAGTTCTGGTGAACTACAACTGTGCGTACCTCAATTATTCCTACAATAAATCAGTGTGCCACCGTTACCGGCACTGGCATCACAAACTTTGCCACCGGCACACTAAACCTACAACACTCAGGGCACCTCACCTACCACCAGGTCTGGTCCCTATACCCAGAGAGTGCCCCAGAGGATCTATGTGCCAGCCTCTCCATCACTGCGGTACGCCTGCCCAGGGTATATTAAAAATCGTGAGTACCACTAGCAACCCTCGGTCTGTTAACTGTCCCCTGTGACCTCACGATCGCTCACCCTACAGGACTGGCGTATTGCACTGGGTAACAGCTGGAGCATCCAATGCTTGCACTCTTTAGCACATTGTTCATTTACTCAAATGATCATGTAGATGTGGGATAGGTGGTTAAAAGAGCATAGGGAAAACAAAGATTCGTGGTAGGGAGACACCTTTTTATTCTTGAAAGAGAGGGGCACTCTAATATCTGGAAAGAATGTAGTATCCATACACATAAATAAAGGCCGTTATGTGGCCCGTTTATTTAAACAAGTATATACAGTGAATAAAAACTGAATTGAAAGTGAATTTGGCCCTATCATCACATCGGTAGATCTAATTTCGTTCACAGTAAACTAAGAATAGGTCATCAATTTCAGATGTATCATGTCCTTGCCTAGTTACTCTAGCTTTCTTCCATTCCCTTGCAGTAAGCAGGTATAGAGCTGCACCTGGTTCTGGCGCAACATGACTCTAGCAATCAGCTGATACGTAGGGAGTATTGGAAGTTGTATGTGTAACATCCCAGAGTTATGTTACTAAACTCTTTTTCCCCGCTACTATTTGTTGGTAACATGTGCCTTGTCATCTAATGTGATTTTATGTAATGTCCCTCACAAATGTGCATTTTCTAAGCCTGTTATATATATTTGCTGTAATTTTCATGTACACCAGCAGGTGGCAGCAATGTTTAGCAGGACCTTGGTAACAGTTTAGGTTATTTAGACTAGAATAGTTCATTCCAGTTTAGCTCCCCCTCTATGAGCAGAAGCGGGCTGGCCCATGTCCTGCCTCATGGGGAGGAAAGGAAGTTACAGTGAGTTTGCCAGCCACCCCAGCTAGGGGAAGGCTGTGCTGGTAGGAGCTCCCAGTTATAGGGATCCCAAACCAGGATCTTGTCTCGGTTAAGACCAAAGATCTTCATTCCCAGTCTGAGCCCTTCAGCCTGAATTGGTGACAAGCAAGCAGCCACCTCCAGAACTCCAGGACAAACCATTCCCTGTTAGCATAACTGTGAGTACTATCCAGAGACCAGGAGAAGCCAAATTCCTCCTCAGCTAGTCAGTTTCATACACAGCAGAAGATAGACAGAGCAGAAGATATAGATTCCTGCCATATTGTCCAGGCATATGATAGAAGCATAAGAGATACTAATCCCTGCCATATATTTCCAATACCTGCTGGGACCCAAGACTATTGCTGTATCTCACATGGATTACTGCTGTACCAGAGTAAAGACGAGTTTGAATTATATTTCAAGTCTGGATCTCATTCATTGCTACCAAGTTCCTCATTTACTCCTACTAGCAGGAACTCATTTATTGCAAGTGAGCCAGGATCCAGGAGTCCAGCCATACCAAGGTAGGAGACACCGTTGACACTATACTTACTGCTACACAGAGACATTACACCACTCTGGCATTCCTAACCTGGTACGTGAGTTGCAACACCTTAAAGGGCCCTGAGACTGTACCCTGCGCACGCTGCAATTGGCATCACGAACAAAAACAATAAACTTCTATATCCATATCCGGACCCACTGCATAATGTTGACGTCCGCCTAACAGTACTACGGTCCTTGCATATGTCCACTAGAGATGAGCGAATTTTTAAAAAATTTGATTGGCCGGTTCACCGAACTTTCGAAAAAATTTGGTTTGATCCGAATATATTCCTGCCGAATTTTGTTAACCACTTCAACCCCGCTAGCTAAAACCCCCTTCATGACCAGGCCACTTTTTACACTTCTGCACTATACTACTTTCACCGTTTATCGCTCGGTCATGCAACTTACCACCCAAATGAATTTTACCTACTTTTCTTCTCACTAATAGAGCTTTCATTTGGTGGTATTTTATTGCTGCTGACATTTTTACTTTTTTTGTTATTAATCGAAATTTAACGATTTTTTTGCAAAAAAAAGACATTTTTCACTTTCAGCTGTAAAATTTTGCAAAAAAAACGACGCTAAATTTATTGTTCTACATGTCTTTGATAAAAAAAAAATGTTTGGGCAAAAAAAAATGGTTTGGGTAAAAGTTATAGCGTTTACAAACTATGGTCCAAAAATGTGAATTTCCGCTTTTTGAAGCAGCTCTGACTTTCTGAGCACCTGTCATGTTTCCTGAGGTTCTACAATGCCCAGACAGTAGAAAAACCCCACAAATGACCCCATTTCGGAAAGTAGACACCCTAAGGTATTCGCCGATGGGCATAGTGAGTTCATAGAACTTTTTATCTTTTGTCACAAGTTAGCGGAAAATGATGATTTTTATTTAAATTTTTTTTTTTCTTACAAAGTCTCATATTCCACTAACTTGCGACAAAAAATAAAAAATTCTAGGAACTCGCCGTGCCCCTCACGGAATACCTTGGGGTGTCTTCTTTCCAAAATGGGGTCACTTGTGGCGTAGTTACATGACAGGGGGTGATCAGGGAGTGTATATGGGTGATCACCCCTCTGTCATTGATCACCCCCTTGTAAAGCTCCATTCAGACGTCCGCATGTGTTTTGCGGATCCGATCCATGTATCCATGGATCCGTAAAAATCATACGGACGTCTAAATGGAGCCTTACAGGGGGGTGATCAATGACAGGGGGTGATCGGGGAGTGTATATGGGTGATCACGCCCCTGTCATTGATCACCCCCCTGTAAGGCTCCATTCAGACGTCCGAATGATTTTTACGGTTCCATGGATACATGGATCGGAGCCGCAAAACACATGCGGACGTCTGAATGGAGCCTTACAGGGGGGTGATCAATGACAGGGGGGTGATCAATGACAGGGGGTGATCAGGGAGTGTATATGGGTGATCACGCCCCTGTCATTGATCACCCCCCTGTAAGGCTCCATTCAGACGTCCGAATGATTTTTACGGATCCATGGATACATGGATCGGATCCGCAAAACACATGCAGACGTCTGAATGGAGCCTTACAGGGGGGTGATCAATGACAGGGGGGTGATCAATGACAGGGGGTGATCAGGGAGTGTATATGGGTGATCACCCGCCTGTCATTGATCACCCCCCTGTAAGGCTCCATTCAGACGTCCGCATGTGTTTTGCGGATCCGATCCATGTATCCATGGATCCGTAAAAATCATACAGACGTCTGAATGGAGCCTTACAGGGGGGTGATCAATGACAGGGGGTGATCAATGACAGGGGGTGATCAGGGAATCTATATGGGTGATCACCCGCTTGTCATTGATCACCCCCCTGTAAGGCTCCATTCAGACGTCCGTATGTGTTTTGCGGATCCGATCCATGTATCCGTAAAAATCATACGGACGTCTGAACAGAGCCTGACAGGGGGGTTATCAATGACAGGGGGGTGATCAGGGAGTTAATATGGGGTGATCATGGGTGATCAGGGGTTCATAAGGGGTTAATAAGTGACGGGGGGGGGGTGTAGTGTAGTGTGGTGTTTGGTGCGACTTTACTGAGCTACCTGTGTCCTCTGGTGGTCGATCCAAACAAAAGGGACCACCAGAGGACCAGGTAGCAGGTATATTAGACGCTGTTATCAAAACAGCGTCTAATATACCTGTTAGGGGTTAAAAAAAAATCACATCTCCAGCCTGCCAGCGAGCGATCGCCGCTGGCAGGCTAGAGATCCACTCGCTTGCCTTCTGTTCCTAGGCGGTCCGGAGGCGGTTAAAAAACTGCTATTTCCTGGCTGCAGAGAGCCTTTATAGTGGTGTAGAACACCGTGCCTTGCAGTAACACGCATACGGAGTCTGCTTTGGTAGTGAAATAATACTGTAAGTCCATATAAAAATGCAAGTGACAGGCGTCGCTCTAAGAATCACTGCACAATTCACTTATTTGGGCAGTCATGGGGCCAAAACTGACCAAATAATTCAAGTATGAACTCAGCCTTACAGGTCGATGTTAGCACCAAGAAGAAGCGCACTCCTTTTACACCGTCGTCAGCTGATTCCACATAGATGTCTACAGAACCTGTTCTATTAAACTCTTATACAAGTAGAGCCCCCCGACAGAGTGGAGAGGGTGTCAGCAGTAAGTTTGTGGTGACATCACTGATCATTTTTCCCTTCCTCTGATCCGTCAGAACAATAACCCACAAAAAATGGATCTTGTCTGTAAAGCATCTGCCTTCACTTGGTCAGCAATCCATCAGTATTGCT
Organism: Bufo gargarizans; assembly: GCF_014858855.1. Lineage (NCBI taxonomy): Eukaryota > Metazoa > Chordata > Amphibia > Anura > Bufonidae > Bufo > Bufo gargarizans. Next base: position 139,475 of record NW_025334184.1, on the reverse strand, counting down.
AATGCCACAAAAACAGGAGTGGACCCAAAACAGAGCTGACACGTCAACGGAATATTTGCAGGTCTTCTGTGTTTTTTTTACCCACTCCTGCTTTTGGCTACCAAATCATAAGCCAATTCTGATTGGACCATAAAGGCCTTACATCTGCTACACAGAGAAGATCCGTTGTGCGTCTCATTTTTTATTCCTTCTGACAGATCAGAAGAAGGGTCAAATAAATGTTGATCTCATCCAAACCAAAAAGGCTAAATAGTAGCCCAATCATTAAAGGGATTCTGTCATGACATTTTAGGCCTATAACCTAAACATATGGCCAGGTCCGTCCAAATAGCATGAATTCGAAACTGTACTTATTAAATGTGCCTTAGGCTCTATTAGCACATAAAACAGGTTTTTATAACCTGTCATTCACCTAACTAACCTACCTAAGTGGTTATAAAAACCTGTTTTATGTGCTAATAGAGCCACAGGCACATTTAATATGTACAGTTTTGGATTCATGCTATTTGGACGGACCTGGCCATATGTTTAGGGGATTAGGCCTAAAATTTAATGACAGAATCCCTTTAAGTGGGAAGGAAGGAAACAGCATGAGAGGTCCACAGAGTGGCCATATGACATAGTGGTGAGATGGAAGCAGCATGAGGAGGCCACAGAGTCTGGAGGTGGCGGCAGCTTCAGGAGACCACAGAGTGGCAAGGTGACATATTATGGAGGTAGCAGCATCATCAGGAGACCACAGAGTGACCCAGTGACAGAATGTGGAGATGGGTGGCAATAACAGTACACGATGACGATGGTGGGTGTAAGAAGGATCACTTGGCATAAGATGTGTGGCATCAGGCGGGTGGCAGCATCAGAATAGTAGCTGAGGCAGGTAGCCAGAAGAAACCGGTCTCTTTTGTCAAAGTGTTGGTGTGGCACCATGGATGATCTAGTCTGATGCATCAGTGGGTGGAAATCCTGGCTGATTAATCTCAACAAATGTCAGTCATTCCACATTTAGGGTGGACAGGCGAGTTCTCCATGAGGTAACTATGGGCCCCATCGCAATAAACACCTGCTTTGATGCCACACTACTGGCTGGGCAGGACAGCTTTTCCAGGGCAAACTCGGCTAGTTGCGGCCACAAATCCAGTTTGGCTGTCCAGTAGTCCAGCAGATCTTCACTGATGGCTGGCAGGGTGCACTCCTAGTATGCCACCACCTGCTGGTTCAGGTTCTTCTCTATGTCTAGCTACTGGTGAGTAGTTTCTTCACTAGGCGGGTGAAGAAAGCTGCTCAACAGTGACTCTAGACTCAGGCTGCTGCTGATGGAGCTGGTACTGCTCCTGCCACCCCATCCATCCCCAGCAGCCATGGCAGTGGAACGTGAGCACAGAGGACCCCCCAGTCAGACCTGTGAAAGGATGGACGATGGCGCAGATAGGCAGCGGCCAACTGACTACATAGGATGTCTCTATAGTAGTTCAGTTTGTCCTCCCTCTCAGCGGGTTTAAAAAGGACCCCATTTTGGACTGGTAGCGAGGGTCCACCAAGGTGGAGAGCCAGAAGTCATCCTTCTGCTGAACAGTGACAATTCGGCTGTCACTACGCAAGCAAGTGAGCATGCAGCGGGCCATTTGCGCAAGTGACTCGGAGGGACTCCCTGCCTCCATCTCCACTGCATACTGCCACAGTGTGTCTGGGTCCTCTGCCTCGTCTGTAGCTCCTCCAGCTGCTTCTCCTCTCAAGTCACCTGTGTATGAAAACTACCCATTTAGCTGCACATTGCTTGTCCTTCAATGTCTTCCTCCTCCTTCTCCTCCAGTTCAGCCATTACAGGGCTCATGTGGCCATGTGATCTAGGTGCCACGTCTCCAATACCCTGACCAGCCAGATTTATCATCATCCATTCCAGGACATGAAAAATTGGAATGACATTGTTCATCCCATAGTCCTGGCGACTGACAAATAACGTGGCTCCTCAAAGGGCCTGAGCAAACGGCAGATGTCACGCATGAGCTGCCACTGGCTGACATTGAAGTTACACAGGGGAGTACTCCTGTCCGCTTGGATCATCAGGACATCCTTTCTCTGTTCGTATAGTCGGTCCAGCGTATGGGGGGTGGAATTCCAACGGGTGGAAACGTCGCATATCAGCCTATGTTTGGGGATGCCATTATGCCGCTGCAGCTCAAGGAGGACGTGATTTGCTGTGTACGAGTGGCTGAAGTGCATGCAAAGTTTCCTGGCCATTTTTAGGATGTCTTGAAGATGCGTGGAAGACTTAAGGAACTGCTTGACAACCATATTGAACAATCAGCCCTCCTTGACACCATGTTCTTCCCATTGTCGGTCACCATTGGGTTCAGTTTTTGGTGCTTTCTTGTCGCTTTTTGAAAGGCTGCAGAGCCTTTTATCTGTCTGTTAGTTAGGTATGCGGCGGCGGCCATTTTATGCAAGCTCAGTGCACCAGCACTGCATCTGAGCTTTTGTGACATTGAAATCCAAGCTTAAAAAACTGCACTAATAATCTGGTTTTAAAAAAATCACCCTTTTTAGGCAATATACAACATCTGTTGCATTTGCAGGATTAGTCAGTGTGCAGTGTGGGAGAGGATGCTGTTGGCTTGTGATTTCAGGGAGAGAATAGGAGAGAATCTAACTCAGCGATCTACAGAGAAATAGTTGTGTGGGTGCAGGACACAATCGTTTTACCCTGCCCTGAGCCGATTGACAAAAAAACAATAACTTATAATTCTGTTAGTTAGGTGGACGGCGGCGGCGGCCATTTTATGCAAGCTCAGTGCACTGCATCTGTACTTTTGGGACATTGCAAATCACCAATTTGTTTGGCAAACTTCAACATCTTGATTAGTCAGTGTGCAATTTAAGTTAGAAATACACCCATCGTTTTCTGGGGTTTAAAAAATGCACTTTTTTTTACAAAAAAACACTATTTTAAGGCCTTGCAGCATCGGCACGTGTGAAATTACAGGCTTATATACTGCTGTCAAATTCAGTTGTTAAGCAAACACTCGTTTGGGCACAAAAAATTTAGTTGGCAGCCTTTGATGCAGATGTCATTGCGAGATACACACTTAATACATTTGGGTTACATTCAGAGATTTTAAATACAGCCATTTGGTGCACCAATATTGAATTCAGGTTTACACTGGTTCAGGCTGTGTGAGATACACCCTCTACATACAGGGGTTTGAATCAGGCATTTGAAATACAGCCATTTGAAATACAGCCATTTTGTGCAAAGAAATATTTAATTTAGGCCTACACTGATTCAGACCATGTGAGATAAACCCTCTACATACAGGGGTTTGATTCAGCAATTTGAAATACAGCCATTTTGTGCAAAGAAATATTTAATTTAGGCCTACACTGATTCAGACCATGTGAGATAAACCCTCTACATACAGGGGTTTGATCCAGCAATTTGAAATACAGCCATTTTGTGCAAAGAAATATTTAATTTAGGCCTACACTGGTTCCGGCCCTGTGAGATACTCTCTATACATACAGGGGTTGGAGTCAGGCATTTGAAATACAGCCATTTTGTGCAAAGAAATATTTAATTTAGGCCTACACTGGTTCCGGCCCTGTGAGATACTCCCTATACATACAGGGGTTTGATTCAAGGATTTGAAATACATCCATTTGGTGCACCAATATTGAATTCAGGACTACACTGATTCAGGCCGTGTGAGATACACCCTCTATATTCAGGGGTTTTATTCAGGCATTTGAAATACAGCCTTTTGAAATACAGCCACTTTGGGCAAAGAAATATTTAATTCAGGCCTACACTGGTTCAGACCGTGTGAGATACACCCTCTACATATAGGGGTTTGATTTAGGCATTAGAAATACAGCCATTTGAAATACAGCCATTTTGTGCAAAGAAATATTTAATTTAGGCCTACACTGGTTCAGGCCGTGTGAGATACACCCTCTACATACAGGGGTTTGATTCAGGCATTTGAAATACAGCCATTAGAAATATAGCCATTTTGTGCAAAGAAATATTTAATTTAGGCCTACACTGGTTCAGGCCCTGTGAGATACCCCCTCTACATACAAAGGTCGGATTCAGGCATTTGAAATACAGCCATTTGAAATACATCCATTTTGTGCAAAGAAATATTTAATTTAGGCCTACACTGGTTCATGCCCTGTGAGATACTCCCTCTACATACAGGGGTTCAATTCAGGCATTTAAAATACCGCCATTTGAGGGCGCATGCGCGAGGCTCGCATGGCGGACGTGTTCCCCTGAGCTCCGCTCCTCGCGCTGAACTTACCCCACATTTAGCGCTGTTTCCTCGGCTCCACGGGCTTCAAACTTCATGCAAGGGACACCTATGATGACCTGCAACAAAGGGAGACCAAAATCGATGGGGACACCCGCACGTTCGCAAACCCTGCCGGAGCTCTTGAGGAATTCGGGCCGCGGCAACATGGCGGACTATGTTTCTGCATCCCTGAGCCCAGCGTCCTCAGAGGCCAGCAACAACTCACCGCCTCCAGACATCCAAGATCCAGGTCAGGCTGAACTGTATAAAAACATTGCCTCCCTATTCCGCTCTGAACGATCCCAAGCTGTGGATGAGTTCTCCCGCCAGATCCATGACCTGGGCTCCCGGGTCTCTGACTTGGAGACGCGTGCTGACGATCTTTCAGACGCTTTACACTCCGACAAGGCGGATATTCTGTCCCATGAGGCCCAGATCGCAGCGATGGAACTTAAGCTGGAGGACCTGGAGAACAGAACCAGGCGGGGTAACCTCCGGATCAAAGGTCTGCCCGAAACCTATATTGATCTGTCGACCACATTGTCTGCATTGTTCCAGGCTCTGCTACCACAGGCAGACCCGGCCAGACTCCTGATGGATAGGGTCCACAGAGCCCTGGAAAGACCCCGCTCAGATGCCATCCCGAGGGACGTTGTCCTCAAGTTTCACCACCCGGGCACATGAGACAAAATTCTGGCTGCCGCCCACAAACTCACTGAACTTCCCGGGCTCCCCCCTTCAGTGCATCTCTATGCCGATTTGGCCCCATCCACCCTCCGCAGACGCAGAGACATGAAACCAGTAACCTCGGCTTTACAAAAAGCTCAGGTGCGCTATAAATGGGGATTCCCCTTTTCCCTATCATTTCGACTCAACTCCCGGGATTATGTGATCCACTCACCAAGAGAGGGAATCGAGATCCTTTGGAAGGCAGGAGTTCCATGTTACCAAGACCCCACTCCAGAAGCCGCTCCAGAGCCTCAATGGCCAGCTAAGGTCTGGACAACGGTACCCTCGACTTCACGGAGGCCAGCTTCGTCGTCACCTGCTTGAGACTGGGACTTCTGATCGCCCTTTCCTGGCCTATCACGGCAGCAGGGTCACTGTCATTCTATCCTACGGTTCCTTTCCATCTTTTATTTATGGTACGCTAGCTTTGACTTCGCAGTCCCTTCAACCACAGCTGTTGTTTTCCCGACACCTAACATCTACCGGGGACTCGGCGTGTTGGACTGTCATGTTATCCCCCATGTTTGGTCTCTTAGGGCTGGGTTGGATGGCCTTGTTGGAGTCCACACTCTGCTCTATTGCACCCACCTATTTTTCTCAGGCCTATGTGTTTTCAGTTTAATGATTTTTTTGCTTTTTATGTCTTTGTCCATTTCAGGGGAATTGCTCATGTTGCATTGCTGTGTAGGTGGCGGCTAGAGGTGGCGACCCTGAGGAAGCTCACATGGGACAGACTCCACCCTTCCTACATACTTCTCGACTTCCTACCATGTGTAAGTTGTTAACACACAATGTGAGGGGACTTAACTCCCCCAGAAAGCGTAAGTCTGCTTTTTCCACATATATTAAGCATGCACCCGATGTGATCTGCCTCCAGGAATCCCACTTCACACCCACTTCCCACCCTAAATACTTCCACCCACAATATACGCGCTTCTACTCCTCCACCTATGTTTCTAATAGCAGAGGCGCGATCATTCTATTGTGTAATTCCTTCCCCTTTACACCCTAATTCTGGATTTTAGGAAGAAGAAACAAAATGGACGCCATCCCATTAGCATTAATGGTGGAGATAGTTCAAAGTTTTAGATTCTTGGGAGTACATATTAGTCAGGACCTGTCATGGATAAAAAACACAACAGAAATTACCAAAAAAGGCCTTCAGAGGCTTTATTTTCTGAGGAGTCTGAAGAAACCACAACTCCCAAAACAGTTTTTTACAGGTGCACCATAGAATCTGTTATCACATACTGCATCACAGTGTGGTACTCTGGCTGCTCTTCTGAGGACAAGAAGACCCTCAAGCGCATCATCAGAATGGCTGGAAGAATTACTGGTACTCAGTTACCATCACTGGATGACATCTTCACTGCTCGCTGCAGCAACAGGGCAAAAATTATCTGCGAGGATCCAACTCACCCCGGCCACAGCCTTTTCACTCCCCTACCCTCTGGTAGGCGTCTTAGAGCCCTACATACCCGCACCACTAGACTGAAGAACAGCTTTTACCCCAAAGCAATCAGTCTCCTAAATGCTCGGAGATTATTGCCCCTTCCTAGGATAGAAACTACCACAGACTGAAAGTGACTGCTGCATTCATGAACCCATGATGACCTCTTGTCTGCAGTGTCTCAATCAGTGAATATATACTCACAAGCACTTACTATATATATGCTGTGAACTGTGAATAGTAATGCCTTCTAGTGCAATGTTTTTTCTTTCTAGTGTAATGCTTTAGTTTAAATGTCAGTTCTTGTTCCTCTGTCCATGGCATCTAGGATTGCTCCAAACAACATTTCATTGTATTGTACATTGTATTACATTGTATTGTACAGTGACAATAAAGGCATCTTATCTTACTCCTACGCTCCATAATAGACCCAAATGGGAGATATGTAATTCTCTTGGGCACCTACAGAAAAGAAACCCTATGTATTGTAAACGTGTACGCACCCACAGAAGATCCTATTGCATTTTTTGTAACTATGCATTCTATTATTGAACCCCTCACCTACCACAAACTACTATTATTGACCACTACACCGCCCCCCCCCCCCCCGCTCAAACACGCCAATCGATCCACAACATCAAAATGAAATAGGTGATGGAACGGCCACCAGAGGGGGTATACTTATTATTCTCCTTCTCATCAATTATACACCCGAATCGATCTAATATTAGTCTCTTCCTCTTGCCTTCCCTCCCTAGCCTACTCCAGACACATAGTGTCCTCATTATCGGATCACAACATTGTTATAGCTGATTTTGCTTTCACCAACAGCTCTAATGTCCCTTTCACTTGGCGGCTGAACGAGTCATTGCTGACCAGGCCGGTTGTGTTTAATTCTTTACTGGAAGAACGTAAACATTTCTTCTTGATAAACGACACCCCGGACACTGACCCTATGACTTTGTGGTTGACCCATAAGGCCTTCATGCGGGGCAGACTCATTCAGATCGCCTCAAGACTCAAAAAAGATAGGTCTTTAGCCCAGGTCACGCTAGAGTCTAAATTGGCTAGGCTGGTAAGAGCTCATTAACAAGCTCCGACCCTATATTTATTGAAAGAAATCAAGGACGCCAAAATGCAATTGAATGCACTACTCTCGAACAACACAGAAAAGGTCCTTCGCTGGACTTCCTCCTACTATTACAAGTATGCTAATAAGCCGGATAAGATGTGGTAGAACCACTACTCACCCAGACACCATATACGACACCTTCCACTCCTTCTACAAACATTTATACTCTGCACAGACTGGCGATCCCAGCCTGAAGGCAGATGACTTCCTTTCCTCTATTACCCTCCCAAGGGTTTCCTCTGGAGCACTGGAGGAACTCAATAGTCCTATCACGAAAGAAGAAATGATTTACTCAATCAAGGCTCTAAAACTAGGGAAGGCCCCGGACCCTGATCGCTACTCAGCGCTTTACTTTGAGAAATTTGCTGACCAGCTAACCCCCTTCTGTAATCATCTGTTACAAGGCTCCGCACCTCCACCCGAGTTTCTATCGGCCAAAATCACTGTGATCCCCAAACCGCATAAAGACCCTCTCCTACCCTCCAACTATAGACCCATCTCACTCCTGAACATAGATAATAAGATATTCACCTCTATCCTGGCACGTAGACTTAATAGAATTCTCCCTGACCTGATACACAAAGATCAGGTTGGCTTTATCCCCAGCAGAGAAGCCCCAGATAACATAAGGAAGGTTTTGGGCCTAGTTCATGAGGCGATAGATATAGAGAAGGCCTTTGACACAGTATCTTGGACCTATCTCTGGCGGATTCTCTCTCAATTTAACATTAGAGGCCCTTTCCTCTCCACCATCTAAGCACTGTACTCTACGCCTCAGGCTAGCCTCAAACTACCTTCCTCACATCCTTCGTCTATTCCAATCTTTAGAGGAACCCGCCAGGGTTGCCCTCTCTCCCTAGCTCTTTTTGCTTTAGCTATGACACTAGCGATTAAGATTAGATCCCACCCAGATAATAACAGGATCTCGGCTGGAGGTGTGGAGTATAAATTGAGCCTTTTTGCTGATGATCTTTTGCTAACACTCACCAACCCTATCATCTCATTACCCTCCCTTTTGTCCCTACTTAAGTCTTTCTCAGCTGCGTCAGGCCTACAAATTAACCAATCCAAATTTGAGCTTTTGTTGAGTAATGTCACTCCACAAGTTCGTGTGGTCCTTCGAGACGGGTTTCCATTTCAACATAACCCGCATTACCTACCATACCTGGGGATATCGTTAACCAAGGCACTTGACTCCCTCTACAAATCAAATTCTCCTCCCATGTTCACTCAGATATGGAAGGACTTACAAGCTTGGGAATCCCTCCCGGTGTCTTGGGTGGGTAGGATCCACATAGTGAGAATGGTGATTCTTCCGCAGCTCCTATACTTGTTTTGTACTCTCCCGATCCCGGTCCCAGTGTCTGACCTAAGGGCTCTCCAGGCTGACATCCTTAAATTTATTTGGGCTCATAAACGATCTTGCATTTCTAAACTTGTCATGTGCCACCACAAGGCTCAGGGAGGCCTTTCAGTGCCAGACTTATCACAATACTGCAAAGCAGCCAGATTGGCCCAACTATTTCTGACACACCTTTCTGCGCAAGCTCAACCTATATGGGTTACCCTTGAGCAATCATTAATAGCACCGTACTCCTGGAGAGCCCTTATCTGGACCACATCCTCATTACCCTCTTCATTCCATGTCAAATCCCTGCTCTCCTACTACTCAATACTCCTATGGAGATCCATTAGGTTCAAGCACGCTCTCCAGTCTAAGCCGTCCCCCTTAGAATACCTTCTAGGTAATCCGGCTTTTCCCCCCTGGACTTCAATCTGGGGCCTTTTCGTGGTGTGTTGAAAAAAAGTTGTGCTCTCTCCGGGCATTCCTAATACGGGGTAAAATGCTATCCCTGCCAGACTTCATAGAGAAATTTTCCCCACCGGTCCGGGAACAGTTTAATGCCCGGAGAGTTTTCTCATTTCTCAACTCCTTAAAAACGGTTCCCATAAGATTGATTATACTCCTTTTAAAAGGTTAATGTCATTCTCTCTATATAAACAGGGTCTACTGTCCCAGATTTATACTATCCTCAATGTGCCCCCAGAAGACTCCAAACTATGTTACATGTTAGAGTGGGAGGCTGATCTATTGGAGGAATCCAGTGTATCTAGATGGCACCAGTGTATCTAGATGGCTCCCAGATGCTCTTCAGGGGGTCGTGGCAAACCACCCTGGCAGAGACCTCAATTAAGATCCTTCATCGGACATATCTAGTACCTGCCAAATTACACAATTTCTACCCAGAGGTTCCTTCTATTTGTTTCCGGGGTTGTGGCGAGAAGGGTATGATGTTACATACCTGGTGGACATGTCCCGAAGCCTCCAGGTTGTGGGGTCGCATTAGCAATTTACTTTCATCCCTGTTGGGGCACACCCTCCCCCTTACACCCTCGGTCTTTCTTTTGGGCGACAAACCATCAAAGTTGGCAAACGCCAAATTTAAATTGACCCAATATATTTTATCAGCTGCTAGGATCCATATTGCCTCCCAGTGGCGTTCCCTGTCGCTAAACTATCAGGCGGTGCTTGATAGGATCAATAGGATTTACCTATTTGAAAGGCTGACAGCTGTCCGTACGGATACATTTACCCTATTCGAGAGGGTCTGGGAGCCTTGGTCGTCCTCCCTCCATTCCACTAACCTTTCCCTCTATCCAGATCTTTGATAGGGTTCAGTATGTATTGTACGAAACTAGGGATTGGATGGGTTTGTGGGCTGCCTCGCTAACGTATGCCACCTGAGAAGAAGTCCAACCGATGCATCACTCCCTGACATTATGTTATTTTTATTTTTTTATTTTATTTGTCTGGACAATATGTCCTCTACTATATACACACTGTGCTCTATACCTCTTTATTGTGTAAAACTTCAATAGAGAACTTTGAAACAAAAAATACCGCCATTTGGTGCACCAATATTGAATTCAGGCCTAAACTGGTTTAGGTCATGTGAGATACACCCTCTACATACAGGGGTTGGATTCAGGCATTTGAAATACAGCCTTTGAAATACATCCATTTTGTGAAAATAAATATTTAATTTAGGCCTACACTGGTTCAGGCCTTGTGAGATACCCCCTCAACATACAGGGGTTTGATTCAGGAATTTGAAATGCAGCCATTTGAAATACATCCATTTTATTGAAATAAATATTTAATTTAGGCCTACACTGGTTCAGGCCCTGTGAGATACTCCCTCTACATACAGGGGTTTGATGCAGGCATTTCAAATACAGCCATTTTGTGCAAATAAATATTTAATTTAGGCCTACAGTGGTTCAGGCCCTGTGAGATACTCCCTCTACAAACAAGGGTTTGATGCAGGCATTTGAAATACAGCCATTTTGTGCAAATACATTTTTAATTTAGGCCTACACTGGTTCAGGCCTTGTGAGATACTCCCTCTACATACAGGGGTTTGATGCAGGCATTTCAAATACAGCCATTTGAAATACATCCATTTTGTGCAAAGAAATATTTAATTTAGGCCTACACTGGTTCAGGCCCTGTAAGATACCCCCTCTACATTCAGGGGTTGGATTCAGGCATTTGAAATACAGCCATTTAAAATACAGCCATTTTGTACAAAGATATATTTAATTCAGGCCGACACTGGTTCAGGCCCTGTGAGATACTCCCTCTACATACAGGGGTTTGATGCAGGCATTTGAAATACAGCCATTTGAAATACAGCCATTTTGTGTAAATAAATATTTAATTTAGGCCTACACTGGTTCAGGCCCTGTGATATACTCCCTCTACATACAGGGGTTTGATGCAGGCATTTGAAATACAGCCATTTGAAATACAGCCATTTTGTGCAAATAAATATTTAATTTAGGTCTACACTGGTTCAGGCCCTATGAGATACCCCCTCTACATACAGCGGTTGGATTCAGGCATTTGAAATGCAGCCATTTTGTGCAAATAAATATTTAATTTAGGCCTACACTGGTTCAGGCCCTGTGAGATACTCCCTCTACATACAGGGGTTTGATTCAGGCATTTCAAATACAGCCATTTGAAATACAGCCATTTTGTGCAAATAAATATTTAATTTAGGCCTACACTGGTTCAGGCCCTATGAGATACCCCCTCTACATACAGGGGTTGGATTCAGGCATTTGAAATACAGCCATTTTGTGTAAATAAATATTTAATTTAGGCCTACACTGATTCAGGCCCTGTGATATACTCCCTCTACATACAGGGGTTTGATGCAGGCATTTGAAATACAGCCTTTTGAAATACAGCCATTTTGTGCAAATAAATATTTAATTTAGGTCTACACTGGTTCAGGCCCTGTGAGATACTCCCTCTACATACAGGGGTTTGATTCAGGCATTTGAAATACAGCCATTTGAAATACAGCCATTTTGTGCAAATAAATATTTAATTTAGGCCTACACTGGTTCAGGCCCTGTGAGATACCCCCTCTACATTCAGGGGTTGGATTCAGGCATTTGAAATACAGCCATTTAAAATACAGCCATTTTGTGCAAAGAAATATTTTATTTAGGCCTATACTGGTTCAGGCCCTGTAAGATACTCCCTCAACATATAGGGGTTGGATTCAGGCATTTGAAATACAGCCATTTTGTGAAAATAAATATTTTATTTAGGCCTATACTGGTTCAGGCCCTGTGAGATACTTCCTCTACATATAGGGGTTGGATTCAGGCATTTGAAATACAGCCATTTGAAATACAGCCATTTTGTGCAAATACATATTTAATTTAGGTCTACACTGGTACAGGCCCTGTGAGATACCCCCTCTACATATAGGGGTTGGATTCAGGCATTTGAAATACAGCCATTTTGTGCAAAGAAATATTTAATTTAGGCCTACACTCGTTCAGGCCCTATGAGATACTCCCTCTACATACAGGGGTTTAAAGCAGGCATTTGAAATACAGCCATTTGAAATAGAGGCATTTTGTGTAAAGAAATATTTAATTGAGGCCTAGTCTGGTTCAAGCCGTGTGAGATACACCCTTTACATACTGTTGTTCTATTCTACTATTAATTAAACACCCATTTAGGGCAAGATCCTAAATTCAAAAAATATGAGGAGAGCGTCAAATAAGGGACGTGGCCCAGGTCGTGGTGCTGCTGGTGGAGCTCCTGTTGCAGGGAGAGGGCGTGGTTGATCTGTGCCAGCTACACGCACAAGTGAAACTCTTTCCTCAGGTGCGAGTAGGTGACAAAACCTGCAGCGGTATTTGGTCGGGCCTAATGCTGCTCTACGAATGGTGAGGCCTGATCAAGTATAGGCGATAGTAGATTGGGTTGCTGACAGTGGATCCATTCCTTCACATCGTCTCCCACCCATCGTCTCTTTGCAAAGAAATATTTAATTTAGGCCTACACTCGTTCAGGCCCTATGAGATACTCCCTCTACATACAGGGGTATAAAGCAGGCATTTGAAATACAGTCATTTGAAATACAGGCATTTTGTGCAAGGAAATATTTAATTGAGGCCTAGTCTGGTTCAGGCCGTGTGAGATACACCCTTTACATGCTTTTGTTCTATTCTACTATTAATTAAACCCCCATTTAGGGCAAGATCCTAAATTTGAAAAATATGAGGAGAGCGTCAAATAAGAGACGTGGCCCAGGACGTGGTCGATCTGTGCCAGCTACACGCACAAGTGAAACTCCTTCCTCAGGTGCAAGTAGGTGACAAAACCTGCAGCGGTATTTGGTCGGGCCTAATGCTGCTCTACGAATGGTGAGGCCTGATCAAGTATAGGCGATAGTAGATTGGGTTGCTGACAGTGGATCCATTCCTTCACATCGTCTCCCACCCAGTCTCCTGCTGAAAGACCACAGTTGGCACCTGCAGCTGATGTCCATCAGTCTTTCACCTCACCCCCTTTCAAATCAGCCAAGCAGTCTGAACCCCAAGTCATGCAGCAGTCTCTTCTGCTTTTTGATGACTCTGTTAGCAGGGTTTCCCAGGGCCATCCACCTATCCCTGCCCCAGAAGTGTAAGATATTGAGTGCACTGATGCCCAACCACTTATCTTTCAAGATGAGTACATGGGAGGACCATCGCAGCACATCTCGGATGATGACAAAACACAGGTGCCAACTGCTGGGGTTTTCGAAAGTGTGCAAACCGACAAGGAAGGCAGGGGTGATGACTGGGTAGAAGATGATGTGGAGTCCTCAACCCCACATGGAATCAAGGTCATGCGAGTGACCTATGTAGTTCGGAGGAAGAGGCGGTGGTCGCACTGAGTCACCTGCACAGCAGAAGAGGGAGCAGGGTGCAAAAGCGGAATGGCCGTCCTCTAGACAGTACGCCTCCTACTGCCCACCGTAGCAAAGGACCAAGCACACCAAAGCCAGCTCCAAAGAGTTCCCTGGCATGGCAGTCCTTCAGACAATGTGCTGACGACAAGACACGAGTGGTTTACATGCTGTGCAATCAGAGCCTGAAGCGAGTCATAAACGTTCTCAACCTGAGCACAACCTGCATGACCAGGCATTTAAGTGCAAAGCACGAGCTGCAGTGGAGTAGACACCTCAAAAACCAAGAAAGGTCTCTGGCTCCTCCTGCTTCCTCTTCTGCTGCAGTCGTGGCCTCTTCACCCACCTCTGGAGTGACAGTGCCACCACCCACCCCGCAAACAGAGGATCTGCCATAGAAGTTTGGCTCATGTCCTTCCACCACCGAGGATTGCAGGGCGCTTCAGTTTGCCTCCTGTTGATTCCTCCTCCTACTCTGCTTCCTCATCCTCTACATGCTTCTATTCCAATCAGCGTAACACCTTCACCACCAACTTCAGCAGTTTTAAAACTTATCTGTTTGGGGGCACAAACCCCACACTGCACATGAGCTGTGGACGGGCCTTGAACAACAGAACGATGAGTGGTTTGTGCCAGTCAGCCTCAAGCCCGGCCTGGTGGTGTGCGATAATGGGCGAAATCTCGTAGCAGCTCTGGGACTAGCTGGTTTGACGCACATCCCTTGCCTGGCGCATGTGCTGAATTTGGTGGTGCAGAGATTCCTTAAAAATTACCCCGATAAGTCAGAGCTGCTGCATAAAGTGCGGGCCATCTGTGCGCAATTTCGGCGTTCTCACCCTGCAGCTGCTCGCCTGTCAGCGCTGCAGCGTAACTTAGGGCTTCCCACACACCGCCTCATATGTGACGTGTCCACAAGGTGGAATTCCACCTTGCATATGCTGGCCAGAGTGTGCGAGCAGCAGCAGGCAATAGTGGAGTTTCAGCTGCAGCACGCACGGGTCAGTCGCTCGGCGGAACAGCACCACTTCACCACCAATGACTGGGCCTCCTTGCGAGACCTGTGTTACTTGTTGCGCTGTTTTGAGTACTCCACCAAAATGGCCAGTGCTGATAACGCTGCTCTCAGCATTACTATCCCACTTCTATGCCTCCTTGAAAAAACGCTCCTGGCGATGATGGAAGAGGATGTGGCACAGGAGGAGGAAGAGGTATCATTTTGTAGGGTTTCCGGCCAGTGATTCCCAAGTGGCTCCAAGGGTGAGTTCCTGCACCCACAAACCCAAGGTACACAATTGTCCAGCCAAGGCACAGTTCTGAAGGATGACGAGGTGGAGGATGAGGAGATGGAGGAGGAGGAACCATGTTCACAGAAGGGTGGCACCCAGACCAGCTCATAGCCATCACTGGTGCGTTGATGGGGGTATACAGAGGAAACAGACGATACACCTCCCACAGAGGACAGCTTTTCGTTGCTTTTGGGCAGCCTGGAACACATGAGCGATTACATGATGCAGTGTCTCCGCAACGACCGCCGAGTTGCCCACATTCTAACTTGTGCTGATTACTGGGTGGCCACGCTGCTGGTTTCCCGTTACAAGGACAACGTACCGTCCTTAATTCCGTCACTGGAGCGTGATCATAAGATGCGAGAGTACAAGTGCACGCTGGTAGACGCGCTGCTGGTGGCATTACTACCTGACAGCGGAAGCACAGTTGGTGCACTAGGCGAAGGCAGAGGACGAAGAAGAGGTCGCCAATGCAGCTGGGGCACCACCAGCACCTCAGAAGGCAGGGTTAGCATGGACGAAATGTGAAAAAGCTTTGTTAGCACGCCACAACAACCAGCACCACCAGCTGATATGGAACATCTTAGCATGAGGCAGCATTTCACCAACATGGTAGAGCAGTATGTGTGCACACGTCTACACGTACTGAATGACAGGTCTGCCCCCTTTAACTTCTGGGTCTCCAAATTGGGCACATGGCCTGAGCTTGCCCTTTATGCCTTGGAGGTGCTGGCCTGCCCTGCAGCCAGTGTATTATCTGAACGTGTGTTTAGCACGCAGGGGACGTCATCACAGACAAGCGCAGCCGCCAGTCTACAGCCAATGTGGACAAGGTCACGTTCATTAAAATGAACCAGGCATGGATCCCACAGGACTTGTCCGTACCTTGTGCAGAATAGACATGTATACCGGCATTAACCAGCCATTGTTATACTGCAGCGCAATTGCTCATTCTTGTATTTTGGATATTTCACACTCTTTTAGAGTGTACCCTAATTTTAAAAAATTAAATTAAAACCAAAAACCTGTGTTGGCTACCTCGTCCTCCTCCACCGCCACTTCCACCTACACCGCTTCCTCAAACTCCTACTCCATATGAAACTCCACCTCATAATTCAAATTTTTTATATTTTTTTTAACGTATTTTATTTTATATAATTTCACTACTTTGTCAGTTACTTTTTTTCACCAATTTTTGGGAGTATAGTACCATTGCTATACCATTGCTATACCTAGTAGACAGGTAAAAAAAAAATATAAACTGTCATTTACATTTTCGGGTGAAATTCACCAATTTTTGGGTGTATAGTACCACTGCTATACATAGTAGACAGGTTAAACAATAAAAAAAATTGTCTGTTACACTTTCTGGTGAAATTCACAAATTTTTGGGTGTGATGTACCACTGCTATACCTAGTAGACAGGTACATAAGAAACAATAATTTGTCTGTTACATTTTCTGGTGAAATTCACCAATTTTTGGGTGTGATGTTCCACTGCTATAACTAGTAGAACAATAAAAAAAATAAAAAAAAATTGTCAGTTACATTTTCAGTTGAATTTCAAAATTTTTTGGGTGTGAAGTACCACTGCTATACCTAGTAGACCGGTAACAAAAAATTAAATAAAATTGGCAGTTACGTTTTTTGGTGAAATTCAGCAATCTTTTGATGTGATGTACCACTGCTATACCTATTAGACCGGTAAAAAAAATAAAAAATACATTTGTCAGTTAAATTTTAGGGTCAAATTCACAAATTTTTGCGTGTAATATACCCCTCCTCTACCTAGTTGACAACTTTCAATCATTTTTCTTTAACATTTTCGGGTGACAATAAACAATTTTTTTCTGTCATAGACCCCTGCTCTACCAGGTAGACAGGTTTATAAATTTCACCATTTTTTCTGTTACATTCTTGGGTTGTCAACATTGACATTATACAATTTTAGATGTGAATAAACATCTGCTCTGCATAGGTGACAATGAATAAAATGTAATAAATTTCATTCCATGCTTAAACTTTTAAAAGTTGTCACACTTTTATGCTTTAATAATTTCTCCCATAATTCAACTCTATAATTTTAAATTTGAAAAAAATAATCCTCCCTTGGATGTGGTCTCTCTTTCTCACGCTCCCTCTCCGGCGTGGAACCCTGATTCCCCGCCACCTGTGATTACCATGGTAGGCGCAGAAATAACATCGAAAGTTGATAGAGCAGATATCAAATTGGATCGTGAATATCACGGCGACGTGCGACATGGTGGGGCAGTAAGTTTTCACACTCCTACACGAACTGACTGACAGGGGTCAGCCCCTGCAACTTCTGGGTCTCTAAATTGGGCACATGGCCTGAGCTTGCCCTTTACTCCTTGGAGGTGGTGGCCTGCCCTGCAGCCAGTGTATTGTCTGAACGTGTGTTTAGCACGACTGGAGGGTTATATTTTCCCCAAGTACACCCCAATGTTTTGGGGTATACCCTAATTTAAAAAATATAAATACATTTTAAACCAAAAAGCAGTGTAGGCTACCTCCTCCTTCTCCATCGCCACATCCACCGCCTCCTCAACCTCCTACTCCATATGGACCTGGTCCTCCTAGATCAAGATTTTTATTTTTTATTTTTGCGTATTTTATGTTATTTAAAGTCATTTCCCTATCCACATTTGTTTGCAGAGCACTTGCCATGCTCTTAACCGCATTTTGATGCCATTTGCAGCCCTCTAGCCCTTTCCATGACATTTTTACAGCCATTTTAGTGCTCAAAAGTTCAGGTCCCCATTGACTTCAATGGGGTTTGGGTTTGGGGTCAAGTTCGGGTCAAGTTCGGGACCCGAACTCAAACTTTTTTCTGAACCCGAACCCGTCGAACCCGAACATCCAGGTGTCCGCTCAACTCTACCCCTGACTTCTCAACTCCACCAGAGGATTGCTGAGCTGATGATGAACATAAAAGTAATTTCAATGAATGATTTATAATGTATCCAATCTACTGTAGTGTATTCCCATACACCTTTTCCACCACAAAAAAAAGTGTATCTGGGGCGTGGCTTGGCTTTCATGCTGCACAGAAGCTAAAAAGCAGAGCTCCGGCTGTATTGCTGCCCAAAACAACGAATTAAAGCGAACTAAAGAGAAAAACAGACGCAGGAGTTAATGACAAGAGAGAGAAGAGGACGGAAGACCTTCTGTTAAAATTTAGAGACGCTCACAGCCACATAAATAGGAGAAACAGAGGCTCAACTGCGGCGAGCGGGAAGAAGGTGAAAAGGCGCGAACAGCTGCAGAGGGAGACGCCGGAGGAAGCAGTCTCAGAAGCTTTACCTCGCAAGTATTCTGCAGAGACACCGGAGGTGAACCGCCTAACGGCATCGGCAGTGAAGCGACGGGAGGAATCCTCACCAGCCAAGCAGATAAGTAATAGCAAAAGGGGGCAAAACGGAGTTGTGGGGATACGGCAAGGCCGGTCCATTAAAGCAGAAAGACAACCGGAGGACCGCAAGTAGCAACACAAAATATTAGAGACTCACCATTTATCTGGCAGGCAGGCAACCGTCGGGGGTTAGCTAGTGAGCCTTTAAGGAAAGGTCTGCGGTCAGCATAAAGAGGTTGGTGACGGGCTTAAACCTGGGCTTTGAGGAACCTGTCATAGACAGAGCAGCCTAACCGTCCACAGACGCAATAGAAAATAAAAGCGACCCCCTTTCACCAGAGAATCCTCTCACTTCTATACCTCAAGTTGCATAATAAACTAAGGAGGTATTTGCTAAGCATTGAGACAAAAGAGGGAAGAAGGTTAAAGGCACAGACAAGCAAAAAAAAATAAAAAATTATCCACAAGAATCTGGATAGCACAGGCAATGCCCAAATTAAGTAAACAATAAGGAGGAAATAAAGAAAACAAATAAAAGTCCATCATTAACCCTTAGGACCCTGAAACCACTTGAAACCACTAGAAAAGACAACGTTTAAAGCCAGCAGGGAAGAGTAATGAAGAACATTACAACATTAACTTAGAAGGTACGAAAAACCTCCTATACAATATCAATAACTTGAATTGTACTGTACTATGCACCAATATAAACACAGCCACCCGTATCAGACAAGAGGAATAAGTAATTTTGATCAACAAAGTACCCCTTCAAGAACATCAACTTATACTCCTTTTTACGAATACGAGCATACAGCAGTCAACAGAATGCATAGCTCACAAAAAAGCAAAGCAAATGGTCCTAAAACAAAGTCAAACAAATCCATCAACAACAGATTTTTAATAATAGACAACCTAGATGATAATTTAGATGATGGAAATCGCTCAGATAACTCATCCGATACCTCAAGCCCAACCAAACAAAAAGCAAGAACAGATCAAAAAAAAGATACAGCAAATAAAAAAGAACCCTCTACCGTTACAGAAGACATTACTACTGAATCAAATTCTGATGCAGACTTAAACTCTATCACAGCTACGGACAAAACTGCCTCCGAATCCTTCATAAAAGAAACAATACTCCTCCTTCACAAATCCTTCTCCAAAGAAATCAACAACACTCTTACGGCTACAAATGGTAAAATAGGAAAAATGGAATCAAGAGTATCACATATCGAATCCAAGATGGAACAAATCTGTAAATCACATAACGATATCGCTGATGCCACCAACAATAACTCTGACGACATCGAGAGACTGCAAATGAAACTAGCGGATCTGGAAGACCGCAATAGGCGGAACAATCTAAAATTTAGAGGTATCCCGGAAAATATTCAACCAACAGAACTCACAGCCTATTTACAGAGATTGATTGCGGTGGTGCTCAAAGATTGTTCTCAGCACGACTTGGAAATAGATAGAGCTCACCGCCTACCCAAACCAAGAGGAATGGACCCGTCAATACCAAGAGACACTATCGCAAGAATTTACTTTTTCAGGATTAAAGAACAGTTCACTCAAGAATTCAGGAAAATAAAATCCTTGCCGGAAGAGTTCAAAAGTATTCAAGTATACACAGACCTCTCCCAATATACTATACAAAGCAGGAAAAAAATTCAAAACATCACAAATACACTTCGCTACCATAATATACCTTATAGATGGGGCTTTCCGGTCAAACTACTAATCCAAGATGGAGGAAGCACGAAAGTAGTATCCACAGTAGAACAAGGCCTAGATTTACTACAAAGATGGGATATAGCAGTTGAAGACACAGGCAATTCCTCTAGAGGAGCACAAAAGAGAGAAAGGCAGCACCGAGAGAACCCACGCTGAAGAGATAATCCCCAAAAATAGGAACTCTCTTAATAAAATGAATAACAGTACTCTAAATACTAATGTGGGCAGGACAGCCAAAGAGCATTCACTTACCAAGCCTAATTGTTAGAAGTTTGTTTTTTGTGTTATACAATTAACCCCAAAATTGTGTAGCGAATAGCTACTCTAAGTCCTTATACTATTCTTTATTAATAGTAGTTATTTGAAACATCGGTAATCTGGTGTTAAGTTACTGTTTTGCTATAACTGTTATTGTTTGAGTCCTCGAACATATATTGACCAGTCCTTGACACTGACCTTTTAATCACTATACATTTTCTCTCCCTTGTTCTCATATGTATACCTAGTATTGAACAAATTGTTAAGTTAGAACTCATCTAAGGATCGAATAACTGTCAACAACTCTTGAACTGTGTGGAACCCCGACTTCAACAGGGTAAGACCAGACACTATATATTTTTTCCACACAAGTAGATCCATCGATTACCTGATTAAGGAAAGAGAAAGATCAAGATGACACTACAAATCCTAAGTTATAACGTAAGAGGATTAAATAGCCCTCATAAACGCTCCTTCTTAAAACACGACATACAAAAATTCAAACCTGATATTGTTTTCCTTCAGGAAACACATTTTAAAAGCGAAGCTCATCCCCAGATCAGGATTCCAGGATACTCAAAAATTTACTATTCAAATACAAGTGCAAAAAAAGCAGGCTTAGCCATATTAATCAAAGAATCTTATAGTCCAGTAGGTAGATATATCATTCTTACATGTAAAATAAACAACAGCACTTACACGCTTGTCAATGCATATGCCCCAAATAATAACCAAATTAGCTTTTTAAATAAGCTAATGAAAAAAGTAAACAGATTACAAAAAGGCACCCTACTGATAGGAGGAGATCTAAACTCAATTAGCGATCCACAAATAGACACGAATGGCAAAAGGAACAAAAATAGAACTACCATCACTAAATGGCTAACAGATAATGCCCTATACGATGTATGGAGATGCTTCAATGCAACAGAGAGAGACTACTCCCATTACTCGCAAAGTCACAATAGTTACGCAAGGATCGACATGTTCCTTACAAAATCCCAAACTCTCAATGAAATATCAACGTGTAAAATAAACAACATCACGTGGTCAGATCACGCACCCATCACCCTTGAAATAAAATTAACAAGTCATCAAAAAAATGCCCTTTTTTGGAAAAACAACACTTTCATCCTCTCAAACCCAGAAACGCAGGGAATTATTAGAAACAAACTAACAGAATTTTTCGAATTTAACCAAAACTCAATGGATGACCCAATATTACTATGGAGGACACATAATGCCTTTTCTAGAGGGATTATCATTCAGCAGACAGCCAGATTTAACAAAACACACCAAAAAGATATCACTGAAACCCTGAAAAAACTCAGTTCCCTAGAGAAGTTACACAAATCAAATAACTCATATGTCACTTTACAAGCCCTTACATCCACCAGACTCAAACTGCATGAACTTTTGGTTAAAAAACATTTAACAATAACAAAAAACATAGAAGCGAAATACTATAGAGATTTCAATAAACCCTCAAAGTTAATGGCCAGCCACACAAAGCCAATTAGATCCCAATTTAGAATCAATCACTTAATCAATGAATCAACAAAGGAGAAGATATCTAACCCAATAGAAATCGCTAATCAGATTGCACAATATTATAAAAACTTGTACAACTTAAAAGATGACACCACATTATCCCATCCCACTCAAGCACAACACAAACAATATCTAAACAACTGTAAACTACCAAAGGTAACTGGAGATACTAAAGAATCACTTAACGCGCCCTTTACAGATTCAGAAATAGCAGCGACAATCAAGACATTAAAGCCGGGTAGATATCCGGGACCTGATGTTTTCTCATCAGAGTATTACAAAACATACAGTGATGTCCTGATTCCTTACTTAGTTAGAACTTTTAACAAAGCCAGAGAAGATGGTGAATTCCCCTCAGAAATGCTGGCGGCGAACATCATCACACTTCCCAAACCAGGGAAGGAACCCACGTGATCCGGAAATCTCAGGCTTATATATCGCTGTTAAACACAGACATAAAATTATACAAAAAAAATTAATAGCATATAGAATACAGGACATAATACCTTCTTTAATACATATGGACCAAGTGGGCTTCACTAAACATAGACAATCATATGACGGGTCTAGAAGAATTATAGATTTAGCTTGCTGGGCCAAAATGAAGAAAACGCCTTCTCTGCTCCTCTCTCTGGACGCAGAGAAGGCGTTTGATAGACTACATTGGGAATATTTGAAATCGGTCCTCAGACAATTTGAATTCCCGGAAAATTTCATTAAAACTATCTTCTCACTATACTCTAGACCATCAGCTAGGGTTCAGTGCAATGGAACTTTCTCAGATGCTTTTTACATAAGCAATGGAACCCGGCAAGGATATTATTTATATTGGCTATAGAACCCCTAGCTTCAAGCATTAGGAACAATGAATAAAATTGAAGGCATCAAAATTTCCTGTAGAACATACAAAATTAGCATGTTTGCAGACGACATGATCCTAACACTAACAAATCCAAATCAATCTGTCAGGGAAGTTCACAAAGAACTAAATAATTTTGGGATAATATCATATCACAAAGTAAACCAAAATAAGTCACACATATTGGGAATAAGACTGGACAAAAATATTATAGCCCAAATACAACAACATTACAACTTTATTTGGAACCCTAAATCCATAACCTTTTTAGGAGTAGAAGTAGCTCCAGATAAACAAACTTTAATAAAAGAAAACTATCCTAAACTACTTGCCGAAATACAAAAAGAAATAAACACATTTTCAAATCGAGAATGGAGCTGGTTCGGTAGATTGATACTCTTCAAAATGCTTATTCTGCCAAAAATCCTCTACAAATTTAGGACAATACCAATATCGCTACCCTGTTCCCTTCTAAAAAAGTTACAAACCCAAGCCTCCTCTTTTATATGGAAAAAATCAAAACCCAGAATTTTGGCACACATCCTTAGTAAAAAGATTCCAAACGGGGGCATCGCATTTCCAAACTTAGCAGCATATCACAATACCACCCTAGATTGGCTTAAAGACAAAGATAAACTGAAACCATGGACGCAAATAGAAACAGACTTTTTCCAAACTTCTGACTGGCCACAAATTATAGTAAATGCCAACAAATTCTCTGACTTACCGAGGACGTGTATACCCACAATTAGAGCAACACTAGAAGCATGGAACCTACACCTCAAAACAAACAGAAACCTTCCAAACATGGTAAAACATGATGTAAAACTAACACACCTTAAACATTTTACAACACTAAAAAACGTTGATCCATGGATGGACATGGGAATCTCATCCTTTAAGCAGATAATCTGGGACAACAAGATCCTAGAATTTGAAGACCTTCAAAATAGCTTTCATTTAGCTAACAAAGATAAACCTACCTATATTGCTTTAAAAAAACTCTGGGAGAAGTACCCTAACGCAGAATTATATTTACCACACAACCTATCAAATCTTTAGATTATATCATCTAGATATATCATCTAGCCGACAAACAACAAAACATTTCAAAATGATATACGATCTAGCAAACAATGATATATCACAAGATAAACTAGTTTATCAACAAAAATGGGAAGCAGACTTGAATAAACCTTTGAACGCACACCATTGGAGCAAAGCAATGCTCTTGCTCAAAAAAGCCACCACTTGCACTAACCACAGAGAACAATTTTTCAAGACAATATCTAGATGGTATTACACACCAGTAAAGCTGCACAAATTTTACAACACATGTTCAAATATGTGCTGGAGGAATTGTAACCAATGTGGTACTATTTTCCATATCTTTTGGACATGTCCAAAGTTGGGAAAACTTAAAAGGGACTTACATGAATTAATCAGCATGATAGCAGGAGAAAACATTCTGCTTACTCCGGAACTAGCCTTATTAAATATAGGAATGGAAGCGATAGACCCATTAGTTCAAATACCCATAATGCATATCTTCATTACCTACCGCACCTTGTTAGCAAAATATTGGAAAACAAACAT
Source organism: Bufo gargarizans (assembly GCF_014858855.1). Lineage (NCBI taxonomy): Eukaryota > Metazoa > Chordata > Amphibia > Anura > Bufonidae > Bufo > Bufo gargarizans. The sequence continues at coordinate 114,955 of NW_025334184.1, read as the reverse complement.
GATTCCTAAAGTAAGTGAAGTTACAGAATCGGTATAAAAAAACAACATAAACGAACATATACACGCAACAATTAGGGGGAAGGGAGGTGTTATGGAAAGAAAATGGAGGACTTGGCTGTTCTACTATCCAAAATAAAAATTATATACATAACAGATGTCAAGGACTGGTCAAAACATTAAATATGTTAATAAATATGACATACAAATACGTACTCACAGCAGAGGAATGTTAATAATGATTTCTAAAATGTTTCCACTTTATCTTTACTTTTATTTCTTCTTTTATATATTAATTTCATAATTTTCTTTTTGTATTATTTTCTTTACTTGAACTAATTAACGTACTTGATCAGTGACAATGTAACTGATATTTACTGTATGTAAAGTTAACTATAATACATGTAAAAGTATTATTCACATGACCTATTGACAACTATTTTCACTTACCGCACATTTGCACAAGTATGTAAAAACTGTACAAGAGTATCTTGTTTTCTCCTCATCCAGATTGTATATATTCACTCCACTCTAATTTTTTTAATAGGGTCAGCTCAACTGCAGGTCCTCAACTCAAATTTCTTTATAGGGTCAGCTCAACTGCAGGCCCTCAACTGGGTCATGAAGAAGGGCTGGAATTGTCTCTGGTAGCCCGAAAAGCTTAGACAAGACTGCTATTTTGTAACTTGAGTTTTTAACTGCAAGCTGAAAAACGCATATTCCTTTATCTAAGTGGAGCTGGATTTTCTCAACTTCTTTTTTCTATTATACCAGTTTAAATTATTTGTTCCAATAGCGTTTGTCACTCTGTGACGCAGAACCGCAAACAAATGCTGCATTACCCAAATGCACTATATAGAAAGTATATTATGGTATATCACACCCCTTTCTCAATCATTTTTTTTTTTAAGAGGACACTGGTATATCACACCAGTTGAAATTTTTTGTTCCGATACGTTTGTCTCTCTGTGTAACTGCTGTAACGCAGCAGAACCACAAACAAATGATGCACTACTCAAATGCACTATATAGAAAGTATTATTGTTATATCACACCTATGCCTCAATCCGTTTTTTGGGGGGGCAGCTGGTATATCACACCAGTTGAAATTATTTGTTCCAATAGTGTTTGTGACTCTGTGTAGCTGCGGTAACGCAGCAAAACCGCAAACAAATGCTGCACTACCCAAATGCACTATATAGAAAGTATATTATTGTTATATCACACCCATGCCTCAATCAGTTTTTTTTGGGGGGGGGGGGCAACTGGTATATCACACCAATTTAAATTATTTGTTCCAAGAGAGTTTTCCCCTCTGTATAGCTGCAGTATTGCTGCAGAACCGGACACAACTACTGCACAATACAAATGCACTTTAATATACTTTCTATGTTCGAAAGTATATTATAAGTATATCACACCCTCAGTAAGTCACACCTATCGATAGCACACCTATACCAGTCCTTAAAAGGACTTCTGTGGCCCTATTAGCTAGCGTTTGGTGTCTCTAACAGTCTGTCCCTGTTCCACACAGCAACCTCTCCCTACACTGGCAAAAGACTGAATTTAAAATGGCGGCCAGATCAAGTTTATTTATAAGGTAGGGAAAAGGCCCATGTACTGAAACGTCTCAATTAAAATTTTGCCTCAGGCAGCAGAATAGCTAGAATCGGCCCTGTCCATAGGTAAAACATTATCATTATTATTCACTTATATTGTACCACTATCTTCCATGGCGCTTTTCATTTCTGATGGATGTGCGATCAGAACCATAGAAAAATCTGACCAAATAACAGAGAAGTCATTGCCATACATTTCAAAATACTGTATATTGCTCAATGGCCTTTTGGAGGTCCTCCAGCAAGTATAAATCTGAGGCTCAAAGTTCAAGATGCTCAGTACAGAAAAAGCATTCCAGGATGGTGAGTGTATTCTATTATAGACAGACTTGTTACATTGTATTCTATAACTGGTAATATTACCAATATAAATCAGAATAGGTATTCATACAATACATATATTCATTTCACTTAGCACTATTATATGTGTTTTTAATATTAACATTCTAAAAATTTTTTTTTTTTTTTTATTGGGGGTAGGGAGTTAAGGAAGCCTTTATAGCAAAAACTTTTTTTTAAATTAAATTGCATGTATAATGGTCTAAATCATTTTTTGAAAAATAGTTTTAATTACAAATTTTGTTTGTCCCTGCAGCATGCATTTATTTGTGATACACAGAAAGCTTTGCAGTGGAGTGCTAAATCTGTTAGATAAGCTTGAATCAAATTTTGAGCATTTTGCTAATCTCAAAGCACGAGATATGTCCCTTACTGATTGTAAAGGATAACAGAAGTGTATCCAGAATTAATGCACAGAGGGAAAAGTCTGAGCAATAAACATTCACCTCCTCAACCTCTGAAACAATGGGAGGAATTTATAGAAAAAAATCTGTGTCAATGTATCAGGTGTTAAATGTTTTGACCAGGACTACAAAAAGATAGCTGCCTGCTTCCAAAAACAGTAGCAAGCCAGAACAAAGGTTATGTGTGCTGTTAGAGCTCTGCCCCATTCACTTCAATGGGGGGGGGGGGGGGGGCTGTTTTTTTGGATCGGAGCAGCAATGTTTTTTCTAATTCTGGACCATCTTAAAATACCATCTCATGAGGAATTTATAGCCATTCCTGCAAATAAGATTGCACTACCAGATCTTCCTTTCATAGCTGGATATAAGAAAGCTTATACTGTAGTGAGACAAATAACTTATATAAGGCAGACATGTTGCCTGGACCACCAGGGTTAGTATAGCATGTGTTTAAAAATACTTTCAGGGTCAAGATTCCCATGTTTTCTGTTTTGTACCACATTTGTACAAAAAATCTCTTTAAAATGTTTTTTGTGCCATATTTTAAGAGCAATAACATTTTGCGTAGTGTGCACTGTACAGCTTAGTATATCAAGTATAGTGTATTATATCTGCCTGTCAATATCCAACTGATAGGTAGCCTATTAGACCTTCCTGTAAGGGGATCAGATCAAAATAATAGAATATGTGGGGAATAAGTATATTTCAGATTTAGTGACCAACCACAGCCAGTATTTGGCATATTACCTTGACAAATAGGATAGCTGCCTTACATCTGGTAGCATTAGAGACAGAGCTTGTTAAGAGCTCATTAGCGTCCCTTCTTTCCTGCATGTTGAGAGGGATAAGAAAGCAGAGACAAGGGTCATGAAGCATTGATTTGGGCTGGTCAGGAGTTCAGTAAGAAGAGTATGGTTTATTGCAGGCATGCTCAAGCTGCAGCCCTCCAGCTGTTGTAAAACTACAACACCCACAATGCCCTCCTGTAGGCTGATAGCTGTATGCTGTTCGGGCATGCTGGGAGTTGTAGTTTTGCAACAGCTGGAGGGCCACAGGTTAAGCATGCCTGGCTTATTGTATCATTTTAAACCAGGCAGAATAAAAAAATAAAAGATGGTTAGACAACCCCTTGTTTGGTAATTCTCTTTGGTATTTATGGCTATAACTAGAGTTGAGCGAACACCTGGATGTTCGGGTTCGAGAAGTTCGGCCGAACATCCCGGAAATGTTCGGGTTCGGGATCCGAACCCGATCCGAACTTCGTCCCGAACCCGAACCCCATTGAAGTCAATGGGGACTCGAACTTTTCGGCACTAAAAAGGCTGTAAAACAGCCCAGGAAAGAGCTAGAGGGCTGCAAAAGGCAGCAACATGTAGGTAAATCCCCTGCAAACAAATGTGGATAGGGAAATGAATTAAAATAAAAATTAAATAAATAAAAATTAACCAAAATCAATTGGAGAGAGGTTCCATAGCAGAGAATCTGGCTTCCCGTCACCCACCACTGGAACAATTCTAGTAAGAAGCAGGGCGGCAATACCAGAGGGTTAGACGGATCGTTAGTGATAGGGATATGTGTCAAACAAGATTAGACGATATGACCAATAAATTTAGAGAGCGAGGCTACCCCCCTGATCTATTGAAAATACAGCGTAATAAAGCTGAGATTACACCACCAGATAGAACTAAGAAAGAAACAAGGATCCCCTTAGTGATTAAATACCATCCCTGGTCCCAGCGCCTTAGGACTATTGTTAATCAACATTGGCACATATTATCTAAGTCCTATCCACGGATAGGAGAGTTCCAGAGGCCACCCATGATATGCTATAAACGGGCAGAAAATATTAGGGATAAAATAGTCCGGGCGGATGTGGGAAGTAATAAAATAGAAAGAGGACAGAGTACTTTATCTACACCTAGACGGGGCACTTTTCCTTGTTTAAACTGTGTCAATTGTTCCAGCGTTATAAAGGGTTCATGTTTCTCCCACCCTCACTCAGGTGAAAATATTCCAATAAGGGGCACGTTCACTTGTGATAGTAGATTTGTGGTTTACATTCTTAAATGTCCATGTGGATTACTATATGTGGGGGAAACCTCAATGAGAATGAAGGACAGACTAAGTAAACACAAATCTACTATCCGTAAACAGAATTTATTACTCCCAATACCCCTTCATTTTTATGATAAAAAACACAACATCTCGCAGTTGAGGTATCAGATTATTGAAGGTGTATCATTACCCCGTCGAGGGGGTGACAGAAATAAATTGTTATTGAAAAGGGAGGCTTACTGGATCCATCGTCTTCAGACAATGGAGCCCAGGGGCCTCAATCGTGAGTACAATGTGTCCTGCTTCCTATAAGGCATTCGGCCTTATGCAATCTGATAAATATATTTCTTTTTTTCTTCAGCGTGATTAATCACTGCAAGAATGGACTATGTGACTGAAAATCTTCGCCAGTATAGAGTGGATATGTTTTTTGCGAATTTTCAATTGCGAATTTTCAGTTGCGAATTTTTAGTTGCGAATTTTCAATTGCGAATTTTCAATTTTCAATTGCGAATTTTCAGTTGCGAATTTTCAATTGCGAATTTTTCAATGCGAATTTTTCATTGCGATTATTTGATATGCGAATTTTATTTAATGAGGGAGGCGGAGCTTCTTTGATGATGTCAGTTCCTTTGTGTTTCATTTATGTATAAATAGCTGGAGTGTAAGATGTTTTATGCAGTCTGATGAAAGCACATCTGTGCTGAAACGCGTCACTATGCCATTTTGAATATGTGACTGAATAAATCTACATTGTGATCTACATCAGCGAAGTGCCGGTCCTTTCCTTTGAAACCACCACTGGAACAGTCCATTCTCAGATATTTAGGCCCCGGCACCCAGGCAGAGGAGAGAGGTCCCGTAACAGAGAATCTGTCTTCATGTCAGCAGAGAATTAGTCTGCATGTCATAGCAGAGAATGAGGCTTCACGTCAGCCACCACTGCAACAGTCCATTGGCATATATTTAGGCCCAGCACCCAGGCAGAGGAGGGAGGTCCCGTAACAGAGAATCTGTCTTCATGTCAGCAGAGAATTAGTCTGCATGTCATAGCAGAGAATGAGGCTTCACGTCAGCCACCACTGCAACAGTCCATTGGCATATATTTAGGCCCAGCACACACACAGGCAGAGGAGAGAGGTCCCGTAACAGAGAATCTGGCTTCATGTCAGCAGAGAATCAGTCTGCATGTCATAGCAGAGAATGAGGCTTCACGTCAGCCACCACTGCAACAGTCCATTGGCATATATTTAGGCCCAGCACACACACAGGCAGAGGAGAGAGGTCCCGTAACAGAGGATCTGGCTTCATGTCAGCAGAGAATCAGTCTGCATGTCATAGCAGAGAATCAGGCTTCACGTCAGCCACCACTGCAACAGTCCATTGTCATATATTTAGGCCCAGCACCCAGGCAGAGGAGAGAGGTCCCGTAACAGACAATCTGGCTTCATGTCAGCAGAGAATCAGTCTGCATGTCATAGCAGAGAATGAGGCTTCACGTCAGCCACCACTGCAACAGTCCATTGGCATATATTTAGGCCCAGCACACACAGGCAGAGGAGAGAGGTCCCGTAACAGAGAATCTGGCTTCATGTCAGCAGAGAATCAGTCTGCATGTCATAGCAGAGAATGAGGCTTCACGTCAGCCACCACTGCAACAGTCCATTGGCATATATTTAGGCCCAGCACACACACAGGCAGAGGAGAGAGGTCCCGTAACAGAGCAATCTGGCTTCATGTCAGCAGAGAATCAGTCTGCATGTCATAGCAGAGAATGAGGCTTCACGTCAGCCACCACTGCAACAGTCCATTGGCATATATTTAGGCCTAGCACACAGGCAGAGGAGAGAGGTCCCGTAACAGACAATCTGGCTTCATGTCAGCAGAGAATCAGTCTGCATGTCATAGCAGAGAATGAGGCTTCACGTCAGCCACCACTGCAACAGTCCATTGGCATATATTTAGGCCTAGCACACAGGCAGAGGAGAGAGGTCCCGTAACAGACAATCTGGCTTCATGTCAGCAGAGAATCAGTCTGCATGTCATAGCAGAGAATGAGGCTTCACGTCAGCCACCACTGCAACAGTCCATTGGCATATATTTAGGCCCAGCACCACAGGCAGAGGAGAGAGGTCCCGTAACAGACGAATCTGGCTTCATGTCAGCAGAGAATCAGTCTGCATGTCATAGCAGAGAATGAGGCTTCACGTCAGCCACCACTGCAACAGTCCATTGGCATATATTTAGGCCCAGCACACACAGGCAGAGGAGAGAGGTCCCGTAACAGACAATCTGGCTTCATGTCAGCAGAGAATCAGTCTGCATGTCATAGCAGAGAATGAGGCTTCACGTCAGCCACCACTGCAACAGTCCATTGGCATATATTTAGGCCCAGCACACCAGGCAGAGGAGAGAGGTCCCGTAACAGAGAATCTGGCTTCATGTCAGCAGAGAATCAGTCTGCATGTCATAGCAGAGAATGAGGCTTCACGTCAGCCACCACTGCAACAGTCCATTGGCATATATTTAGGCCTAGCACACAGGCAGAGCAGAGAGGTCCCGTAACAGACGAATCTGGCTTCATGTCAGCAGAGAATCAGTCTGCATGTCATAGCAGAGAATGAGGCTTCACGTCAGCCACCACTGCAACAGTCCATTGGCATATATTTAGGCCCAGCACACACACAGGCAGAGGAGAGAGGTCCCGTAACAGAGAATCTGGCTTCATGTCAGCAGAGAATCAGTCTGCATGTCATAGCAGAGAATGAGGCTTCACGTCAGCCACCACTGCAACAGTCCATTGTCATATATTTAGGCCCAGCACCACAGGCAGAGGAGAGAGGTCCCGTAACAGACAATCTGGCTTCATGTCAGCAGAGAATCAGTCTGCATGTCATAGCAGAGAATGAGGCTTCACGTCAGCCACCACTGCAACAGTCCATTGGCATATATTTAGGCCTAGCACACAGGCAGAGGAGAGAGGTCCCGTAACAGACAATCTGGCTTCATGTCAGCAGAGAATCAGTCTGCATGTCATAGCAGAGAATGAGGCTTCACGTCACCCACCACTGCAACAGTCCATTGGCATATATTTAGGCCTAGCACACAGGCAGAGCAGAGAGGTCCCGTAACAGACAATCTGGCTTCATGACAGCAGAGAATCAGTCTGCATGTCATAGCAGAGAATGAGGCTTCACGTCACCCACCACTGCAACAGTCCATTGGCATATATTTAGGCCTAGCACACAGGCAGAGGAGAGGTTCATTCAACTTTGGGTAGCCTCGCAATATAATGGTAAAATGAAAATAAAAATAGGATTGAATGAGGAAGTGCCCTGGAGTCCAATAATATATGGTTATGGGGAGGTAGTTAATGTCTAATCTGGACAAGGGACGGACAGGTCCTGTGGGATCCATGCCTGGTTCATTTTTATGAACGTCAGCTTGTCCACATTGGCTGTAGACAGGCGGCTGCGTTTGTCTGTAATGACGCCCCCTGCCGTGCTGAATACACGTTCAGACAAAACGCTGGCTGCCGGGCAGGCCAGCACCTCCAAGGCATAAAAGGCTAGCTCTGGCCACGTGGACAATTTAGAGACCCAGAAGTTGAATGGGGCCGAACCATCAGTCAGTACGTGGAGGGGTGTGCACACGTACTGTTCCACCATGTTAGTGAAATGTTGCCTCCTGCTAACACGTTGCGTATCAGGTGGTGGTGCAGTTAGCTGTGGCGTGTTGACAAAAGTTTTCCACATCTCTGCCATGCTAACCCTGCCCTCAGAGGAGCTGGCCGTGACACAGCTGCCTTGGCGACCTCTTGCTCCTCCTCTGCCTTGGCCTTGGGCTTCCACTTGTTCCCCTGTGACATTTGGGAATGCTCTCAGTAGCGCGTCTACCAACGTGCGCTTGTACTCGCGCATCTTCCTATCACGCTCCAGTGCAGGAAGTAAGGTGGGCACATTGTCTTTGTAGCGTGGATCCAGCAGGGTGGCAACCCAGTAGTCCGCACAGGTTAAAATGTGGGCAACTCTGCTGTCGTTGCGCAGGCACTGCAGCATGTAGTCGCTCATGTGTGCCAGGCTGCCCAGGGGTAAGGACAAGCTGTCCTCTGTGGGAGGCGTATCGTCATCGTCCTGCCTTTCCCCCCAGCCACGCACCAGTGATGGACCCGAGCTGCGTTGGGTGCCACCCCGCTGTGACCATGCTTCATCCTCATCCTCCTCCACCTCCTCCTCATCCTCGTCCTCCTCGTCCTCCAGTAGTGGGCCCTGGCTGGCCACATTTGTACCTGGCCTCTGCTGTTGCCAAAAACCTCCCTCTGAGTCACTTCGAAGAGACTGGCCTGAAAGTGCTAAAAATGACCCCTCTTCCTCCTCCTCCTCCTCCTCCTGGGCCACCTCCTCTTCCATCATCGCCCTAAGTGTTTTCTCAAGGAGACATAGAAGTGGTATTGTAACGCTGATAACGGTGTCATCGCCACTGGCCATGTTGGTGGAGTACTCGAAACAGCGCAACAGGGCACACAGGTCTCGCATGGAGGCCCAGTCATTGGTGGTGAAGTGGTGCTGTTCTGTAGTGCGACTGACCCGTGCGTGCTGCAGCTGAAACTCCACTATGGCCTGCTGCTGCTCGCACAGTCTGTCCAGCATGTGCAAGGTGGAGTTCCACCTGGTGGGCACGTCGCATATGAGGCGGTGAGCGGGAAGGCCGAAGTTACGCTGTAGCGCAGACAGGCGAGCAGCAGCAGGATGTGAACGCCGGAAGCGCGAACAGACGGCCCGCACTTTATGCAGCAGCTCTGACATGTCGGGGTAGTTGTGAATGAACTTCTGCACCACCAAATTCAGCACATGCGCCAAGCAAGGGATGTGCGTCAAATTGGCTAGTCCCAGAGCTGCAACGAGATTTCGCCCATTATCACACACCACCAGGCCGGGCTTGAGGCTCACCGGCAGCAACCACTCGTCGGTCTGTTGTTCAATACCCCGCCACAACTCCTGTGCGGTGTGGGGCCTGTCCCCCAAACATATGAGTTTCAGAATGGCCTGCTGACGTTTACCCCGGGCTGTGCTGAAGTTGGTGGTGAAGGTGTGTGGCTGACTGGATGAGCAGGTGGAAGAAGAGGAGGAGGAAGCCGAGAAGGAGGAGGTGGCAACAGGAGGCAAAGAATGTTGCCCTGCGATCCTTGGCGGCGGAAGGACGTGCGCCAAACAGCTCTCCGCCTGGGGCCCAGCTGCCACTACATTTACCCAGTGTGCAGTTAGGGAGATATAGCGTCCCTGGCCGTGCTTACTGGTCCACGTATCTGTGGTTAGGTGGACCTTGCTACAGATGGCGTTGCGCAGTGCACACTTGATTTTATCGGATACTTGGTTGTGCAGGGAAGGCACGGCTCTCTTGGAGAAGTAGTGCCGGCTGGGAACAACATACTGTGGGACAGCAAGCGACATGAGCTGTTTGAAGCTGTCTGTGTCCACCAGCCTAAATGACAGCATTTCATAGGCCAGTAGTTTAGAAATGCTGGCATTCAGGGCCAGGGATCGAGGGTGGCTAGGTGGGAATTTACGCTTTCTATCAAATGTTTGTGAGATGGAGAGCTGAACGCTGGCGTGTGACATGGTTGAGACGCTTGGTGACGGAGGTGGTGGTGGTGGTGTTGGTGGTACATCCCCTGTTTGCTGGGCGGCAGGTGCCAACGTTCCTCCAGAGGCGGAGGAAGAGGCCGAGGCGGCAGCAGCAGAATAGGCCGAGGCGGCAGCAGCAGAAGAGGTAGCAGGGGGAGCCTGAGTGACTTCCTTGGTTTTAAGGTGTTTACTCCACTGCAGTTCATGCTTTGCATGCAGGTGCCTGGTCATGCAGGTTGTGCTCAGGTTCAGAACGTTAATGCCTCGCTTCAGGCTCTGATGGCACAGCGTGCAAACCACTCGGGTCTTGTCGTCAGCACATTGTTTGAAGAAGTGCCATGCCAGGGAACTCCTTGAAGCTGCCTTTGGGGTGCTCGGTCCCAGATGGCGGCGGTCAGTAGCAGGCGGAGTCTCTTGGCGGCGGGTGTTCTGCTTTTGCCCACTGCTCCCTCTTTTGCTACGCTGTTGGCTCGGTCTCACCACTGCCTCTTCCTCCGAACTGTGAAAGTCAGTGGCACGACCTTCATTCCATGTGGGGTCTAGGACCTCATCGTCCCCTGCATCGTCTTCCACCCAGTCTTGATCCCTGACCTCCTGTTCAGTCTGCACACTGCAGAAAGACGCAGCAGTTGGCACCTGTGTTTCGTCATCATCAGAGACATGCTGAGGTGGTATTCCCATGTCCTCATCATCAGGAAACATAAGTGGTTGTGCGTCAGTGCATTCTATGTCTTTCACCGCTGGGGAAGGGCTAGGTGGATGCCCTTGGGAAACCCTGCCAGCGGAGTCTTCAAACAGCATAAGAGACTGCTGCATAACTTGAGGCTGAGACAGTTTCCCTGGTATGCATGGGGGTGATGTGACAGACTGATGGGGTTGGTTTTCAGGCGCCATCTGTGCGCTTTCTGCAGAAGACTGGGTGGGAGATAATGTGAACGTGCTGGATCCACTGTCGGCCACCCAATTGACTAATGCCTGTACCTGCTCAGGCCTTACCATCCTTAGAACGGCATTGGGCCCCACCATATATCGCTGTAAATTCTGGCGGCTACTGGGACCTGAGGTAGTTGGTACACTAGGACGTGTGGATGTGGCAGAACGGCCACGTCCTCTCCCAGCACCAGAGGGTCCACTAACACCACCACGACCATGTCCACGTCCGCGTCCCTTACTAGATGTTTTTCTCATTGTTATGGTTCACCACAACAACAAATATATTATTTGGCCCAATGTATTGTATTCAAATTCAGCGGGATATAAATTTGAGGCCTAGTATTTAGGCGCTGGGTGACCGGTATGGATTTAGTGACAGAATTAGACTTGGAAATGCACAGAAGCGTGTGTGTGTGAAGTTATTCTGAATGACCCAATGTGCACCTTGAATATTATATACCCTTTTAGGGATAGATTTCAAATAGCTCTGATATAGCAGAAACCACTAAATTATGAAATTGCTAAATTGGGAATTGTATTTCAACCCAGAACAAGAAATGTGCTTGAACGGACACTAAATAACTCGCCCAGCTACAGCACTAACGAGAGATTTAGCAGGATATAAATTTGAGGCCTAGTATTTAGGCGCTGGGTGACAGGTATGGGTTTAGTGACAGAATTAGACTTGGAAATACACAGTAGCGGGTGTGTGTGAAGTTATTCTGAATGACCCAATGTGCACCTTGAATATTATATACCCTTTTAGGGATAGATTTCAAATAGCTCTGATATAGCAGAAACCACTAAATTATGAAATTGCTAAATTGGGAATTGTATTTCAACCCAGAACAAGAAATGTGCTTGAACGGACACTAAATAACTCGCCCAGCTACAGCAGCGTAACGAGAGATTTAGCAGGATATAAATTTGAGGCCTAGTATTTAGGCGCTGGGTGACAGGTATGGGTTTAGTGACAGAATTAGACTTGGAAATACACAGTAGCGGGTGTGTGTGAAGTTATTCTGAATGACCCAATGTGCACCTTGAATATTATATACCCTTTTAGGGATAGATTTCAAATAGCTCTGATATAGCAGAAACCACTAAATTATGAAATTGCTAAATTGGGAATTGTATTTCAACCCAGAACAAGAAATGTGCTTGAACGGACACTAAATAACTCGCCCAGCTACAGCACTAACGAGAGATTTAGCAGGATATAAATTTGAGGCCTAGTATTTAGGCGCTGGGTGACAGGTATGGGTTTAGTGACAGAATTAGACTTGGAAATACACAGTAGCGGGTGTGTGTGAAGTTATTCTGAATGACCCAATGTGCACCTTGAATATTATATACCCTTTTAGGGATAGATTTCAAATAGCTCTGATATAGCAGAAACCACTAAATTATGAAATTGCTAAATTGGGAATTGTATTTCAACCCAGAACAAGAAATGTGCTTGAACGGACACTAAATAACTCGCCCAGCTACAGCACTAACGAGAGATTTAGCAGGATATAAATTTGAGGCCTAGTATTTAGGCGCTGGGTGACAGGTATGGGTTTAGTGACAGAATTAGACTTGGAAATACACAGTAGCGGGTGTGTGTGAAGTTATTCTGAATGACCCAATGTGCACCTTGAATATTATATACCCTTTTAGGGATAGATTTCAAATAGCTCTGATATAGCAGAAACCACTAAATTATGAAATTGCTAAATTGGGAATTGTATTTCAACCCAGAACAAGAAATGTGCTTGAACGGACACTAAATAACTCGCCCAGCTACAGCACTAACGAGAGATTTAGCAGGATATAAATTTGAGGCCTAGTATTTAGGCGCTGGGTGACAGGTATGGGTTTAGTGACAGAATTAGACTTGGAAATACACAGTAGCGGGTGTGTGTGAAGTTATTCTGAATGACCCAATGTGCACCTTGAATATTATATACCCTTTTAGGGATAGATTTCAAATAGCTCTGATATAGCAGAAACCACTAAATTATGAAATTGCTAAATTGGGAATTGTATTTCAACCCAGAACAAGAAATGTGCTTGAACGGACACTAAATAACTCGCCCAGCTACAGCACTAACGAGAGATTTAGCAGGATATAAATTTGAGGCCTAGTATTTAGGCGCTGGGTGACAGGTATGGGTTTAGTGACAGAATTAGACTTGGAAATACACAGTAGCGGGTGTGTGTGAAGTTATTCTGAATGACCCAATGTGCACCTTGAATATTATATACCCTTTTAGGGATAGATTTCAAATAGCTCTGATATAGCAGAAACCACTAAATTATGAAATTGCTAAATTGGGAATTGTATTTCAACCCAGAACAAGAAATGTGCTTGAACGGACACTAAATAACTCGCCCAGCTACAGCACTAACGAGAGATTTAGCAGGATATAAATTTGAGGCCTAGTATTTAGGCGCTGGGTGACAGGTATGGGTTTAGTGACAGAATTAGACTTGGAAATACACAGTAGCGGGTGTGTGTGAAGTTATTCTGAATGACCCAATGTGCACCTTGAATATTATATACCCTTTTAGGGATAGATTTCAAATAGCTCTGATATAGCAGAAACCACTAAATTATGAAATTGCTAAATTGGGAATTGTATTTCAACCCAGAACAAGAAATGTGCTTGAACGGACACTAAATAACTCGCCCAGCTACAGCACTAACGAGAGATTTAGCAGGATATAAATTTGAGGCCTAGTATTTAGGCGCTGGGTGACAGGTATGGGTTTAGTGACAGAATTAGACTTGGAAATACACAGTAGCGGGTGTGTGTGAAGTTATTCTGAATGACCCAATGTGCACCTTGAATATTATATACCCTTTTAGGGATAGATTTCAAATAGCTCTGATATAGCAGAAACCACTAAATTATGAAATTGCTAAATTGGGAATTGTATTTCAACCCAGAACAAGAAATGTGCTTGAACGGACACTAAATAACTCGCCCAGCTACAGCACTAACGAGAGATTTAGCAGGATATAAATTTGAGGCCTAGTATTTAGGCGCTGGGTGACAGGTATGGGTTTAGTGACAGAATTAGACTTGGAAATACACAGTAGCGGGTGTGTGTGAAGTTATTCTGAATGACCCAATGTGCACCTTGAATATTATATACCCTTTTAGGGATAGATTTCAAATAGCTCTGATATAGCAGAAACCACTAAATTATGAAATTGCTAAATTGGGAATTGTATTTCAACCCAGAACAAGAAATGTGCTTGAACGGACACTAAATAACTCGCCCAGCTACAGCACTAACGAGAGATTTAGCAGGATATAAATTTGAGGCCTAGTATTTAGGCGCTGGGTGACAGGTATGGGTTTAGTGACAGAATTAGACTTGGAAATACACAGTAGCGGGTGTGTGTGAAGTTATTCTGAATGACCCAATGTGCACCTTGAATATTATATACCCTTTTAGGGATAGATTTCAAATAGCTCTGATATAGCAGAAACCACTAAATTATGAAATTGCTAAATTGGGAATTGTATTTCAACCCAGAACAAGAAATGTGCTTGAACGGACACTAAATAACTCGCCCAGCTACAGCACTAACGAGAGATTTAGCAGGATATAAATTTGAGGCCTAGTATTTAGGCGCTGGGTGACAGGTATGGGTTTAGTGACAGAATTAGACTTGGAAATACACAGTAGCGGGTGTGTGTGAAGTTATTCTGAATGACCCAATGTGCACCTTGAATATTATATACCCTTTTAGGGATAGATTTCAAATAGCTCTGATATAGCAGAAACCACTAAATTATGAAATTGCTAAATTGGGAATTGTATTTCAACCCAGAACAAGAAATGTGCTTGAACGGACACTAAATAACTCGCCCAGCTACAGCACTAACGAGAGATTTAGCAGGATATAAATTTGAGGCCTAGTATTTAGGCGCTGGGTGACAGGTATGGGTTTAGTGACAGAATTAGACTTGGAAATACACAGTAGCGGGTGTGTGTGAAGTTATTCTGAATGACCCAATGTGCACCTTGAATATTATATACCCTTTTAGGGATAGATTTCAAATAGCTCTGATATAGCAGAAACCACTAAATTATGAAATTGCTAAATTGGGAATTGTATTTCAACCCAGAACAAGAAATGTGCTTGAACGGACACTAAATAACTCGCCCAGCTACAGCACTAAGGACAGATTTAGCTGGATATAAATTTGAGGCCTAGTATTTAGGCGCTGGGTGACAGGTATGGGTTTAGTGACAGAATTAGACTTGGAAATGCACAGTAGCGGGTGTGTGAAGTTATTCTGAATGACCCTATGTGCACCTTGAATATTATATACCCTTTTAGGGATAGATTTCAAATAGCTCTGATACAGCAGAAACCACTAAATTTTTAAATTGCTAAATTGGGAATTGTATTTCAACCCAGAACAAAAAATGTGCTTTGACGGACACTAAATAACTTTCCCAGCCACAACAGGACAGCGGTAACGAGAGATTTAGCGGGATATAAATTTGAGGCCTAGTATTTAGGCGCTGGGTGACCGGTATGGATTTAGTGACAGAATTAGACTGGGATATGGCCAAAAAATAACCACACTATTGCTGGTTAAATGCACTTGGTGATGGGCGCAGCTTGCCCCTGATGTAGTATATGGCCAAAAAATGAACAGACTATTGCTGGTTAAATGCACTTGGTGTCACAGCTTGACCAACCACACTACTGAGGGTTAAATGCACTTGGTGACGGGCGCAGCTTGCCCCTGATTTAGTATATGGCCAAAAAATGAACAGACTATTGCTGGTTAAATGCACTTGGTGTGATAGCTTGACCAACCACACTACTGAGGGTTAAATGCACTTGGTGTGACAGCTTCACCCTGATGTAGGCTTTAGCCAAAAAACAACCACACCATTGAGGGTTAAATGCACTTGGTCGCAGCTTGTGCTGGCGCACCACAAGACACAAAATGGCCGCCGATCACCCCAGAAAAATGTGACTGACAAACGGTCTGGGCAGCCTAAAAACAGTGAGCAATTGAGGATCAGCAGCTCAATGATCCACAGCTGCAGATCGATCAGTTAATCAAGTCCTTTGGAGGAGTTAATCTGCCTAATCTCGCCCTACTGTCGCAGCCGCAACCTCTCCCTACGCTAATCAGAGCAGAGTGACGGGCGGCGCTATGTGACTCCAGCTTAAATAGAGGCTGGGTCACATGGTGCTCTGGCCAATCACAGCCATGCCAATAGTAGGCATGGCTGTGATGGCCTCTTGGGGCAAGTAGTATGACGCTTGTTTATTGGCTGCTTAGCAGCCTTTCAAAAAGCGCCAAGAAAGCGTCACAAAAGCGCGAAGAAAGCGACGAACACCGAACCCGAACCCGGACTTTTACGAAAATGTCCGGGTTCGGGTCCGTGTCACGGACACCCCAAAATTCGGTACGAACCCGAACTATACAGTTCGAGTTCGCTCATCCCTAGCTATAACCTTTGGCATAATACACTATTTCAGTTTTGTCTTGAAAGATAGAAATATATCACATATTCATAAGTAGAAAACAAAAATATTCCACGGCACTCCAGAAGAAGTAAAATGAATGTGACTTTAATTCACCAACGCACCGTTTCGGTCCACACACTGGAACCTTCCTCAAGCAGTGACAAACATAGTGGGTATAGCAGCATATATATGGTGAACAATTTACAGCATAATTAGTGTAATTAAGTAAAAACATAAGTAATTAAACTTTTAAATATAGCATAGTGTCCATAACTGTATCCAAAGTTACCATAATTTATACAAATCAATCCAATGTTCAAAATAAATGTGAATACATACATAAAATACATAAAAAATAGATAAAATATTTGATTCATACTCAGGTGAAGATAATCCATAATTAGTGCATAGGTGAGAAGACACGTGATAGTTAAAAACACATATTTCATCATGAACCAGTAGTGAGTACCTTGGACTGTGCATGACTGCGCATGCACCATTGGAACGCACACATCACTTCCTCCTCGGGGCGTCCTCAAATGATAGCCTCCAACAGAGTTTAGTCGCATACAAAGATCGACATATTTAGAATCACTTGACCGGAGCTCATGTGATTCAGCTCCTGGTGATCACCTGACATGTAGCCGGCGATACAACACAGGCACTAAAAACAAAGTCCAGTCACATGATCGGAGTCCCCATGAATTCTTATCTCGAATAGATACCCCATCCCATTGGACTATACCAGTAATAAAAGGCTGTATCTAAAGTTATTAATATGGTGAAAAAATGTGGAACGTGGAATAACAAATTAAAAGATATACTGTATAGTTTGGTTACATATAGATGAGAGTAGAACCACCGCTAAACCACATAATGAGTGTGAGAGAAGAACCGGTGATGACAACAGTGGTTGCCCGTCAGCATTAGGGGCATGGGGCCCACCACTATCTGTCACACTACTGTCCCAGACATATATGTATCTCTCAGGGCAAAGAGATAAATGTATCCAATAATCCACTATGCCAACTGAGTCATTGACATCAGGTCGCACTTCCAATGAGACCCTAATGTCTATGGGGGGGGCACTGGTTGTCCAATATCTAAAATTAGACAATGGACCCACCAATTGCCACCACTCTCCATATCTGACACTATATGGGTAAATAGGATACAAGTGCCACCCCCAGAGACATAAGGGTCTCATTGGAAAAATTTGGCATTTGCCTGACAGAAAATAACTTATGAGGATGTGGCTGGTGGTAAATTAGCCGGTCACCGAATACACATTTTTACTGTCGGCCAGTACTGGCCCCATAAATTAGGCATTCACCTGACAGAAAAGAACTTATGATGATGTGGCTGGTGGTACATTAGCCGGTCACTGAACACAAAATTTTTTACTGTAGGCCAGTAAAGGCCCCAAAAATTACGCATTCACCTGACAGAAAAGGCCTTTTATGCGGCTGTATATACATAAGACAAGGACCATTCTTTGTTCTGGATGATGGCGGATATGTGTGGGCTGGCATGAGGAAATTCAATTACATGTGGTCGTCGCAGGTGTTGAATTCTTCCAAGATCCATGCCTCATTCATTTTTTGAAATGTGAGGTAGTGCACACCATCGTGAGCTAGGCGAGTGCGCTTATCGGTCACAATCACCCCTGCCGCGTTGAACGTCCTTTTGAACAATACACTCGACGAGGAGCAAGCCAAGAGTTTCATGGCAAATTGTGCCAGCTCGGGCCACAGGTCAAGCCTGTCCAGGGGTTCCTCGCTTCTCAGAGCATTCCAGTCATCCGTTAACCCAATGTAGTCGGACACCTGTCGGTCTAGGCATTCCCTCACGCTGAATACGAAGGGCGGCTGTCGATGGGTTGGCTGGTCTCACACCAGAAGTGACCAACACATCTTCAAACCGCTCTCGTCTTGCAGGCGTGGTAGGATTGGTACCCGCAAATGTTTCTCTGTGGGTGGAAATTACTCTGCCAGCGCTCGCAACAGCAGAATGCAGCATCTCTCGAAGCAAGGCCTGGAAATGCTGCATTCTGACAGCGCTCTGTGATGCTAGTAACATGTCTGCCTTTACGGCATACATATTAGGACATCGTCAGACATCATCCACAACTCCATCCTCCGTCAGGCAAAACTCCATCAGCCCTCAGACATCAGACAAAACTCCGTCCTCCGTCAGGCAAAACTCCATCAGACATCAGACAAAACTCCGTCCTCCGTCAGACAAAACTCCATCAGCCCTCAGACATCAGACATAACTCCGTCCTCCATCAGGCAAAACTCCATCAGACCTCAGACATCAGACAAAACTCCGTCCTCCCTAACTCAAAATACGCCCTACTACACACACTCTTCACCTGACGGAGCTGCTAGCTGCTGGAGAGGCAAAGGACCTGTGATGACGTCATGACCATGTGACGAGTCACATGTGTGGGAGGGGTCAGATGTGCACAGCAGCTGGTAGAGTGTACAGAACAGTAGCCATCAAATAGAGCTCTGCACTAGAGATGTGTGTGTAACCTGCATGTAGCAGAGCTGTGTACTGTGTTACAGAAATGTATGTGTAACCTGCATGTAGCAGAGCTGTGTACTGTGTTACAGAGATGTATGTGTAACCTGCAGGTAGCAGATCTGTATGTGTAACCTGCAGGTAGCAGAGCTGTGTACTGTGTAGCAGATCTGTATGTGTAACCTGCAGGTAGCAGAGCTGTGTACTGTGTTACAGAGATGTACGTGTAACCTGCAGGTAGCAGAGCTGTGTACTGTGTAGCAGATCTGTATGTGTAACCTGCATGTAGCAGAGCTGTGAACTGTGTAGCAGAGCTGTATGTGTAACCTGCATGTAGCAGAGCTGTGTACTGTGTTACAGGAATGTATGTGCAACCTGCAGGTAGCAGTGCTGTGCACTGTGTAGCAGAGCTGTACGTGTAACCTGCATGTAGCATTGCTGTGTACTGTGTAGCAGAGCTGTATGTGTAACCTGCATGTAGCAGAGCTGTGTACTGTGTTACAGGGATGTATGTGCAACCTGCAGGTAGCAGTGCTGTGTACTGTGTAGCAGAGATGTGTACTGTGTTACAGAGATGTGTGTGTAACCTGCATGTAGCAGAGCTGTGTACTGTGTATATAGAGCAGTGTGTGTAACAGCATGTAGCAGAGCTGTGTACTGTGTTACAGAGATGTGTGTGTAACCTGCATGTAGAAGTGCTGTGTACTGTGTAGCAGAGCTGTATGTGTAACCTGCATGTAGCAGAGCTGTGTACTGTGTTACAGGGATGTATGTGCAACCTGCAGGTAGCAGAGCTGTGTACTGTGTTACAGAGATGTGTGTGTAACCTGGGAACTATAAAAAAGTGTAAAAAAAACCCATAAATATTCAGATCACCCCCCTTTTCCCAAAATTAAAATAAAAGACACATCATGGGTTTCGCAATGTGTAAAAACGCCCATTGTATAAAAATATATTCCCCATACGGCAAACAGCAAAAAAGAGTCCAAATGTCCGATTCGCCGTTTTTGGTCACTTCATTTGCTACAAAAATGTAAATAAAAAGTGATCAAAAAGTCTTAAACACCCCAGAATGGTATCAGTAAAAAGTTTAGATTGCCCCGCAAAAAATGAGCCCCGACCCAGCTCCGTACACATAATTACAAAAAAGTTATGGGGCTCAAAATATGGCGACAAAAAAAATCGGATATTTAAATTTTTTTATCACTATTAAAACGCAAGAAAAACTATACATATAAGGTATTGCCGGATTCGATCTGACCTGTAGAATAAAAGTAACCAGTCAGTTTTATCGCACATCGAATGTCGTAAATAAAAATCACGTAAAACTGTGGTGGAATTGCTTTTTTTTTTTCAACAGGAAGAATGGGCAGTTTTACCATCTGAGAAAATAAAGAGCCTCATCCACAACTACCACAAAAGACTTCAAGCTGTCATTGATGTTAAAGGGGGCAATACATGGTATTAATAACTGGGGCGTGTAAACTTCTGATCAGGATCATTTGGGGAGTTTGTGTTGTGATTATGATTTATAAAGAGTAAACACCATAAATGGCTTCAGCCGACCACTAACCATGAGCGAGAGAAAAGTGTCTGTGGTATCAATCATATTCTTTGAACAATGGTTAAAGGGGTATTCTCATCTTAATGATCACTGTTACATCTGTTAATGATTTGACAGTGATAATTTTTCTAAATACATTTTATTACCCAATTCCCATCCTTTTTTAGAAAATAAGTCCCCTCTTACCTGATGTTGTCTTTGGTCTCCCCTGGTCACGGCCACCTCTCCTGTCGAATCCAGCCGGGCCACGCTTGCGCAGAAGACGGAAAATTCTCTCCCGGCTGGGCCGCGCAATGTCCTGAACGCGCATGCAGCCGCGCATGCGCCATGATGACTTCTTCCTGGCCAGTATAGTACAGAGCCGCGAATGCGCACGCCGACTCTGTACTATACAGGCCAGGAATAAGTCACCATGGCACATGCGCGGCGCTGTGCGCGTTCAGGACATTGCGCGGCCCGGCTGGGAGAGAATCTTCAGTCTTCTGCGCAAGCGCGGCCCGGCCAGGAGAAGAATACAGGAAGTGAACGTCACGCTCAAGGAAGGCAAGTATGAAAAAGGGAAGATGAAAATACCCCTTTAAGAAATCATAAATTCTGCAAGGGTATGTAAACTTATCAGCACAACTGTAAGTAGCTGTGTGATCTAAATCTGTGGAATATGGGAAGCACAAGGGGATGTGCACCTTAAATCCCATCTTTGTAAGGCCTCTTGCACATGGTCGCAGTGTGCCTGTAGTTGTATTGTGGACCACATACGGCGGTTCCGCAATACACAGGGCACCAGCCGTGTGCATCCCGCATCCGTGATGTCGACCCATTCACTTGAACGGAACAGAAACACGGATCGGATCCCCACAGAAGCATTACAGAGTGCTTCCGTGGTGTTTCTGGCCATCCCTCCGCACAGCAAAAAAGTAGAACATATTCACGGACCCATTCAAGTTGAATGGGTCTGGATCTGTCCCGGCCGCTGCACGCACGTTGCCCGTGCATTGGGGACTGCAAATTGCTGTCCCCAATGCACGGAATGGACCAACAACGTTCATGTGCAAGAGGCCTAACACTTGTGATCTGTGTGAAGCGGCATATATGCATTCATGTTGCATGTATTTATTAATTAGGGCTACCAATTCTGAGTAACTCGGAGTGACAGGAGATTTACAGAATCAGATTTTTTTTTTTTGTCGTCATATTTTGAGCTCTATAACTTTTTGGGAATTATGTGTACAGAGCTGGATGGGGGCTCATTTTTTGCGGGGCAATCTGAACTTTTCACTGATACCATTCTGGGGTGTTTAAGACTTTTTGATCACTTTTTATTTACATTTTTGTAGCAAATGAAGCGACCAAAAACGGCGAATCGGACATTTGGACTCTTTTTTTTCTTCTGTTTTGCCGTTTGCCGTATGGGGAATATATTTTTATACAATGGGTGTTTTTACACATTGCGACACCCATGATGTGTATTTTTTTAGTTCTTTTATTTTCATTTTGGGAAAAGGGGGGTGATCTGAATTTTTATGTTTTATTTTACACTTTTTTATAGTTCCCAGGTTACACACACATCTCTGTTACACAGTAAAAAGCTCTGCTACATGCGGTTACACACACATCTCTGTAACACAGTACACAGCACTGCTACATGCAGGTTGCACATACATCCCTGTAACACAGTACACAGCCTGCTACATGCAGGTTACACATACAGCTCCGCTACACAGCACACAGCTCTGATACATGCAGATTACACATACAGCTCTGCTACACAGTACACAGCTCTGCTACATTCAGGTTACAAATACAGCTCTGCTACACAGTACACAGCACTGCTACATGCAGGTTACACATACAGCTCTGCTACACAGTACACAGCTCTGCTACATGCAGGTTACACATACAGCTCTGCTACACAGTACACAGCTCTGCTACATGCAGGTTACACATACAGCACTGCTACACAGTACACAGCTCTGCTACATGCAGGTTACACATACAGCTCTGCTACACAGTACACAGCTCTGCTACATGCAGGTTACACATACAGATCTGCTACACAGTACACAGCTCTGCTACCTGCAGGTTACACATACATCTCTGTAACACAGTACACAGCTCTGCTACATGCAGGTTACACATACAGCTCTGCTACACAGTACACAGCACTGCTACATGCAGGTTACACATACAGCTCTGCGACACAGTACACAGCTCTGCTACATGCAGGTTACACATACAGATCTGCTACACAGTACACAGCTCTGCTACATGCAGGTTACACATACAGCTCTGCTACACAGTACACAGCTCTGCTACATGCAGGTTACACATACAGCTCTGCTACACAGTACACAGCTCTGCTACATGCAGGTTACACATACAGCACTGCTACACAGTACACAGCTCTGCTACATACAGGTTACACATACAGCTCTGCTACACAGTACACAGCTCTGCTACATGCAGGTTACACATACAGATTCTGCTACACAGTACACAGCTCTGCTACCTGCAGGTTACACATACATCTCTGTAACACAGTACACAGCTCTGCTACATGCAGGTTACACATACAGCTCTGCTACACAGTACAAAGCACTGCTACATGCAGGTTACACATACAGCTCTGCTACACAGTACACAGCACTGCTACATGCAGGTTACACATACAGCACTGCTACACAGTACACAGCTCTGCTACATGCAGGTTATACATACAGCTCTGCTACACAGTACACAGCTCTGCTACATGCAGGTTACACATACAGATCTGCTACACAGTACACAGCTCTGCTACCTGCAGGTTATACATACAGATCTGCTACCTGCAGGTTACACACACATCTCTGTAACACAGTACACAGCTCTGCTACATGCAGGTTACACATACAGATCTGCAACACAGTACACAGCTCTGCTACCTGCAGGTTACACATACAGATCTACTACACAGTACACAGCTCTGCTACCTGCAGGTTACACATACAGATCTGCTACCTGCAGGTTACACACACATCTCTGTAACACAGTACACAGCTCTGCTACATGCAGGTTACACATACAGATCTGCAACACAGTACACAGCTCTGCTACCTGCAGGTTACACATACAGATCTGCTACACAGTACACAGCTCTGCTTCCTGCAGGTTACACATACAGATCTGCTACCTGCAGGTTACACATACATCTCTGTAACACAGTACACAGCTCTGCTACATGCAGGTTACACATACAGATCTGCAACACAGTACACAGCTCTGCTACCTGCAGGTTACACATACAGATCTGCTACACAGTACACAGCTCTGCTACCTGCAGGTTACACATACAGATCTGCTACATGCAGGTTACACACACATCTCTGTAACACAGTACACAGCTCTGCTACATGCAGGTTACACATACAGATCTGCAACACAGTACACAGCTCTGCTACATGCAGGTTACACATACAGATCTGCTACACAGTACACAGCTCTGCTACCTGCAGGTTACACATACAGATCTGCTACCTGCAGGTTACACATACATCTCTGTAACACAGTACACAGCTCTGCTACATGCAGGTTACACATACATCTCTGTAACACAGTACACAGCTCTGCTACATGCAGGTTACACATACATCTCTGTAACACAGTACACAGCTCTGCTTCCTGCAGGTTACACATACAGATCTGCTACCTGCAGGTTACACATACATCTCTGTAACACAGTACACAGCTCTGCTACATGCAGGTTACACATACAGATCTGCAACACAGTACACAGCTCTGCTACCTGCAGGTTACACATACAGATCTGCTACACAGTACACAGCTCTGCTACCTGCAGGTTACACATACAGATCTGCTACATGCAGGTTACACACACATCTCTGTAACACAGTACACAGCTCTGCTACATGCAGGTTACACATACAGATCTGCAACACAGTACACAGCTCTGCTACATGCAGGTTACACATACAGATCTGCTACACAGTACACAGCTCTGCTACCTGCAGGTTACACATACAGATCTGCTACCTGCAGGTTACACATACATCTCTGTAACACAGTACACAGCTCTGCTACATGCAGGTTACACATACATCTCTGTAACACAATACACAGCTCTGCTACATGCAGGTTACACATACATCTCTGTAACACAGTACACAGCTCTGCTACCTGCAGGTTACACATACAGATCTGCTACACAGTACACAGCTCTGCTACATGCAGGTTACACACACATCTCTAGTACAGAGCTCTATTTGATGGCTACTGTTCTGTACACTCTACCAGCTGCTGTGCACATCTGACCCCTCCCACACACGTGACTCGTCACATGGTCATGACGTCATCACAGGTCCTTTGCCTCTCCAGCAGCTAGCAGCTCCGTCAGGTGAAGAGTGTGTGTAGTAGGGCGTATTTTGAGTTAGGGAGGACAGAGTTTTGTCTGAGGTCTGATGGAGTTTTGCCTGATGGAGGACGGAGTTTTGTCTGATGTCTGAGGTCTGATGGAGTTCTGCCTGACGGAGGACGGAGTTTTGTCTGAGGTCTGATGGAGTTTTGCCTGACGGAGGACGGAGTTTTGTCTGATGTCTGATGGAGGACGGAGTTTTGTCTGATGTCTGAGGTCTGATGGAGTTCTGCCTGACGGAGGACGGAGTTTTGTCTGAGGTCTGATGGAGTTTTGGGTGACGGAGGACAGAGTTTTGTGTGATGTCTGAGGTCTGATGGAGTTTTGGGTGACGGAGGACGGAGTTTTGTCTGAGGTCTGATGGAGTTTTGCCTGACGGAGGACGGAGTTTTGTCTGATGTCTGATGGAGTTTTGGGTGACGGAGGACGGAGTTTTGTCTGATGTCTGAGGGCTGATTGAGTTTTGCCTGACGGAGGATGGAGTTGTGGATGATGTCTGACGATGTCCTAATATGTATGCCGTATGCCTTTTTATGTTTGTACCGGGGGTCTAAGTACGTTGCCACCCAGTACTGGTCCTTGCCTTTTATGCTTTTTATACAGTGGTCCGTCTTCAAACACTGGAACATGAAGGCCTCCATATTCACTAAATTGGAAGCGATGGAGTGCCCTGGCTCCTGCTCATCGCCCAGGAGAATGGCGTCCTCAGTCTCCTTCCCCCATCCACGGACAACACCAGGGATTCCTGAAAAGTTTAAAGTTCCCCTCAAAGCCTGCTCTTCTTGCTCCTCCTCCTCCCCCCAGCCACCATCCTCCTCTGACACCTCTTCAGACTCCTGCTGACTTGTCTCAGATGGAGTAGCCCCCCCTGGGAATTCATTCAGCATTGTGACTTCCTCAGCTTCCTGCTCCTTGATGGCTTGATCAATGACACGATGCAATGGACGCTCCAGAAAAAAGGTGTAAGGTACAATGTCACTGATGGTGCCCTGGCTGCGACTGACCAGTTTGGTGATCTCATTAAATTGCTGCAGATGTCTGCATGAGTCGGGCATGAGCAGCCACTGGAGCGGTGAAAAGAAACCAAGCTCCCCAGAACCTGTCCTGCTGCGGAGTTTGTACAGGTAGTCGTTAACTGCATGTTTCTGCTGGAGAAGCATAGCATATACAAGGTGAAGATTCAGCGCATCGGGCAGTCACAAATCAGACGTCAGGCGATGTCTCTGCTGAACGTTAGCAAGGAAAGCCATGGTCGTGTAAGATCTAAAATGGTCAGAGATTTTGCTGGCCTGCCGCAAGACGTCCTGATCCCAGGGTATTTGGTAACAAATCGCTGCACGACTAAGCTCAGGATGTGTGCCATGCACGGCACGTGTGTCATTTTGCCCTGTTTCAGCATGCTCAGCAGATTGGCATCGTTGTCGCACACCACTTTACTATCAAATTGAACGGGGTTAGCCACTGATCGGTCTGTGACTGCAGAGCTGAAAGTCGTGCAGGACCGGTGTGGCTCTTGGCTTCCAGGCACAACAGCCGCAGCACAGCATGGCAATGTCTCACCTGGAACGTCGAATAGGTTCTGGGGAGCTTGGGGGGGGGTGCAGCGGAAGATGTGGTAGCAGTGGAAAAGGAGGAGTCAGCCGAGGAGGAGACGGAGGATGGAGTAGGAAGAGGAGAAGAAGAGGCAGGCCTGCATGCAATCCGTGGCGCTAACACTAAATCCACACGGTTGCCAGGGGTTACATGCTTGACGGCCGTCAGAAGGTTCACCCAGTGGGCAGTAAAAGTTATGTACCTTCCCTGCCTGTCTTTGCTAGACCATGTGTCTGTGGTCAGATGAATCTTGGCAAAGACACTGTGTGCCAGAGATATATTCACTTGCCGCTGAACATGGCCATATAGCTCTGCGATTGCCCTTCTGGGAGAAATATTTCCTTACGGGGTCCTTCCATTGCGGTGTGCCAATGGCCCCAAATTTTCAAAAAGCCTCCGAGTCCACAAGTTTATATGGCAGGAGTTGGCGGGCTAGCAGCCAGAGGTCAACCATTGGGCAAGAGGGTTATCCAGCGTTATCAACTTTTTACGCTCGAACATTTTGGCCATGGAAGCCTGCCTTTTGTCAGATGAACGCGACAATGGCATGGTGGAAGGTGGAGTGGAGGACAAATGGGAGGAGAGAGGAGAAGGAGAAGAGGCAGGACGTGGAGCGCCGGGAGTGTAGCTTTGTGGGTTCTGACAGATACAGCGGATGAGGAGGGTGCAGAAGCGAAAAGCTAAAAGAGCCACTCAACCAACTCTCGCACGAGTCTTCTTCAACTTCCCACTTAAGCTCCGGCCTGGTGCACCTGCCCGACCAAACCCTGTGGAATGGCCTGCCTCTGCCTGTCATTTTCAAAATGACCCCGTGCCTAAGTCCCTAGAGAAGAGCAGTATTTGTGGAAGCAGGTATATCGCAGGCGACATTCAATATTTGTTGGAAACAGATATATCGAACCCCTTAATCAGTATTTTGTGGAAGAAGGTGTATCAAATACCTTAATCAGTATTTTGTGGAAGCAGGTATCTCGTAGGCCTCAATCAATATTTGGTGGAAGCAGATATATCAATCCCCATAATCAGTATTTTGTGGAAGCAGATATATTGCAGCCCTCAATCAGTATTTTGTAGAAGCAGGTATATCAAACCCCATAATCAGTATTTTGTGAAAGCAGGTATCTCGCTTGCCTTAACCACCTCCCGACCGCCTAACGCAGATATGCGTCCGGGAGGTGGTTGCTTTACTCCTCCTGGACGCATATACGCGTCATCTTGCGAGACGCGAGACTTCCTGTGAACGCGCGCACACAGGCGCGCGCGCTCACAGGAACGGAAGGTAAGCGAGTGGATCTCCAGGCTGGAGATCCGAATTTTTTAACCCCTAACAGGTATATTAGACGCTGTTTTCAAAACAGCGTCTAATATACCTCCTACCTGGTTGTCACGAGGGTGTCAAGAGCCACGTCTGACTCCGTTATACCCGGGGTCAGGAAGTCGCAGCGGGTGGCTGCGCGCTCTATGTCTAAAGATCACGGTGTTTCTTAGTGTTTGTTTTCTGTGTTTGCCTTGCTATCCTTTTTGTCTCACTCAGGGATCCGTAGCTTCTCCTCCTCAGCTGTTTCTTGTCTGCCACTCCCAAACTCCTTATATTCTCCTCTCACACTTCTCTTGTTGCCAGTTATAGAGCTTCCTGCCTGGACATCTATGCTGACCCACTGGAGCTGAGAATCTGGTTGTTGTTCCAGAGTGCTACCCTCCGGATCCCTGTTGGGCTTTTGTTGTCTCCTGTTGTTGCCCACCTGGGATTATATGTTTAGTTTGTATTGTCTGTCCTCCCCTTGGTGTTTTCCTTTAAAGCTAGTGGTGCGGACTAGTGTTCCCACCGCCCTGTTCACTATCTAGGGCTCATCCTAGGGAAAGCCAGGGTTTTAGGCACGTGATCGGCGTACGGGTGAGGAACCCGTCTAGGGACGACAGGGCAGCCAGGCGCCAGCCGCAAGGTGAGTCAGGGGTCACCACCTTCCCTCTCACTAGGGCAGGGCCTCCCTCTTTTCCTCCCTCCATGTCACGTATGTGACAGTTACGCCGATCGTGATACTGGTCCTCTGGTGGTCCCTTTTGTTAGGATCGACCACCAGAGGACTCAGGTAGGTCAGTAAAGTCGCACCAAACACTACACTACACCCCCCCCGTCACTTATTAACCCTTTATGAACCCCTGATCACCCATGATCACCCCGTATAAACTCCCTGATCACCCCCCTGTCATTGATCACCCCCCTGTCAGGCTCCGTTCAGACGTCCGTATGATTTTTACGGATCCACGGATACATGTATCGGATCCGCAAAACGCATACGGACGTCTGAATGGAGCCTTACAGGGGGGTGATCAATGACAGGCGGGTGATCACCCATATACACTCCCTGATCACCCCCTGTCATTGATCACCCCCCTGTCATTGATCACCCCCCTGTAAGGCTCCATTCAGACGTCCGCATGATTTTTACGGATCCATGGATACATGGATCGGATCCGCAAAACACATGCGGACGTCTGAATGGAGCCTTACAGGGGGGTGATCAATAACAGGCGGGTGATCACCCATATACACTCCCTGATCACCCCCCTGTCATTGATCACCCCCCCTGTAAGGCTCCATTCAGACGTCCGCATGTGTTTTGTGGATCCGATCCATGTATCAATGGATCCGTAAAAATCATGCGGACGTCTGAATGGAGCCTTACAGGGGGGGTGATCAGTGACAGGGGGGTGATCACCCTGATCACCCCCTGTCATTGATAACCCCCCTGTAAGGCTCCATTCAGACGTCCGCATGTGTTTTGTGGATCCGATCCATGTATCCATGGATCCGTAAAAATCATGCGGACGTCTGAATGGAGCCTTACAGGGGGGGGTGATCAGTGACAGGGGGGTGATCACCCTGATCACCCCCTGTCATTGATAACCCCTCTGTAAGGCTCCATTCAGACGTCCGCATGTGTTTTGTGGATCCGATCCATGTATCCATGGATCCGTAAAAATCATGCGGACATCTGAATGGAGCCTTACAGGGGGGGGTGATCAGCGACAGGGGGGTGATCACCCTGATCACCCCCTGTCATTGATAACCCCCCTGTAAGGCTCCATTCAGACGTCCGCATGTGTTTTGTGGATCCGATCCATGTATCCATGGATCCGTAAAAATCATGCGGACGTCTGAATGGAGCCTTACAGGGGGGGTGATCAGTGACAGGGGGGTGATCACCCTGATCACCCCCTGTCATTGATAACCCCCCTGTAAGGCTCCATTCAGACGTCCGCATGTGTTTTGTGGATCCGATCCATGTATCCATGGATCCGTAAAAATCATGCGGACATCTGAATGGAGCCTTACAGGGGGGTGATCAGTGACAGGGGGGTGATCACCCTGATCACCCCCTGTCATTGATAACCCCTCTGTAAGGCTCCATTCAGACGTCCGCATGTGTTTTGTGGATCCGATCCATGTATCCATGGATCCGTAAAAATCATGCGGACATCTGAATGGAGCCTTACAGGGGGGGGTGATCAGTGACAGGGGGGTGATCACCCTGATCACCCCCTGTCATTGATAACCCCCCTGTAAGGCTCCATTCAGACGTCCGCATGTGTTTTGTGGATCCGATCCATGTATCCATGGATCCGTAAAAATCATGCGGACGTCTGAATGGAGCCTTACAGGGGGGGTGATCAGTGACAGGGGGGTGATCACCCTGATCACCCCCTGTCATTGATCACCCCCCTGTAAGGCTCCATTCAGACGTCCGCATGTGTTTTGTGGATCCGATCCATGTATCCATGGATCCGTAAAAATCATGCGGACGTCTGAATGGAGCCTTACAGGGGGGGTGATCAGTGACAGGGGGGTGATCAGGGAGTCTATATGGGTGATCACCCCCCTGTCATTGATCACCCCCCTGTCATTGATCACCCCCCTGTAAGGCTCCATTCAGACGTCCGCATGTGTTTTGCGGATCCGATCCATGGATCCGTAAAAATTATACGGACGTCTGAATGGAGCCTTACCAGGGGGGTGATCAATGACAGGGGGGTGATCAGGGAGTCTATATGGGTGATCACCCCCCTGTCATTGATCACCCCCCTGTCATTGATCACCCCCCCTGTAAGGCTCCATTCAGACATTTTTTTTGGCCCAAGTTAGCGGAAATTTTTTGTTTGTTTTTGTTTTTTCTTACTAAGTCTCATATTCCACTAACTTGTGTCAAAAAATAAAATCTCACATGAACTCACCATACCCCTCACGGAATACAAATGCGTAAACATTTTTAGACATTTATATTCCAGACTTCTTCTCACGCTTTAGGGCCCCTAAAAAGCCAGGGCAGTATAAATACCCCACATGTGACCCCATTTCGGAAAGAAGACACCCCAAGGTATTCCATGAGGGCATATTGAGTCCATGAAAGATTGAAATTTTTGTCCTAAGTTAGCGGAAAGTGAGACTTTGTGAGAAAAAAACTAAAAAAATCAATATCCGCTAACTTATTCAAAAAAATAAAAATTTCTAGGAACTCGCCAGGCCCCTCATTGAATACCTTGGGGTGTCTTCTTTCCAAAGTGGGGTCACATGTGGGGTATTTATACTGCCCTGGCTTTTTAGGGGCCCGAAAGTGTGAGAAGAAGTCTGGGATCCAAATGTCTAAAAATGCCCTCCTAAAAGGAATTTGGGCCCCTTTGCGCATCTAGGCTGCAAAAAAGTGTCACACATGTGGTATCGCCGTACTCAGGAGACGTTTGGGAATGTGTTTTGGGGTGTCATTTTACATATACCCATGCTGGGTGAGAAAAATATCTTGGTCAAATGCCAACTTTGTATAAAAAAATGGGAAAAGTTATCTTTTGCCAAGATATTTCTCTCACCCAGCATGGTTATATGTAAAATGGCACCCCAAAACACATTCCACAACTTCTCCTGAGTACGGCGGTACCAGATGTGTGACACTTTTTTGCTGCCAAGGTGGGCAAAGGGGCACATATTCCAAAGTGCACCTTTCGGATTTCACAGGCCATTTTTTTACAGATTTTGATTGCAAGGTACTTCTTACACATTTGGGCCCCTAAATGGCCAGGGCAGTATAACTACGCCACAAGTGACCCCATTTTGGAAAGAAGACACCCCAAGGTATTCCGTGAGGGGCACGGCGAGTTCCTAGAATTTTTTATTTTTTGTCACAAGTTAGCGGAAAATGATGATTTTTCTTTTTTTTTCTTTTTTCCTTACAAAGTCTCATATTCCACTAACTTGCGACAAAAAATAAAAAATTCTAGGAACTCGCCATGCCCCTCACGGAATACCTTGGGGTGTCTTCTTTCCAAAATGGGGTCACTTGTGGGGTAGTTATACTGCCCTGGCAATTTAGGGGCCCAAATATCTTGGCAAAAGACAACTTTTCCAATTTTTTTATACAAAGTTGGCATTTGACCAAGATATTTTTCTCACCCAGCATGGGTATATGTAAAATGACACCCCAAAACACATTCCCCAACTTCTCCTGAGTACGGCGATACCAGATGTGTGACACTTTTTTGCAGCCAAGGTGGGCACTGGGGCACATATTCCAAAGTGCACCTTTCGGATTTCACCGGTCATTTTTTACACATTTCGATTGCAAAGTTCTTCTCACACATTTGGGCCCCTAAATTGCCAGGGCAGTATAACTACCCCACAAGTGACCCCATTTTGGAAAGAAGACACCCCAAGGTATTCCGTGAGGGGCATGGCGAGTTCTTAGAATTTTTTATTTTTTGTCGCAAGTTAGTGGAATATGAGACTTTGTAAGAAAAAAAAATAAAAAATCATCATCATTTTCCGCTAACTTGTGACAAAAAATAATAAGTTCTATGAACTCACTATGCCCATCAGCGAATACCTTAGGGTGTCTACTTTCCGAAATGGGGTCATTTGTGGGGTTTTTCTACTGTCTGGGCATTGTAGAACCTCAGGAATCATGATAGGTGCTCAGAAAGTCAGAGCTGCTTCAAAAAGCGGAAATTCACATTTTTGTACCATAGTTTGTAAACGCTATAACTTTTACCCAAACCATTTTTTTTTTTTTGCCCAAACATTTTTTTTTATCAAAGACATGTAGAACTATAAAGTTAGCGAAAAATTTATATATGGATGTCGTTTTTTTTGCAAAATTTTACAGCTGAAAGTGAAAATTGACATTTTTTTGCAAAAAAATCGTTACATTTCGATTAATAACAAAAAAAGTAAAAATGTCAGCAGCAATAAAATACCACCAAGTGAAAGCTCCATTAGTGAGAAGAAAAGGAGGTAAAATTCATTTGGGTGGTAAGTTGCATGACCGAGCGATAAACGGTGAAAGTAGTGTAGTGCCGAAGTGTAAAAAGTGCTCTGGTCATGAAGGGGGTTTCAGCTAGCGGGGCTGAAGTGGTTAAAAGGACTTTTGTGGCCCTATTAGCTAGCATTTGGTGTCCCTAACAGCCTGTCCCTGCTCCACAAAGCAACCTTTCCCTACACTGGCAAAACACTGAATGTAAAATGGCTGCCAGATTGGGTTCTGTGATAGGGTGGGGGTGTGTCCATGTGCTGAAACGTCTCAATTGGCTGTCCTGTCCTACCTGATGGATGTGTCTTGGGTCATAGTTCGGCGCAATGCAAAAGAATATGGCGCCTGCGGACATCACCATATGTTCACATCTAACACAAAGTTCGCATCTAAACGACTGCTGGATGAACCGCAAGGCCATCTCTATTAATAAGTGAAAGTATGCCATGCTCAGTGAAACATCGTCAACTGGAAAATATAAATATCTCACTTTTTTGGATTGGTGAAAGGTACTCTTAAATAGATTGTACGGATGTTAAAAAATCTGGCTACAGAATAATAATCTTTTTTGTTAATTAACATGGCATCAGCAGTGATCGTGAGTAGAAATGAGTGAATCTTTCTTCAAATGCTACATCTGAAGCCGATTCACTTAAAAATTTGTTACAATACTATACGAAGATTCGACTCCGTACAGTATTAGAATATATGGGCTCCGAGGAGCAAAAGTAAGTTATTCACGAATTTGTGCGAGACTTTATTTGAATAACCTGGGCAATTGATTATTACAGTGAAAAAACACTTTAAAACTTGGAACTAAACTCTGCTTCAGTTCTGAGTGGTACCTTAGAACTAAAACAGAGTTCAGTTTCAAGGTTTTTTACTGTAATAATAACAAATTTTTAGCAAAGCGACTTCGGATGAAGAATCCAAAGTCACTTTGCTCATCTCTAATCATGAGCTTTGTGTTATTGCTGCTATGTAAACAATCACCAGCAGTAACCACAGGAGCAATGGCGCTGGAGCAGCCTAGGACTTAACAAATGAGCAATGTCTGTTTTGGTACATCTTTGTACATTTTTCTGCAATCAAATGTTTCTTTTACACCAGGACAACACCTTTAATGATTGACCACAGAGATCTTAGTGCTGTAGTGTGCAGTAGGAGTTATGCAGACAAGTCAGTGCTATTGTGTGTGCATGTGTACTGTATGTATGAGTGGCATGTACAGCTTGTTTCCTATGTATGTATTGTGTAGTTGTGTGCTTGTGTAGTACCTGGAGTGGGGCACTACCATTTTGTCACCTGGCTATGGGTTCCTATGTCTAGCGATGTATCCCATCAGTATGGGGGATTAAGGGGTTTGATATACCTGCTTCAACCAAATATTGATTGAGGCCTGCGCGATGCCTGCTTCCACAAAATACTGATTAAGGGGGTTGATATACCTGCTTCCACCAAAATATTGAGGCCTACGATATACCTGCCTCCACAAAATATTGATTAAGGGCTTTGATATACCTGTTGTCACCCCATATTGATTGA
The DNA here is from genome assembly GCF_014858855.1 of Bufo gargarizans. NCBI lineage: Eukaryota > Metazoa > Chordata > Amphibia > Anura > Bufonidae > Bufo > Bufo gargarizans. The sequence continues at coordinate 80,561 of NW_025334184.1, read as the reverse complement.
GGCCTGCGAGATACCTGCTTCCACAAAATACTGATTAAGGAGTTTGATAAACCTGCTTCCACAAAATATTGATTAAGGCCTGCGATATACCTGCTTCCAAAAAATACTGATTGAGGGCTGCGATATACCTATTTCCACAAAATACTGATTAAGGGGTTCAATATACCTGTTTCGACCATATATTGATTGAGGCCTGCGAGATACCTGCTTCCACAAAATACTGATTATTGAGGCATGCCAGATGGCACGTAGGCACAGGTTCATTTTGAAAATGACAGGCAGAGGAAGAGGCAGGCCGTTCCGCAGGGGTGGTAGGGGTCGGATAGGTGCACCAGGCTGAAGCCTAATCTGGAAGTTGGAGAAGGTGTGTGCGATTACTTCAAAGGACGCACCAGAGTGGCTTCCGCTTCTTGCTTCAGGGCCTTTTTCTGTCAGTGCTTCTGGATTAACCACAAACTTAGGATGAGTAGCAGCTCCAGAGCTTCAGGACAGTCATTGGTAGCATTGACAGTCATTGATCTTGTAATGTCCATCAATTCTGCTGACCTGGTGTGCATCTGCATTTATTGTGTACCAGTTTTGTATTTTTCTTTTTTTTCTTTTGCAATAGTTTTCATATCAAGCTGAAATACTTTTACAAACCATTATCGTGTTTCCTTCTTTTAAACAAATGTGAATGTTAGCTTATCAACCTCTCAACCCTTTGGAATACTAGAGGGTTTTTTGTTTTTCATTTTTCTTCCCTGTCTTTCTGGAGCCCTAACTTTTTAATTTTTCCGTTCACATATCCCTATGAGGGCTTATTTTTGGACGGATAAATTGTATTGTCTAATGCCACAATTTAATATTACATATAATGTAGTGGGAAGCAGGAAAAAAAATTCAAATAGGGTGGAGTTGGAAATCCCTCCCCCCCCCACAGTTTTATGGGTTTTACGGGTTTTGTCGCTGCGGGAAAACTGATTGTGCACTCATTTTTTGCGGGAAGATCTGTAGTTTTTATTTATACCACTTTGGAATGTGAGTGACTTTTTGATCACATTTTACTATATGGTTAAATTCATGGGTAAGAGAAGCGATGAAAAAATGGTGAATTGGCCATTTTGATACTTTTTTCTGTTACACCATTCGCCATATTATTATTATTTTTTTATTAGATATTTTTATTTGTCTTTTTCAATAACATGTAAAGAACAACAATAAACCCCCAAAAGCCCCCTCCTCCCACCACCCATCCCTCCACCCCCCCTTCCCATAGTCCTGTGACCAATAGAGTCCAAAGTCCATGCATCTAGCAGCAAGTCCGGCAGTAGATCAACATGCACGATCATACGCATAATGTACCCAATATATATTTACACACATCCCATATACATGTCTCATAAACTCAATATCCATAGTAGAACATCACCTTGTGTCTTATCCTAGGGGCCATATACAGACGTGGACAAAATTGTTGGTACCCTTTGGTCAATGAAAGAAAAAGTCACAATGGTCACAGAAATAACTTTAATCTGACAAAAGTAATAATAAATTAAAATTCTATAAATGTTAACCAATGAAAGTCAGACATTGTTTTTCAACCATGCTTCAACAGAATTATGTAAAAAAATAAACTCATGAAACAGGCATGGACAAAAATGATGGTACCCCTAACTTAATATTTTGTTGCGCAACCTTTTGAGGCAATCACTGCAATCAAACGCTTCCTGTAACTGTCAATGAGACATCTGCACCTCTCAGCAGGTATTTTGGCCCACTCCTCATGAGCAAACTGCTCCAGTTGTGTCCGGTTTGAAGGGTGCCTTTTCCAGACTGCATGTTTCAGCTCCTTCCAAAGATGCTCAATAGGATTGAGGTCAGGGCTCATAGAAGGCCACTTTAGAATAGTCCAATTTTTTCCTCTTAGCCATTCTTGGGTGTTTTTAGCGGTGTGTTTTGGGTCATTGTCCTGTTGCAAGACCCATGACCTGCGACTGAGACCAAGCTTTCTGACACTGGCTAGTACATTTCTCTCTAGAATTCCTTGATAGTCTTGAGATTTCATTGTACCCTGCACAGATTCAAGACACCCTGTGCCAGACGCAGCAAAGCAGCCCCAGAACATAACAGAGCCTCCTCCATGTTTCACAGTAGGGACAGTGTTCTTTTCTTGATATGCTTCATTTTTTCGTCTGTGAACATACAGCTGATGTGCCTTGGCAAAAACTTCGATTTTTGTCTCATCTGTCCACAGGACATTCTCCCAGAAGCTTTGTGGCTTGTCAACATGTAGTTTGGCATATTCCAGTCTTGCTTTTTTATGATTCGTTTTCAACAATGGTGTCCTCCTTGGTCGTCTCCCATGTAGTCCACTTTGGCTCAAACAACGACGGATGGTGCGATCTGACACTGATGTTCCTTGAGCATGAAGTTCACCTTGAATCTCTTTAGAAGTCTTTCTAGGCTCTTTTGTTACCATTCGGATTATCCGTCTCTTAGATTTGTCATCAATTTTCCTCCTGCGGCCACGTCCAGGGAGGTTGGCTACAGTCCCATGGATCTTAAACTTATGAATAATATGTGCAACTGTACTCACAGGAACATCTAGTTGCTTGGAGATGGTCTTATAGCCTTTACCTTTAACATGCTTGTCTATAATTTTCTTTCTGATCTCTTGAGACAGCTCTTTCCTTTGCTTCCTCTGGTCCATGTCGAGTGTGGTACACACCATATCACCAAACAACACAGTGATTACCTGGAGCCATATATATAGGCCCAATGGCTGATTACAAGGTTGTAGACACCTGTGATGCTAATTAGTGGACACACCTTGAATTAACATGTCCCTTTGGTCACATTATGTTCTGTGTTTTCTAGGGGTACCATCATTTTTGTCCATGCCTGTTTCATGAGTTTATTTTTTTACATAATTCTGTTGAAGCATGGTTGAAAAACAATGTCTGACTTTCATTGGTTAACATTTATAGAATTTTAATTTATTATTACTTTTGTCAGATTAAAGTTATTTCTGTGACCATTGTGACTTTTTCTTTCATTGACCAAAGGGTACCAACAATTTTGTCCACGTCTGTATATCTCTGCAATGCTGCATCCAGGAAAAACAAACCACCTCAAATTTTTCAATGGAGCCTCTCTTGTGATAAACATACTTCTCCATTTGAACCAAATTGTGTACTCTTGCCAGCAGTTCATGTATCGTCGGTGGTGTTTTGTCTATCCAGTGGAATGCAATGTTTTTCCTAGCTTTATATAGGATCCGCCCAATAGCCAACTTCTTTTTTGCCATACCCGGCAAAACCTCAAAATATCCTAGTATACACGGTAAGGGTGCAACATCTAGGCTTACATTAAAGACAGCGTTTATTAGTTCTATGACCTCTGTCCAGCCTCGGACAGTTCCACATGAGATGAATTAAGTCCGCATTGGACATGTCGCACCTTGGGCAAAGGTCATTATCACTATATCCCATTTTTTAAGGACCACTGGCGTTCTGTATACCCTGTGTAGTAGATACAGTTGTGAGACTCTATGCGCTTCACTAACAGCCAACAGCGGGCAATCTCCTAACACTCCTTCCCACTGTTCCTCAGTTAGGGCCGATATGTCAGTTTTCCACTTGTCATACAATTGTAGGGGTGTTCTCTTGAGTTGCATATCAAGAAGTACACTATTATAATGAAGTGATATTACCCCATTAGTGGTACCACCCATTGCTGTAAGATCTATGATACTATGTTTTGGTGCAGGGGCAATTTTTTCAGATGCATCCTGTGCCTTTATAGCGTGTCTAAGTTGCAGATACAGATAAAAGAATTTTTTTGTGATTTTTAATTCTTGCTCTAATTAAGTGTATTCTTTCAATGTACCCTCCGAGTACAACTGAGCCATCCTATTAAGATTATGTGCATCCCATACCCGTAGTTCTGTAATTTTGTCTAACTCCTTGTACATGAAATTAGGCCATATCGGGGTATACATCGTGTAACCAGAAACCTTTGTTATGCTTCTGGCCTTCCACCACACCTTGTGAATGGTGCATAAGACATCGTATTGACTCCCTTTAGTGTGAAAGGTGCCCTCCTCCAGTGCAGACAACAAGCAGGGCCGTCCCACAAGATATCCCACTATCTTTCCTGCCGTGTTTATTTTCTCTATATCCCCCCAGCCCCTTATATGTTGTAGCTGGCTCGCTAAATAGTATAGTCACGGGTCTGGTAAGGTCAGGCCTCCGTTCGTTTTGGGTCGTTGCAAAGTTGTACGTTTAATACAAGGGATACCCTTTTTCCAAATTAAGTCCCTAAACAGGGCATTTTACTTTATAGAAAAAGCGCAGCAGGATCCAGCAGGGTGCATTGTGAAGAAGGTATAGATTATTAACTGGGGCATCAATATCATTTTAATAAGGTTGGTCCTCCCTATCATGGAAAGCGGCAGTTTAACCCACGTATTTATTTTATCTTTGAACCTATCTAGCAAAGGAGTTAAGTTTAGACTTTGATAATCCCTTATATCAGAGGTCATTTGAACGCCCAAGTACTTAAAGGAGGATATGATCTTGAGACCCATGGCGTCTTCCAAAGTCGGGGATCCTCCATTAGTTAACGGCATAACCACGGACTTTGCCCAATTAATGCGCAGGCCAGATAGTGTACCATAGTCATTAATGATCTGCATGGCTCCCTTAAGGGAGTTTATCCTGTGGTCCATGAACAACAACAGATCATCTGCATAAAGCACAACTTTTTCAGTCAGCTCACCATATTGAAAACCACGCACTGAGGTTGCTCGTCTCAGAGCTTCCGCCAAAGGCTCCACTGCCACCGCAAACAAAAGCGGTGACAGGGGACACCCCTGCCGTGTCCCTCTATGCAGTTCAAAGGAGTCAGACAAATTCCCATTAATCCGCAATACGGCTTTCGGGGATGCATACAGAAGCTGTACCCATTCTATATAGTGGTGTCCAAAGCCCATCTTTTCAAGCACTAGCCACAGATATCGCCATTCCACACTGTCAAATTCTTTGGCCGCATCAAGAGATGCGACCACCACATTCGAGGTGTGGACCTGGCTCGTCTGGATATTTAGAAAAAGTCTTCTGACATTAACAGCAGTAAAAGCATTCGGCATGAAGACCGCCTGATCTGTGTGGATAAGCGTCGTGATAACCCGGTTTAGTCTGTTTGCCATCACCTTCGCCAGTAGTTTAATGTCCGTCTGCAGGAGCGAGATTGGTCTATAAGAATCCACTTCTTTATCATCTTTACCAGGCTTCGGAATGACCACAATTATAGCTTCATTCATCGAGGCAGGCAAGCAGGGCCGTCTTTAATATTGATTGGACCCTGGGCAAAAATTTACTTGGGCCCCCTGGATCCCGCCTTCCCACACCTTAGCAGGCAATCACGCCCTCCACCACAACACACACACAAAAAATCCACACATCTGGTAGAGTACAGTGAATGACTGTAAATACTTCTAGTTCTGAAGACTCCAGCGGCTCAGGATCAGTGCTCTGGGCTGGAAGTGGTCACCGCTCTGCAGGAAGGAGACCAGGGCTCGGCTCACCCTAGTGTTACAGTGCACCCCAGCACCCCACAGTATGCAGTATAGCACCCTATAGTATACAGCACCACACAGTATGCAGTTTAGCACCCCCCCCCACTATACAGTACCCCACAGTATATAGTAGAGCAGTATAGCAGCCCACAGTATACAGCACCCCACAGTATACAACACCTCACAGTATACAACACCTCACAGTATACAACACCCCAAACTATACAGTATACAGATCCCCACAGTATACAGTACAGCAGTATAGCCCCCCACACTATACAGGCCCCCCACACTATACAGGCCCCCCCACTATACAGGCCCCCCCCCACTATACGGGCCCCCCCACACTATACAGGCCCCCACACACTATACAGGCCCCCACACAGTATACAGGCCCCCACAAAGTATACAGCCCCCCACACAGTATACATCCCCCCCACACAGTATACAGCTGTCACGGCGGACGTACACTTTGTACCAAAGATAACACACCAACCAGGCTCTGGACGAGAGACAGGGGAAGGGTCACCTCCTAGCTTATCCCTGACCTCTTTCCCTGCACTGCTCGGCCCACAGCAGACCTTGAAGGTAGGTGTGCTAGTGTCCTCCAGCCTGGGCTAACAAAAACCCTGAACTCCCTAAGATGGTGAAGTGGGGAGATAGGAGCAGTCTGCTCGCACAGAACCTGGATGGACAAGAAGACACAAACAACCGAACTAGCAATGACACTTATCTCTGAGAGAGCAGGAACTGACAGCCAACCTTCTCTCCAAGCTTCCCCCCACAGTATACAGCACCCACTATACAGTAGTTTACAGTATATTAACATAACAGCCCCTGTCACCTTTTTCTGATGTAATCTTCACACAAAAAAGCTCCACAGTTAACTTTTGCAACACTCCTGCTAGGACCTGTGATGACCTCATAGCCATGTGACCAGTAATTGCTAGGTTACTGGTCACATGGTGATGATGTCATTAAGGTCCTAGATCAAAACTTTAACACAGTACGATCATGATGCCTGGACTCAGTGCCGGCAGGCATGGCATGGCAGCACCCCCTGTGTAGCTGATAGCTTGACACCCGGGGCAGTAGCTAGCAGGAGCATCTGGGCCCGGGGCAGCTGCCCCTTTTGCCCCTTGGTAAAGACGGCCCTGCAGGCAAGCGTCCCAATTCTTTCGCCTCCTTGGAAACCTCCAGTAACTGAGGCAAAAGTATGGAGGCATATGGTTTATACAGTTCAGAGGGTAGGCCATCTCTCCCTGGCGCCTTATTACTAGACATGGACCCTAAAGCCTCCTCCAACTCCTCAAGAGTTACTGGGGCATCTAACATATCTTTGTGTTCCCCCGAAAGGGTACGCAGCGGTAACTGCTGTAAAAAAAACAACAAATCTCCTCCTCCGAAGATGTCGTCTTGGATTCATATAGCGAGGAATAAAAGGATTGCATAATATGGGCTATTGTGTCAGGATCATCTCTTATTACTCCCTCTGGATCCCTGAGCGCCGCTATATATGATGACTGCTGTTGAGTAGAGATGAGCGAACCCGAACTGCATAGTTCAGGTTCGTACCGAATTTTGGGGTGTCCGTGACACGGACCCGAACCCGGAAATTTTCGTAAAAGTCCGGGTTCGGGTTCGGTGTTCGTCGCTTTCTTGGCGCTTTTTGAAAGGCTGTAAAGCAGCCAATCAACAAGCGTCATACTACTTGCCCCAAGAGGCCGTCACAGCCATGCCTTCTATTGGCATGGCTGTGATTGGCCAGTGCAGCATGTGACCCAGCCTCTATTTAAGCTGGAGTCACATAGCGCCGCACGTCACTCTGCTCTGATCAGCATAGGGAGAGGTTGCAGCTGCGACGTTAGGGCGAGATTAGGCAGTGATTAACTCCTCCAAAAGACTTAATTCAGAGATCGATCTGCAGCTGTGGGTGATTGAACTGCTGCTATTGAATTGCTCACTGTTTTTAGGCTGCCCAGAGCGTTTTTTCAGTCACTTTTTTCTGGGGTGATCGGCGGCCATTTTGTGTCTTGTGGTGCGCCAGCACAAGATGCCACCAAGTGCATTTAACCCTCAATGGTGTGGTTGTTTTTTGGCTAAATCCTACATCAGGGTCAAGCTGTCACACCAAGTGCATTTAACCATCAATAGTCTGGTTATTTTTTGGCCATATACTACATCAGGGGCAAGCTGAGCCTGTCACCAAGTGCATTTAACCCTCAATAGTGTGGTTGGTCAAGCTGTCACACCAAGTGCATTTAACCATCAATAGTGTGGTTATTTTTTGGCCATATCCCAGTCTAATTCTGTCAGTAAACGTATACCTGTCACCCAGCGCCTAAATACTAGGCCTCAAATTTATATCCAGCTAAATCTGTCGTTACTGCTGTGGCTGGTCAAGTTATTTAGTGTCCGTCAAAGCACAGTTTTTGTTCTGGGTTGAAATACAATTCCCAATTTAGCAATTTCCTAATTTAGTGGTTTCTGCTGTATCAGAGCTATTTTAAATCTATCCCTAAAAGGGTTTATAAGATTTAAGGTGCACATACGGTCATTCTGAATAACTTCACACACACGCTACTGTGCATTTCCAATTCTAATTCTGTCAGTAAACGTATACCTGTCACCCAGCGCCTGAATACTAGGCCTCAAATTTATATCCAGCTAAATCTGTCGTTACTGCTGTGGCTGGTCAAGTTATTTAGTGTCCGTCAAAGCACAGTTTTTGTTCTGGGTTGAAATACAATTCCCAATTTAGCAATTTCCTAATTTAGTGGTTTCTGCTGTATCAGAGCTATTTTAAATCTATCCCTAAAGGGGTATATAAGATTCAAGGTGCACATAGGGTCATTCTGAATAACTTCACACACACGCTACTGTGCATTTCCAAGTCTAATTATGTCAGTAAACCTGTACCTGTCACCCAGCACCTAAATACTAGGCCTCAAATTTATATCCAGCTAAATCTGTCGTTACTGCTGTGCCTGTATTAGTGTAATACGGTACCTAAATAGATAGCCAGATAGTGTTAGGTGTCTGTAAAAAAAGGCCTGAATTTGAATTCAATACATTGAGCCAAATAATAATTTTCTTATTGTGGTGAACGGTAACAATGAGGAAAACATCTAGTAAGGGACGCGGACGCGGACATGGTCGTGGTGGTGTTAGTGGACCCTCTGGTGCTGGGAGAGGACGTGGCCGTTCTGCCACAGCCACACATCCTAGTGTACCAACTACCTCAGGTCCCAGTAGCCGCCATAATTTACAGCGATATTTGGTGGGGCCCAATGCCGTTCTAAGGATGGTAAGGCCTGAGCAGGTACAGGCATTAGTCAATTGGGTGGCCGACAGTGGATCCAGCTTGTTCACATTATCTCCCACCCAGTCTTCTGCAGAAAGCGCACAGATGGCGCCTGAAAACCAAGCCCATCAGTCTGTCACATCACCCCCATGCATACCAGGGAAACTGTCTGAGCCGCAAGTTATGCAGCAGTCTCTTATGCTGTTTGAAGACTCCACTGGCAGGGTTTCCCAAGGGCATCCACCTAGCCCTTCCCCAGCGGTGGAAGACATAGACTGCACTGACGCACAACCACTTATGTTTCCTGATGATAAGGACATGGGAATACCACATCAGCATGTCTTTGATGATGACGAAACACAGGTGCAAACTGCTGCGTCTTTCTGCAGTGTGCAGACTGAACAGGAGGTCAGGGATCAAGACTGGGTGGAAGACGATGCAGGGGACGATGAGGTCCTAGACCCCACATGGAATGAAGGTCGTGCTACTGACTTTCACAGTTCGGAGGAAGAGGCAGTGGTGAGACCGAGCCAACAGCGTAGCAAAAGAGGGAGCAGTGGGCAAAAGCAGAACACCCGCCGTCAAGAGACTCCGCCTGCTACTGACCGCCGTCATCTGGGACCGAGCACCAAAAAGGCAGCTTCAAGGAGTTCCCTGGCATGGCACTTCTTCAAACAATGTGCTAATGAGAAGACCCGAGTGGTTTGCACGCTGTGCCATCAGAGCATGAAGCGAGGCATTAACATTCTGAACCTTAGCACAACCTGCATGACCAGGCACCTGCATGCAAAGCATGAACTGCAGTGGAGTAAACACCTTAAAAACAAGGAAGTCACTCAGGCTCCCCCTGCTACCTCTTCTGCTGCTGCCGCCTCAGCCTCTTCTGCTGCTGCCGCCTCTGCCTCTTCTGCTGCTGCCGCCTCGACCTCTTCCTCCGCCTCTGGAGGAACGTTGGCACCTGCCGCCCAGCAAACAGGGGATGTACCACCAACACCACCACCTCCGTCACCAAGCATCTCAACCATGTCACACGGCAGCGTTCAGCTCTCCATCTCACAAACATTTGAGAGAAAGCGTAAATTCCCACCTAGCCACCCTCGATCCCTGGCCCTGAATGCCAGCATTTCTAAACTACTGGTCTATGAAATGCTGTAATTTAGGCTGGTGGACACAGACAGCTTCAAACAGCTCATGTCGCTTGCTGTCCCACAGTATTTTGTTCCTAGCCGGCACTACTTTTCCAACAGAGCCGTGCCTTCCCTGCACAACCAAGTATCCGATAAAATCAAGTGTGCACTGCGCAACGCCATCTGTGGCAAGGTCCACCTAACCACAGATACGTGGACCAGTAAGCACGGCCAGGGACGCTATATCTCCCTAACTGCACACTGGGTAAAAGTAGTGGCAGCTGGGCCCCAGGCGGAGAGCTGTTTGGCACACGTCCTTCCGCCGCCAAGGATCGCAGGGCAAGATTCTTTGCCTCCTGTTGCCACCTCCTCCTACTCAGCTTCCTCCTCCTCTTCTTCCACCTGCTCATCCAGTCAGCCACACACCTTCACCACCAACTTCAGCACAGCCCGGGGTAAACGTCAGCAGGCCATTCTGAAACTCATATGTTTGGGGGACAGGCCCCACACCGCACAGGAGTTGTGGCAGGGTATAGAACAACAGACCGACGAGTGGTTGCTGCCGGTGAGCCTCAAGCCCGGCCTGGTGGTGTGCGATAATGGGCGAAATCTCGTTGCAGCTCTGGGACTAGCCGGTTTGATGCACATCCCTTGCTTGGCGCATGTGCTGAATTTGGTGGTGCAGAAGTTCATTCACAACTACCCCGACATGTCAGAGCTGCTGCATAAAGTGCGGGCCGTCTGTTCGCGCTTCCGGCGTTCACATCCTGCCGCTGCTCGCCTGTCTGCGCTACAGCGTAACTTCGGCCTTACCGCTCACAGCCTTATATGCGACGTGCCCACCAGGTGGAACTCCACCTTGCACATGCTGGACAGACTGTGCGAGCAGCAGCAGGCCATAGTGGAGTTTCAGCTGAAGCACGCACGGGTCAGTCGCACTGCGGAACAGCACCACTTCACCACCAATGACTGGGCCTCCATGCGAGACCCGTGTGCCCTGTTGCGCTGTTTCGAGTACTCCACCAACATGGCCAGTGGCGATGACGCCGTTATCAGCGTTACAATACCACTTCTATGTCTCCTTGAGAAAACACTTAGGGCGATGATGGAAGAGGAGGTGGCCCAGGAGGAGGAGGAAGAGGGGTCATTTTTAGCACTTTCAGGCCAGTCTCTTCGAAGTGACTCAGAGGGAGGTTTTTTGTAACAGCAGAGGCCAGGTACAAATGTGGCCAGCCAGGGCCCACTACTGGAGGACGAGGAGGACGAGGATGAGGAGGAGGTGGAGGAGGATGAGGATGAAGCATGATCACAGCGGGGTGGCACCCAACGCAGCTCGGTTCCATCACTGGTGCGTGGCTGGGGGGAAAGGCAGGACGATGACGATACGCCTCCCACAGAGGACAGCTTTGTCCTTACCCCTGGGCAGCCTGGCACACATGAGTGACTACATGCTGCAGTGCCTGCGCAACGACAGCAAAGTTGCCCACATTTTAACGTGTGCGGACTACTGGGTTGCCACCCTGCTGGATCCACGGTACAAAGACAATGTGCCCACCTTACTTCCTGCACTGGAGCGTAATAGGAAGATGCGCGAGTACAAGCGCACGTTGGTAGACGCGCTACTGAGAGCATTCCCAAATGTCACAGGGGAACAAGTGGAAGCCCAAGACCAAGGCAGAGGAGGAGCAAGAGGTCGCCAAGGCAGCTGTGTCACGGCAGGGTTAGCATGGCAGAGATGTGGAAAAGTTTTGTCAACACGCCACAGCTAACGGCACCACCACCTGATACGCAACGTGTTAGCAGGAGGCAACATTTCACTAACATGGTGGAACAGTACGTGTGCACACCCCTCCACGTACTGACTGATGGTTCGGCCCCATTAATCTTCTCGGTCTCTAAATTGTCCACGTGGCCAGAGCTAGCCTTTTATGCCTTGGAGGTGCTGGCCTGCCCGGCGGCCAGCGTTTTGTCTGAACGTGTATTCAGCACAGCAGGGGGCGTCATTACAGACAAACGCAGCCGCCTGTCTACAGCCAATGTGGACAAGCTGACGTTCATAAAAATGAACCAGGCATGGATCCCACAGGACCTGTCCATCCCTTGTGCAGATTAGACATTAACTACCTCCCCTTAACCATATATTATTGTACTCCAGGGCACTTCCTCACTCAATCCTATTTTTATTTTCATTTTACCATTATATTGCAAGGCTACCCAAAGTTAAATGAACCTCTCCTCTGTCTGGGTGCCGGGGCCTAAATATATGCCAATGGACTGTTCCAATGTTGGGTGACGTGAAGCCTGATTCTCTGCTATGACATGCAGACTGATTCTCTGCTGACATGAAGACAGATTCTCTGTTACGGGACCTCTCTCCTCTGCCTGGGTGCTGGGCCTAAATATATGACAATGGACTGTTGCAGTGGTGGCTGACGTGAAGCCTGATAATCTGCTATGACATGCAGACTGATTCTTTGCTGACATGAAGCCAGATTCTCTGTTATGGGACCTCTCTCCTCTGCCTGGGTGCTGGGCCTAAATATATGCCAATGGACTGTTGCGGTGGTGGCTGACGTGAAGCCTGATTCTCTGCTATGACATGCAGACTGATTCTCTGCTGACATGAAGCCGGATTCTCTGTTACGGGACCTCTCTCCTCTGCCTGGGTGCTGGGCCTAAATATATGACAATGGACTGTTGCAGTGGTGGCTGACGTGAAGCCTGATTCTCTGCTATGACATGCAGACTGATTCTCTGCTGACATGAAGCCAGATTCTCTGTTACGGGACCTCTCTCCTCTGCCTGGGTGCCTGGGCCTAAATATATGCCAATGGACTGTTCCAATGTTGGGTGACGTGAGGCCTGATTCTCTGCTATGACATGCAGACTGATTCTCTGCTGACATGAAGCCAGATTCTCTGTTACGGGACCTCTCTCCTCTGCCTGGGTGCTGGGCCTAAATATATGACAATGGACTGTTGCAGTGGTGGCTGACGTGAAGCCTGATTCTCTGCTATGACATGCAGACTGATTCTCTGCTGACATGAAGCCAGATTCTCTGTTACGGGACCTCTCTCCTCTGCCTGGGTACTGGGCCTAAATATATGACAATGGACTGTTACAGTGGTGACTGACGTGAAGCCTGATTCTCTGCTTTGACATGCAGACTGATTCTCTGCTGACATGAAGCCAGATTCTCTGTTAAGGGACCTCTTTCCTCTGCCTGGGTGCCTGGGCCTAAATATATGCCAATGGACTGTTCCAATGTTGGGTGACGTGAAGCCTGATTCTCTGCTATGACATGCAGACTGATTTTCTGCTGACATGAAGCCAGATTCTCTGTTACGGGACCTCTCTCCTCTGCCTGGGTGCTGGGCCTAAATATATGACAATGGACTGTTGCAGTGGTGGCTGACGTGAAGCCTGATTCTCTGCTATGACATGCAGACTGATTCTCTGCTGACATGAAGCCAGATTCTCTGTTACGGGACCTCTCTCCTCTGCCTGGGTGCTGGGCCTAAATATATGACAATGGACTGTTACAGTGGTGGCTGACGTGAAGCCTGATTCTCTGCTATGACATGCAGACTGATTCTCTGCTGACAAGAAGCCAGATTCTCTGTTACGGGACCTCTCTCCTCTGCCTGGGCCTAAATATATGACAATGGACTGTTGCGGTGGTGGCTGACGTGAAGCCTGATTCTCTGCTATGACATGCAGACTGATTCTCTCATGTCAGCAGAGAATCAGTCTGCATGTCATAGCAGAGAATCAGGCTTCACGTCACCCAACATTAGAACAGTCCATTGGCATATATTTAGGCCCAGGCACCCAGGCAGAGGAGAGAGGTCTGTTACGGGACCTCTCTCCTCTGCCTGGGTGCTGGGCCTAAATATATGACAATGGACTGTGACAGTGCCTGGGCCTAAATATATGCCAATGGACTGTTCTAATGTTGGGTGACGTGAAGCCTGATTCTCTGCTATGACATGCAGACTCATTCTCTGCTGACATGAAGCCAGATTCTCTGTTACGGGACCTCTCTCCTCTGCCTGGGTGCTGGGCCTAAATATATGACAATGGACTGTTACAGTGGTGGCTGACGTGAAGCCTGATTCTCTGCTTTGACATGCAGACTGATTCTCTGCTGACATGAAGCCAGATTCTCTGTTAAGGGACCTCTCTCCTCTGCCTGGGTGCCTGGGCCTAAATATATGCCAATGGACTGTTGCAGTGGTGGCTGACATGAAGCCTGATTCTCTGCTATGACATGCAGACTGATTCTCTGCTGACATGAAGCCAGATTCTCTGTTACGGGACCTCTCTCCTCTGCCTGGGTGCTGGGCCTAAATATATGACAATGGACTGTTACAGTGGTGGCTGACGTAAAGCCTGATTCTCTGCTATGACATGCAGACTGATTCTCTGCTGACATGAAGCCAGATTCTCTGTTATGGGACCTCTCTCCTCTGCCTGGGTGCTGGGCCTAAATATATGACAATGGACTGTTACAGTGGTGGCTGACGTGAAGCCTGATTCTCTGCTATGACATGCAGACTGATTCTCTGCTGACATGAAGTCAGATTCTCTGTTACGGGACCTCTCTCCTCTGCCTGGGTGCCTGGGCCTAAATATATGCCAATGGACTTTTGCAGTGGTGGCTGACGTGAAGCCTGATTCTCTGCTATGACATGCAGACTGATTCTCTGCTGACATGAAGCCAGATTCTCTGTTACGGGACCTCTCTCCTCTGCCTGGGTGCTGGGCCTAAATATATGACAATGGACTGTTACAGTGGTGGCTGACGTGAAGCCTGATTCCCTTTTTTGACATGCAGACTGATTCTCTGCTGACATGAAGCCAGATTCTCTGTTAAGGGACCTCTCTCCTCTGCCTGGGTGCCTGGGCCTAAATATATGCCAATGGACTGTTCCAATGTTGGGTGACGTGAAGCCTGATTCTCTGCTATGACATGCAGACTGATTCTCTGCTGACATGAAGCCAGATTCTCTGTTACGGGACCTCTCTCCTCTGCCTGGGTGCTGGGCCTAAATATATGACAATGGACTGTTGCAGTGGTGGCTGACATGAAGCCTGATTCTCTGCTATGACATGCAGACTGATTCTCTGCTGATATGAAGCCAGATTCTCTGTTACAGGACCTCTCTCCTCTGCCTGGGTGCTGGGCCTAAATATATGACAATGGACTGTTACAGTGGTGGCTGACGTGAAGCCTGATTCTCTGCTATGACATGCAGACTGATTCTCTGCTGACATGAAGCCAGATTCTCTGTTACGGGACCTCTCTCCTCTGCCTGGGTGCTGGGCCTAAATATATGACAATGGACTGTTGCAGTGGTGGCTGACGTAATGCCTGATTCTCTGCTATGACACGCAGACTGATTCTCTGCTGACATGAAGCCAGATTCTCTGTTACGGGACCTCTCTCCTCTGCCTGGGTGCTGGGCCGATATATGTGACAATGGACTGTTACAGTGGTGGCTGACGTGAAGCCTGATTCTCTGCTATGACATGCAGACTGATTCTCTGCTGACATGAAGCCAGATTCTCTGTTACGGGACCTCTCTCCTCTGCCTGGGTGCTGGGCCTAAATATATGCCAATGGACTGTTGCAGTGGTGGCTGACGTGAAGCCTGATTCTCTGCTATGGGACCTCTCTCCAATTGATATTGGTTAATTTTTATTTATTTTATTTTTATTTTTATTCATTTCCCTATCCACATTTGTTTGCAGGGGATTTACCTACATGTTGCTGCCTTTTGCAGCCTTCTAGCTCTTTCCTGGGCTGTTTTACAGCCTTTTTAGTGCCGAAAAGTTCAGGTCCCCATTGACTTCAATGGGGTTCGGGACGAAGTTCGAATCGGGTTCGGATCCCGAACCCGAACATTTCCGGGAAGTTCGGCCGAACTTCTCGAACCCGAACATCCAGGTGTCCGCTCAACTCTACTGTTGAGCTCTGGAAATTAAAGCCAATAACCTCCTCGCCTTTTCTCCCTCCTCATAATAGGACTGCTTTTGGAAAAAGTGTTTATTCTTTATATTTTGCAATAATTTGTCATTTAATTTTTCCACCTTTTGTCAGTGTCTGCCGTTGGAGCGCAACATGTGCTGCCTCCAAGAGACCCACTGTGGTGGTCAATTTTTGTATCGTCAATTTGGTTTTGGTTTCTTTAGCATTAATATCCACTATTAACAGCCCCCTTAAATATGCTTTCATGGCATCCTACACCACAAGTTTAGATGCCAACGGGAGATTAATGTCAAAATATTCTTTCAGTTTTTCACCTATGCCCCCCAGATCCGGTAACACATACAACCAGTGCTGATTGAATTTCCGGACCATGTCTCCGTATTCTTGTAGTCTGAAAGTCAGCGATCGCCAGAACCGGAGAGTGGTCCGAGAGTCTACGCGGTAAATATTGGATATCACGGGGGAAAACTCCCCATACCCGCATTCCCCAATATGAGCTCAATCCTTGATAAAGAGTCATAGGTAGAGGAGACACACGAATATTGTTTCGTCAGCGGATTTTTCAATCTCCAGAAATCCACAGTAGGGATTCCCGCAAAAGCCTTCCGAATGGAGTGAGGCTGCACCCAGGAGAATGAGAGCCTCCTCCCATTCTGTCCAATTCAGGATCAATAGTACTGTTAAAGTCTCCCATAACTATGACTGGAACATCCGGTACATCCGCCATATACACCAAGATAGACTTAAGTATCTGTGGGGAGTAAGGCGGTGGGATATAGACCCCTATTCTCCCACACAGGATATTATACAGTGTGCAGTGTAGACAAATATATCTCCCTTCCCTATCTATCTTGTACGAGATGCAGGTAAAAGCTATGGATTTGTGTACTAAAATGCTGACGCCCCTTGCATATGTAGAGTACGTAGCATGGTAGCAGTGTCCAGCCCAGTGGGCTGAGTAACTTTGTGTGATCTTCTAGTAAGTGTGTTTCCTGGATGCAGCATATCACAGGGTGTGCTGTTTGACACTATCTAGAATAGCCCTTATTTTATTACCTTCCTTTACCCCTCTGGTGTTCCAGCTGAGGAAGTGAACTATTCCCGCCATGACAGTCGTCTATTCATCAGGACATTGAGACGGATGGGGCCCAGGGGATCTACTGCTAATAAGCACAGTATACTCCTCTTGTCTCGCTCCAGGACTCTAACTATGGAACTTTGGAAAAGCATGGTCACACTTTACAAACTCTAACTATTAAAATAGTAAAAGAACCCCTCCCCTTACGTTAAACTATACTAAAAAGGAAAATTAGAACCAAGATGGCGCTGTAGCCTGAACAGCGGGTCCCCACTAAATACACCTGAGTTACCAGGCCCGTGGGGTCAAAGTAGCACCCGTCTTCAAGGCCAAGCACCAGTGGTCAGCCTATCTACCCTAAACGTAGGGCGGTATCAACAGTAATTATAACTGTAGGAACAGAGAACAATATGTTTAGTTAGAAAATGTACAAAGTATTACAGACAGTTTAAGCTCTCCTGCAACTCTCGGCTATACTTAATATAAGCACATCATGAGACCCCTGTTGGCCACTGTTGCACGAGTAAAAACAAAGATAAGGAGATGTATGTAGGCATGCCTGTCCAACCATTTCATGGCTTCTTTAGAATCCTCAAAGAACATGGTGGATCCCAGCACTGCCACATGATGTTTTGCAGGGAATATCATCGAGTAGCTGACATCAAGAGGCCTCTTTACATCAAGGAACTTCACTCTCTTTTTCTGGACTTCAATGGAGTAATCAGGGAACAGAGGGAAACCCTGCGGCCATCAATAGACATGTCTGGCAGCTCTATGGCTTTTTCGAAGAATAATGTCTCTATCCCTGTAGTGTAGAATCCTCATAATCACCGGTCTGGGGGGTGCACCCGGTGGTAATGGGCGAGTAGGCACCCTGTGGGCCCTTTCCACAGCGAATAGAGGGGTCAGAGTGCTTGGCCCGAATTGAGTTTTCAGCCAGGATTTAAAGAACTCTGCGGGATTAGTACCTTCTGCTTTTTTCCGATGCACCCACCAGACACACATTGTTTCGGCGTTACCGGTTCTCCAAGTCATTTTGTTTAGCTGCCAACATATCCATCCGCCTGGTACATTCGGTCGGCCGCTCTCCCCTCTCTCCTCTTAGACATTTTCGCCGGTCGGATCACGAGCGGCACCAGAGGTAGGTAGGTCGGCTCTGGGCACACTGTGGGCGCTTTTATTGAAATTCTGCAGCAGGGTTTTCAGGATAAACTGCCGACTGCAGGGCGGAGTCGAATGAGCACACATCCTGTTACATGCCCAGTTATGCCACGCCCCGCATATTTTTATATTTTAATAGTACGGGCATTTTTGGATGCGGTGATGCCCATTATGTTTTTATTATTTATGTATTCGTTTTTTTATTCTAAGGAAAGGGGGGTGATTTAAATTTTAGTATTTTTTTATTGTTTTACTTATTTCAAAATGTTTTTATAGCCAGTCTAGGAGGCTACAATATCCACTACTCTGTTTTATAAATTATTTCTATAGGGTCTATGGTATTACATGAATTGCAGGCCAGCATAGAAATTGCAGCTCTAGTACGCTGGGTCTCTTCAGAGAAACCCAGCCTATTAGAATTCGTTACTGGCATCCCTGATTGCTGCAAAGGGATGCTGGTATTAACCTGCAATCACTCACTTTCGGGTTTTTCACCCTTTCGATGCAATGATCATAGCTTCTAAAGACTGTAATAACCGTGATCGGCATTAATGTCCGTCACGGACATTAGCCTCTGCTGTTTTGGAACAGCCCTACAGGTAGAAGAACCCTTCTTCTACCATCAATTTGGAAGAAGTAAATCCAGTAAAATATGAGGATTGTCATTAGTGATAGACGAACATCGGCCGGGACAGTTCGCAAACGCGATCACGCGCAAATGTTCGCAAACCGAAAGTTTGCGCCGGGGTCCACTTACTTTAATGTCAGGTGAACCTGAAAAACCTTCAGCTCATATTTGCAGCCACCAAATACTTAGTAGAAGTTCATAAATTGTCCCACAACAAGGACAGTGACATACTAGAGGGGGATCAATGACAAAAATTCCAACAGAAAATATGTCTTAATCAGGGGACATTTTTATGCATCTTAAAGGGAAATTCTCTTAAATGTGCCCTGTTGTGCTACCTAAATGCACTATAGAGTAAGGATATTATTTGTATATCGCACCCCTGCTTCAATCACTTTTTTGGAGGGCAGCAAGTGCTCGGCGGCACTAAAACAGGTGATCAGTGGCACCAAATCAGAAACCATATGTCCTACCACAATCCAGGGTGTTCCAGTGCACATCGGTCAATCCCGGAGGAAAAGCTAAAAACATCTATCCCTGGGCTAGATGAAGATGTGGTATTGAAGGACAGGGTGGGCAAAGAACTATCCCTGATATTGCCCTACAGGGGGTGCTATTCTGGCCCTGATAGTCTAACCACAGAGGACCTACCCTACTCCATCCGGAACCTTACCCTATATAAAATTGGCCCTAGTAAGCCCCTAGCCCCTAATCCCCTGACTTCCAGATGTTCACTATATAGATCTATCTATGTGTTTTTGACTCATTATAAAAGTATATTATAAGTATATTGCACCCCTTTGTGTATCACACCTATTAATAGCACACCTATACTAGTCCTTAAAAAGACTTTTGTGGCCCTAATAGCTAGCATTTGGTGTCCCTAACAGTCTGTCCCTGCTCCACACAGCAACCTCTCCCTACACTGACAAAAGACTGAATGTAAAATGGCGGGCAGATCAGGTTTATTTATAAGGTAGGGGGTATGTCCATGTGCTGAAACGTCTCAATTGGCTGTCCTGTACCACCTCATGGATGTGTCATGCGTCAAAGTTCTTCACAATGTAAAGGAATATGGCGGGCACGAATATCGCCATATGTTTGCATGTTCGTGAACACGAATCGCGAACACGCAAAGTTCGCCATCAAACGACCGCCGGGCAAACCGCAAGGCCATATCTAATGGTCATCATTGAGACCTGCCCCCTCAAGTTGTGTATAAAAAAAGAATGATTTCCACATTCAATAGTCAACTGCATGGAAAGGGAAAGACTCTAGGACCATCAACTTGGCCAGATGCAGGTTCAGCTTCTGCGCCGTTGGAAGAGTGTACTTATACTGTTGTTTTTTTTGCAATCACCTTAGTGATTGATTGCTGTTCAAAAAAGTGATGAGGAGAAGGAGGAGCATCAGGAGCAATAGACGATATTGAATTTGATGGGAAGGAATAACAGCTTCCTTCTGCTGATGTTGACGAGCTCTGACTGTTGGAGAGGGGTGCAGGCTGGTGGGAGATGCATCAGGCTGTAACTCTAAATGAGCGACACATTTTTCCCACGTTATGGTGACACTCCATGTATTGACACAGGGCTCTCATGCCAACATTAGCACCCTGGCCACGCCTCACCTTCTGCCCACACATCTTGCATACCGCCACACTAATGTCCCCCAGTGACTTGGTAAAAAAATTCCCACATTGATGCCTGCCGCTGCTTTTATGAACCTGTGCACTGTTAGTGTGCTTTTCACAAGATTGGAAACGGTTGATTTGGAGTGATGGGATGAAAGTCAATAGACTGGGCTCTGATGGATGCAAATGCGTCTGGAATAAACAAGAAAAAAGGGGGCTAACGGGTCGATAAATAGAAGGAACTGTCAAGTTTGGTGGAAGAAGCCTGATGATATAGGGTTGTTTCACAGACAAAGGGGTTGGATACTTGGCCAGGATCGATGGTGGTCTCAATACTGAGCCGTATGTGAGTATCCTACTAGTTGAGTTACTTCGTAGACTTGAGTACTATGGGTATAAAAAGGACGACATAGTGTTACTGCATTGTTGCAACGACCGGAAGCATACGTTGAGATTGGTGAAGAAATTGTTCATTGACAATCAAGTAGAGGTACTGGATTGGCCACTACAGTCCCCAAACCCCAAACCAAATCAAACACTTGTGGGTAGAGTTGGAGAAAAAGCTGCATTCGTACCCAAGTGAGTTGACCAGTATGCACCAACATTGGGAATGTGTAGAAGAGACTTGGGAACAGATTTCGGTCGAGACATGCTTGAATCTGATCAAGAACATGCCCAGAAAGATTCAAGCAAAGTTGAAAGTCTAAGGTGGATTTAAAAAATACTAACAAAATAATAAAAACTACAATTTAGAATTTTAGTAGCAAAACAGTAACAATGCAGTTACATTACAATAATTTGCATAGTTAATCATATGCTAAATAGTTGCAAGTCCAATTTATGTATGAGATAGCCAAGATGATTTTCTATAAAATGATGGTAGTCTCACATTCAAAGCTGTAGTGAATGGTGAGAAATGGAGCCTGAAAGTCAAAAGTTTAAAACATTGTTACCCGTTACCCATCAGTGTATATCTTATTGTCTCCTAAATACATTTGTGATGTGACTACTCAGGATTTGTTTTGTGTAATTATGTAGATAGGAACTACAGAAACAAAAAAAAAGGACATTTTGCAATCAAGATCTATTGTAAAGTTGGTTCATTTTTCATATTAGATATTCTTGGACAATAAAAAAAAATGGTTTCTAAGGTAGCCTTGCCTTTAAATGGGTTGCTCCACCGTAAACACTTATCTACAGAATAGGTGTAAATCTCTGATTGTTGGAAGTCCGACCACTTGGGCCCCCACCATTCATGGAAATGGGATACCTGAGTCCCCAGAGTGCATAAAATAGTGGAGAGGCAGCTTGCAACTGGAACCATCGTGTCATACACTCCAGGGACTCTGGTACCCTATTATCGGGGTGCTTGTCCACTAAGGGGATATTCTAGTTTCAAAATATTTGGATCAATCCCACCAACTAGCTCTTTGAAGGGCCTGTAGCAGTCATATTCACGTTGTATCCTCTTCAGTGTTTATCTACACTCCGTCTACATTGCAGCAGTGGTGCAGGGTAATTACAGCTTCCTCTCCCTTCAACATGAATCCCAAAAATGGCTGTAGTTAGGTCTCATCAAATCATACGAGTGTATTACTGTACAGCAGCGGCGGCACGAAGCACATGGCGTCATAGCAACCAATGACGCCGTGCACTCGTGCACTCAGCAGGACGGTAGGACCGTGGTCTGTGAAAATCCACGTATGTGTGAATAAGGCCTTACCCAGCAACATTTCAGAACTGCTTTTTATTGTTTTTATCTTATTTTATACATTTTAGAAATTCCTTGTGGCAATTGCATTTTGTGCTGGAATCCTTGTAGTCGTAAGCAATGCATACTGCATGATTGGTGATACAAAAGTGAAACCTGGTACAGAGCCTAAAGGTGAGTGTGAGTGAATATACCACACATGAGCTTAGCAGTAGTATACTAATATTATAAGTTGGTTACAAGATTTTACTGGACTTATCTGCTGCTAGTCCACAGGTGACATCTGCAGATTAGTTTCAGACTCTTTGAGTAATCAGGTGGACAGTGACACCAAATGAAACCAGGGATCAAAACCTTGAGGAGGTCGGGAAAAACAGAGGCAGAGCAGAGTGAAAACCAGGAAAAACTACATGTTAAAGAAGGGCAGACAAAGGAGTTATCACATAGTCCAGAGTCAATACCAATACAGTTTATGATTGGTTAAGTGGGGTCAGAAAACAATATAACTGTCAAATCACACCAGATTGCAGGACAAAAATACTGACAAAAGAGATACAGAGCAAGTCTAAATAGAGTGCCAGGCACAGTGATTGGTCCTCTGAGTGAGCCTACTGATTGGTTGGACAGTAGGGATGAGCAAACCTGTAGAAGTTCGGGTTCGCCGGGTTCGACCAAACTTCAGGTCAAAGTTTGGGTTTGGGACCTGAACCTGACCCTGAATCCCATTGAAGTCAACGGGGACCCGACCTACACTTTATTATTTTCCGTTATAACATGGTTATATCGGAAAATAATAGCATTCTTAAGACAGAATGCAAAACAATATGGCCACTAATGGGTTAAAAAAAGCAAAACAACTCGCCTCATCTCCTTGATAGCGCTGCAGCAGCTTCTTCTATCTTGACTGAACTGGAACTGCCAAAGAACCTAAGATATGCGTGATGACGTCACCATGTGGGAGAGTGCAGTGATGTCATTGCGCACATTGCAGATCATTTGGATGGTCCTGTTCAGTAACGATAGAAGAAGCTGCTGCAGCGCGATCAAGGGGATGAGGTGAGTTGTTTTGTTTTGTTTGTTTTTTAACCCCTAAATGTCCATATTGTTTTTCATTCTGATTAAAGAATGCTATTATTTTCTGATATAACTATCTTATAACGGAAAATAATGCAGGCACCCGAACACCGAATGCGAACTTCAGTGAAAAAGTCTGTGTTCGGGTACTCGAACTCTCAAAGTTCGGTACGAACCTGGGTGGGCTCATCCCTACTGGACAGCCGTACATTCTGCTTGGAGGAGTAGCTGAGCCCTGCTACTGGACAGCAGTGTGCTCTGTGCAAATACCAGCTGGTATCCCTACCAACGCCACTGAGAGGACAGAAGTGGCCAGACCTGTCAGGAAAAGACATTGCAGGACGCATCTCTGTACTAAAGCTGCTATGGCAGGATCTCCCATAAAATGCCAGAATAAACCTGTCTTTAATTGTCTTTGTTTTTATATGTTGAATTTATTTTCAATATTTTTATTTGCAGGTTGTTACTTTAGAAAAAAGATGCATCAACTCAATAGTCAGTGGCGGACAAAAGATTGCCTTGACTGTACATGTGATTCTAATGGAAAATACCAATGCTGCACAGCGTAAGATAAATCCTTCACTAGTTCATTATCAAGAAGTCCATATGTAATAAATCATTACAGACTGACATACAATATGCTCTGAAATGAGCACTGTCACAAATAGCACCCAGGAAATAATTTCTTATAGATAGCGCTCCTGTTGCTGGTGCTGTGTCATGTGCGGTTCACTGTGACAGTTGTGGACGTGTTGGCTGCATGCCCTCTTGCGTACTGGCTGCAGGCTGACTCCTGTGTATGCTGGCCAGGGGCAACGTCCAGTACTGCAGCCTGTGTTCACTTCTCTGTTCATGCAGGCTCCCCTCCCTGCTTGGTTCTGGTGGGGTTAACTTCCCGTGGTCTGTTCCTGGGTGAGGCTTATCAGGTGCCTTTGTTAATCCAGCTGTATCTATCTGTGAGCTCTGGGGCTCGGGGTCAGTTCTGTATTCAGCCTTGCTCAGTGTAGCACCTTGCTGCTCACCCAGGGGGTCAGTCTATCTTCTGCCTTGCTGGGTGTTGCACCTTGCTGCTAACCCAGGGGGTCAGTCTGTCCTGTTCCTTACTGGGTATAGCCCATTGCTGCTGCTCCAGGGGGTATTTCCATCTGCCCTTGTTTGTGGTGTCGCCTGGTAATGCATTGTTGTTTTTCCTTGTCAGATTTTCTGTACCTGTTCTGTGGTGACATTGTTATCCTTATCCATGCCTTTCCTGTTCTTCTGTACCTGTTCTCTGTCTGAATCCACTCTGTTCCATGTCCAGCCTGGCAGTGCCTACTGCTTCCGATCCTGTCTATTCCATGTCTAGCCTGGCAGTGCCTACTGCTTCTTTTCATGTGTCTGTCCTGCCTTGGGTCCCTGGGTTCTCTGAAGGGAGGATCTCTAGTCTGTCTGCAGCTCAGCCTGAGACTGCCATGCTTCCATTCCGTATGGGGTCCAGGCATCTGCTTCCGTGCTGGTTCCCATTTGTCTTGTTTTCTGTTCCGTGTCCTGTGTTTGGTTGGGTTCCAGCCCCATTGTCTGTTTCCGCTGCAGGTAGCTGCCAACTGTACAGGGACCTTCCTGGAGGTGTGACCAGTGAGTCCTCGGCCCAGTTCATCCCCACCACCAGGGGCTCTGTGATGAACGGGTCTCACTGGCTCGCCCTCTGGGTTTTGCCTCTGGTCTGCCGGTGCACTTGGTTCTGTGGTAGTGCTAACCTGCATATGTGACTGTCATGTTCCTTATTGCATGTATATTAAAGTACTCTCTTGGTTTTTATTCTGCCTGTCCTGTTTGCAAAATGTCCCAGAGGTCTGCCTTGGGCCTCCGGAACATGATTGCTGATACCACACCACAGCTTATTCACCCCAATTTGAGAATTCAGGTGTAATAGAATTGCTTATCTATTTAACAAGTCAGACACCCCAATAACAGTTAAATTACACAGCATATTCACCCCAATTTAAGAATCAGGGCCTAATTGAATTGCTTTTCTATTAAACAAGGTGGACACTGTTCAATTAGATAGCTCTGTGCCAATAATTGATGCAAAGTGAGCTGTCTCCTATGGATCCCTTCAGCTTCAGATTATATCATGCACTGTCCCTGCAGTCTCCCTATGCTCTCCCTACAGTCTCCCTATTCTCACCCTAAAGCTCTCCATACAATCTCCCTACACTGTCCCTGCAGTCTCCCTATCCAATAATCTATAATTAAAGGCTTCACTGTCCCTAGCGCTTATCATGTATTTTCCTATGCTCAGCTTACAGTGAAATGACTGACACCACATGGGATGAGTCTTTTATAGGGCTGTGACATTACTGGGGCAGGTTAGCTGCTGATTGTCTGTCTGCATGGACTATAGGTTATTTTGCGTTCACAGGCTTTTTTATTTCACTTTGTAACACTTAGTTGCCACGAAACATGAAGAAATTCGCATTAGTTGCAAATTGAATTTTTCCTAAACTTCAGATTGAATTTCATATCAGATGCTTTACTTCTCTCAACACTACTCCTGACTGTAATTGGTGCTATACACAGTGTTCCCAACAATAATAGTAGATAGTTACCTGAAAGTAATAGTTCCACCAAAAATAACTGCCAAACAGTGCCCACATTAGTAATAGTGTTCTACAGTGCACCACAATAATCGTGCTTGGCAGAATGTTCTTCTCATCCTACATAGTGCCTCCAAAATAACTATACCAATCAGAATGGGCACATAGTGCACAGAAGCACACATAGAAGTATCCACATAAAGTCCCTTAAAATTATTTTTGCCAACCAGAGTGCCCTTATGTTGCCAAGCAGAAAGACCCAACAGAAATAATGCCAACAGTGTTCCTCAGAATAACCCTGGCAAGCCTAGTTCTTCTGAAGTACCCTGAATATAAACAGTGGCAATATACAGTACGTCCCGCCAATATACAGTCGTGGCCAAAAGTTTTGAGAATTACATAAATATTGGAAATTGGAAAAGTTGCTGCTAAAGTTTTTATAATAGCAATTTGCATATACTCCAGAATGTTATGAAGAGTGATCAGATGAATGGCATAGTCCTTCTTTGCCATGAAAATTAACTTAATCCCAAGAAAACCTTTTCACTGCATTTAATTGCTGTCATTAAAGGACCTGCTGAGATCATTTCAGTAATCGTCTTGTTAACTCAGGTGAGAATGTTGACGAACACAAGGCTGGAGATCATTATGTCAGGCTGATTGGGTTAAAATGGCAGACTTGACCTGTTAAAAGGAGGGTGATGCTTGAAATCATTGTTCTTCCATTGTTAACCATGGTGACCTGCAAAGAAACGTGTGCAGCCATCATTGCGTTGCATAAAAATGGCTTCACAGGCAAGGATATTGTGGCTACTAAGATTGCACCTCGATCAACAATTTATAGGATCATCAAGAACTTCAAGGAAAGAGGTTCAATTCTTGTTAAGAAAGCTTCAGGGCGTCCACGCAAGCGCCAGGATCGCCTCCTAAAGAGGATTCAGCTGCGGGATTGGAGTGCCACCAGTGCAGAGCTTGCTCAGTAATGGCAGCAGGCAGGCGTGAGCGCATCTGCACGCACAGTGAGGCGAAGGCTTTTGGAAGATGGCCTGGTGTCAAGAAGGGCAGCAAAGAAGCCACTTCTCTCCCAAAAAAAACATCAGGGACAGATTGATCTTCTGCAGAAAATGTGGTGAATAGACTGCTGAGGACTGGGGCAAAGTCATATTCTCCGATGAAGCCTCTTTCCGATTGTTTGGGGCATCAGGAAAAAGGCTTGTCCGGAGAAGAAAAGGTGAGCGCTACCATCAGTCCTGTGTCATGCCAACAGTAAAGCATCCTGAGACCATTCATGTGTGGGGTTGCTTCTTATCCAAGGGAGTGGGCTCACTCACAATTTTGCCCAAAAACACAGCCATGAATAAAGAATGGTACCAAAACACCCTCCAACAGCAACTTCTTCCAACAACAGTTTGGTGAAGAGCAATGCATTTTCCAGCACGATGGAGCACCGTGCCATAAGGCAAAAGTGATAACTAAGTGGCTTGGGGACCAAAACGTTGGCATTTTGGGTCCATGGCCTGGAAACTCCGCAGAACTTAATCCCATTGAGAACTGGTGGTCAATCCTCAAGAGGCGGATGGACAAACAAAAACCCACTAATTCTGACAAACTCCAAGAAGTGATTCTGAAAGAATGGGTTGCTATCAGTCAGGAATTGGCCCAGAAGTTGATTGAGAGCATGCCCAGTCGAATTGCAGAGGAACTGAAAAAGAAGGGCCAACACTGCAAATACTGACTCTTTGCATAAATGTCATGTAATTGTCGATAAAAGCCTTTGAAACGTATGAAGTGCGTGTAAATATATTACTACATCACAGAAACAACTGAAACAAAGATCTAAAAGCAGTTTAGCAGCAAACTTTGTAAAAACTAATATTTGTGTCATTCTCAAAACTTTTGGCCACGACTGTAGATGTGCCAAAACAAAGGTCCACCATAGAGCCCCCAACTAAAGTGGGTAGTGGTCTACGAGCAGGAAAGGTGGGACAAGCTGCCAATGGGTACACCACGGCCTTAAAAAAGTTGAAAGTATTGATTACCATTAACACTCTAAAACTACTTGGAACCCACTAGTGATAAATAGCTACCAGGCTATATACTGTACATAGTGTTTTACTTAGGTACAGTATTTATAAACACAGTGTATATAATATTCTTTTGTTTTTTATATAGTTACGGTACACCAGAAAGCTATGATAAGGAGAGATGCAAGTTCGTGTTTGACCGGAAAAACTGTGTCTACAACCTGATTCCAAACGAAGATCCAAACAAACAGTGTGAATCTTACGGAATGGTTGGCTAAACATATTGTCTGTAATGTCTACCTCAGTACTTATCTCTATAAAGGACGATGGTAAAATGTATTTACCAGCAGCAAGTTAAACGAGTTGTCCCACAAAAAAGATTTTGTAATTGCATGTAATTCAAATTTTTGGATGAGTTATTCAATAAAATGTATCTTGATAGCGCCACCTGCTGTTTCGTTTTTTTCTTATTTCTTGTTTGGCTCACTGAGAAGGCCGCACATGCAGTTTCATCCTTCAACTGCCTCCTGGTCTGTGATAGAGAAAGGGCTCCAGCAGAAAAGACACGTTCCCTGAATATAGCAGAAAAGACACGTCCCCTTATGCTGCCAGCTTGATAAAAATCTAGCAGAGCAATGAATGGGGATTTTTTCTGGATCTGAGGTACAGGGCTGGCGACTATCATGTACTATATGCAGAGCCGGCGTTGGGGGGGGGGGGGACAGGGCAATTGCCCCGGGCCCCCTTTCCGAAGGGGGCCCCCTGCTGTTTATAGTTAAGTGGGCTGACGGTGGGAGCTTTTTTTTCATTCAGTTGCTTTATTTTCCTCCTCCACATGCTCCCTGGCTGCCTCTCTGACATGCTGCAGGGTCCTTGTAGACACAATCAGCGCTGCTGTCCACCCCACACGGTCTCACCATCCATCTCACCAGACCTCAGTGACAGCACAGCATCATCTACAATCCTGATGCCACACACTGGCATCAGGACGTTCTGTGTGGGCGGATCTATCCTTTGCCGGCACTTGCTCCAGGCTGCAAGGAGCAAACCAGACTGGGATGGCTGCGTCCTGTGCTGCATTCAACCCCCAGGCTCTGACCTCAGCTGCTGGACTGCAGGGGGCTCCCGGACCCTCTTATCAAAGCACCTGGCCTGCTCCCTCTCCAGCTGGTAAGTCCTTCTGTAAAAAGTATGCAGAAATGTCTGTGGATGAGGGTGCAGGGCTGCTGGGGTCACACTCTCATTGTAGGAGCTCTGCACTGCCCTCAAGTACTGATGGTCACTGATCTGTGTTCCCACTGTCAGCTGTGTGTTTCGCCTGTAGCCCCTCTCTGAGCTCCCTGTGCCCCATCTGTGAGCAACCTTTGCCACCTTTTTCCACTGTGTACACTTCCTGTGCGTGCTGCCTATGCCCGCTGTGTGTGCTCCCTGAGTCTGCTGTGTGTTCTCCTTGTGCATCCTGTGTATGCTGCCTGTGCCCGCTGTGCGTGCTGCCTGTGCCCGCTGTGCGTGCTGCCTGTGCCCACTGTGCGCGCTGCCTGTTCCCGCTGTGCACGCTGCCTGTGCCCACTGTGTGTTCTCCCTGTGCCTGCTGTGTGCGCTCCCTGTTCCCTCTGTGTGTGCTCCCTCTGCCCTTTGTGTGCGCTCCCTGTGCCCTTTGTGTGCACTCCCTGTGTCATCTGTGTGTGCTCTCTGTGCCCTCTGTGTGTGCTCCATGTGTATGCTCTCTGTGCGCTCTGTGGTACTCTAGACTGACCTTCGCTAACTAAACTTCTCGATCTAGAGAGGGCTAGAATGGATAGAAGGTTCCATTCCAGGCAAACTAGTTCCAGGCAAACTAGCTCTGCCAATACAGTCGCCATCTGCAGAGAAAAAAACAGGTACATTACACTTTAACAGTTACTAAATAATAAATCCAGATTCACATTATGCAGGACCTGGCAATAAATAAACATGATGACACAGAATCAACTGCAGGAGATAGTAGAGAGGCCCAAAAGTTGGTAATGCCACTCTGGGGCGTTACATTCCCTGGCACTTAAGAACCAAGCCGCCCTTGGCTTGTGCTTAGGGTAATTATAAATGCCAATATAAATATGCTCCCCGGGTACCTGAAACAATACTGTTTAAGTACTGCATAGAAAATACATACAAAGACTGACAATATAAGATGGCTACCACCAAGTAAATGTACTTCACTTTATTAAGTACAACCCCGCTACGTGTTCTGCCTGTGCCCTCTGTGTGCGTTCCCTGTGCCCTGTGTGTGCGATCCCAGTATTTTCTCCCTGTGCCCGTGGGGTGTTCTCCCTGTACTTCCTGTGTGCGCTCCCTGTGCCCCCTGTCTGCACCCCCTGTGCGCGCTCCCTGTGCCCCCTGTGTGTGCATCCTGTGACTCCTGTGTGTTCTTCCTGTACCTCCTGTGTGCGCTCCCTTTGCCCCCTATTTTCACCCCATGCGCCACCTGTGTGTGCTCCCTGTGCCCTCTGTTTGTTGTGCCTGTGCCTCCTGTATGTGCGCTTTGTGTGCACTCCCTGTGCCCTTTGTGTGCGCTGTCTGTGCTTCCTGTGCCTGCTATGTGTTCTCCCTGTGCGCTGTCTGTGCTTCCTGTGTGCTGCCTGTGCCTTCTGTGTATTTGCTCCCTGTACCCGCTGTATGTTCTCCCTGTACCTCCTGTGCGTGCTTCCTGTGACCCCTGTGTGTTCTCCCTGTACCTCCTGTGTTCGCTCCCTGTGCCCCCTGGGTGCACCCCCTGTGCCCCCTGCCTGTGTGCACTCCCTGTGCCCCCTGAGCGCGCTCCCTTTGGGATCTCCCACTAGCCTTCAGTAAACATAGAATAGGTGAACCAAAAAGAGAAACCTCTTAATTGACAGAAATTGTATACATTATTCATAATTAATAACCACAAATCACACCTCCAGTTTAGAATTCGGAATCTGCAATGAACTGCAAATTCATAAAATACTTATTGACAGAATAGCTGCATTCAGATTCCCCATTTATTTTCTGTATTTGATCAGCAGTTCCCTCAACCCATAGGGGACCTGCGCTGTACATGTACGGCGCAGCTGGACGTGACACAAGACTGCTGGTACTAAAATAGGGATGGGGCAGGGAGAGGGAAAGGGGGGGGGGAGACCCCACCGGCCCCCCTCAAACTTAAACCAAATAAAAACTCAGCTCTATAACCAATCTTTTACTGGGTGATGATCGGCCACAGCTAATTTTTTCCTTTAACAAAACGGTATCAAAACACCACCTCCTCCACGGACCAGTCTTCCGATGCGGTATACCACCCTGGATCCCCAGGGTGTACGTACGCCAATCACTCTTCACCACAAACTTCATTTTCAAATGCCGCCAGCTGTGACTTCCACTTTCCTCTTTCCGCCGAACCTCAAAAGAGAGACATAATGAACCAAACAGGTCCTTAACCACATATCACCCTCCTCACTTTTTTTTTTTTTATATAAACGTACAAAAATAAACCCGCTATAAAATAAATCTAAAACCTAAGGGGCGGGAGGGCGTGCAACTCGGCTTACCCTGTCAAGAGGAAGTCCTACACACTGACCTTCCCTATATAAGCCTACCCCTACTCCTCCTCTCACCATCTCTCCCCTTCCTTCCTTACTCCACCTACCACTTCTTTAACCCCTTACTATCCTCCCTCATAACCATTAACCCGGGGCCTATTCACTACCCCTACCCAGGGAAAACATAAGGAGAGGGGAAGGGGGACCAACAGTCCCTCATCACCCTCCTTACCCTGTCGGGTGCTCTCCAGACTGCTGGTACTAAAATAGGGATGGGGCAAGGAGAGGGAAAGGGGGGAGGAAGACCCCACGGCCCCCCTCAAACTTAAACCAAATAAAAACTCAGACAACTTAGCTCTATAACCAATCTTTTACTGGGTGATGATCGGCCACAGCAAATTTTTTCCTTTAACAAAACGGTATCAAAACAGCACCTCCTCCACGGACCATTCCTCTGATGCGGTATACCACCCTGGATCCCCAGGGTGTACATAGGCCAATCACTCTTCACCACAAACTTCATTTTCAAATGCCGCCACGGAGGAGGACCGTATCTCAAACGGGGCTCCGACCACCACCCAGCAAACTAAAAGCCTGTTCGATGCCATCCTGCAAACCGGACAAAAAGATATCCAGACCGATCTCTATTATCGCCCAAAGATCTATTATCGCCCTCTAACTGCCAATGACGAACAACCACCCCTCCTTTAGAACGCACAAAGCGGGATATACGGGCATTCAATGTCCTCCTACTCTTCTCCATAGCCTCCCCATCCCTGGCGCCATGCCAAACCACTCTTGGCACCACTTCTGACCATACTATAACTAGCTCCGGGAAGAACGCAGGAAAGCGCTCCAGGTCAGACCTCATCAACGCCATTAGTTCCAACATCCTCTGGGAACACAGATCATTCTCACCCGCATGTAGGACCAGTATCACCACCCCCACCGATCTATGTCCGATCTCCACCACCTCTGGCAACACCTGGAACCATCTCAGCCCCCGAAGCCCCCTCCAGTAAACCTCCACTTCCCTGAATCCCAGGCTGCGACCTCCTGGCCTGCATTCAGTCCTCTGCGCCGCCCAGAAGATGTAGGAATGTCCCACCAACCAGATCACCGGACGAATGACTTCTGAAAAGAAAAAGAATTAGTAAAAAACACCAACAGGTCTGACACGCATGCAACTATCTCAAACATTCCGCCCTTTTCCCCCTTTTTATTTTTTTTAATTTTTTTTTGTGATCTAACTCACCAACAAATCTGACCTCACGTACCGCGCAAAGCAGGCCGACCTCCAACGACCAATCCGCATGACCTCCGATTCCGGCAACCCTGCCCTAGCCGCTTCCGTTGCCGCACCTATCCTAAAGGAGTGGGTACCGAATTCCCCCGGATCTAAATCCAACTGCGCCAAACATTTACGCAACACCGAGGAGAACTGAAATTTAGTCAAGGGAGACCCGTCAGCATGGGCAAAAAAATTACGGGGCAAGCCCCACCCGACACCGGATGGATAGGTAACCACACCCCTTTACCAAACTGATCGGTTTTTCGAACAACGAACCCGAACCGCATTATTATTGAGAATCACATCCGACATCAACAAACCACCCCCCGTCGAGAGCTCGAAGGCGCCACCAGCTCCCCCACCCGTAAAGCCGCAAAAAAGGCAACGCTAAAACACGCCGCAACTAAAGCCTGCTCGAAACCTGATGAACACACAACTTGACACACACCCACCAATTTTCCCAACAAACTAAATGAAATCGGCCGCCTACTATCACGCACGACATATTCCTTCTGCCACCCTTTTATAGCCTGCCGGATCAAGAAATTTTTTGTGACATCTGGCCACCCGCATAATTTAAAAGAAAAACCCACCCCTGCCAATTTACGCCGTGCAACAGGAGCAGAAACCCCTCGAACACGCAGCCTCAACAGCCATTCCACCGTGACCTCCAAATGCACATCATCCCGTATCGCCACTTCCCGATTACCTTTCACCGCCAACCACTCAGCCCAGGCCTTACCATGCACCTGCCACGTGGCGGGAGTCACCGAATAGCTGACCAACGTCATCAATTGTTGAGCACTAGACGCCACAGGAAATCTGGGCACGCCAGTCCAGCCGTTTCCGCCTCCGGAAGAAGGTCCTGAAAAACCTGCCAACGGAACCGAGAGAGAGCATCAGCAATCCTGTTATCCACCCCCGGCACGTGGCGGGCCCTAAAGTAAATATTGCGTTCCAAGCACCTTAACACCAAATGCCTAAGCAATGCCAGGAACGGCAACGATGAAGAAGACAACCTATTAATGCACTGAACCGTACCCAGGTTATCCGACCAAAAACACACATGACGATTTTCTAACCTGTCACCCCCAAATCTCTACTGCCACAACAATAGGGAACAATTCCAACAACGTTAGGTTACTCACCAAACCCAGAACTCTCCATTCATCGGGCCAGGGAGAAGCGCACCATTCCTTACCCAACACTGTACCAAAGCCACAGGAACCAGCCGCATCCGACCACAGCTCCAACTCACAACTAGATATTTCCTGCGAAATATAACACGTATGTCCGTTGTAAGAACACAAAAATTCACGGCACACCCTCAAATCAGCCTTGAGAGACTTGGTTAGCCGTACGCGATGCCGAGGGGAAACCACCCCCCGCGTCGCTAAAGACAACCGCCGCGAAAAGACCCGCCCCATAGGCATAACCCGGCAAGCAAAACACAACAAACCCAAAAGCGACTGCAACTGCCTAAGGGTCACCTTCCGCACCACCAGAAACCCTTCAATCAGAGCCTTAAGCCCAACTAACTTGTCCTGCGGCAAACGAAAAACCATAGCCACTGAATCTATTTCGATACCCAAGAAAGACAACCGCGTCACCGGACCTTCCGTCTTCTCAGCTGATATGGGAACCCCAAAACACTCCATCAAGGACAAAAAGGAAGACAAGAGAGCCTGACAGACTCCCTCACCCCCTGGCGCTACAAACAAGAAGTCAACAACCAGATTCAAAACGCACCACCCACTCCAGTTCGAAATAGTGGCACGAAATGGAGCAACCCATGGGCAAACAGGTATCGTAATAGAAGAAACCCTCAAAACAACCCCCAAGCAAATGGAACTCCAGTGGCCACCCCTGGAAAGGAAGGAGGCCGAGGCGCCGTCATCAAGCGGAGCCAGACATCCGTGGCCTTCACGCCCCACCCCAGCTCAGGCTGTATTGCAAGACGCCTCCTAAATTCCTCATCGTATTTCCACCAAGCACTACCCCATGCGCCTTATACGCACTATAAATAGTGTCCATGTAAATAAACAACTCAGCGCATCTCTCTGGATGCCTCTGCCCCATCACACACCCCAAAACCGCAAAGGCCTGCAACCAATTATTCATAGTTCTGGCTACCTTAAACCGTTTATCATAGGGCTTATCCACAAAATGCTTCTCTTTATCCACCCCATGCTGATCCACTGACACCAAGGACCATATGTCCACGTATTGGTGGGACCAGATCTTCTCCCTAACCGACTCCTCCAAATGAGCCCCCAAAGGGCTGACACCACAAAAGCATGAATCCTTATGGATCCCTGCCAACACCACGGAGGCCTTTGCAACCTGTGAGGGAGCCACCACCGGCGCCTCCGCCACTCCAACCACTGGAACCGCAGGGGGATCAGGGGAAACCACGGGCAATCTCTCCAGCAGTGACTTCAATAAAGACTCTAAACCCGCATTAACACCACCCGCTCCCCACGCCCCCACATATTGGTACTCACCAGAAACCGGGTTCGCCGGCGGAACCACTGCAGGTACAGGCACAACATCCGTGTGAACTGCCACCGAAGCCAGGCTAGGGGCAAGTCATCCACGCCCGGATCGCGGTGTATGAGCAGACTCTTCCGAAACACCTGAGGATCCCTCTGAAGATGATGGGGAACGCCACCTGGAAGATCTGGACCACCTGCTGTTCCGGGAGGACCTGGAATGCCGACTGGAACGCCGCCTCCTGCGGCTGCGCCTCCCCCGTCTCCTGTCCTCTCTGGAGGAAGTGGGGGACAAAGATCTCTCCCTGCATCTGCCTAGCCCAACTGGAGAAGCCGCTGCAGAAGGAGTGGGAGTGAGTTGTAAAAGGGGGGGCACTCCAGAACCCAAAACTGCAGCACCAAACTCCACAGAAGATCCCCCAGTAGGAGGAGCCAAACTCCCCGTCGCTCCACCAATCATAGAGGGAGCAAGTGAAAGTACAGCCGCAGATGAGGAGGGAGCGGAGCAGCTTGGGATGGCGGTGGAATGATTAGCCCCCATAATATCCGCGCCACTCGCCTGCCACGACGGGACACCTGTAACCAGCAAGGAGGAAGACGGAAGGGGAGGAGCCAGGATGGGGCCTACTTCCGGCTCCGACCCCCGCACCGGAAAATCGCAGCCGCGATTATCAGCCGTCACTACCGGGAAGGGGGACCCATGCCGCAGCCTAGCAGGGGGGCGGCGACTACGCACTGAACACCGCGGACCATGAGTCACCACCGTGGGGCACTTACCAAGCGGCGTCTCCGGAAGCACTAATGGGGCAGATGCAGGAGGAGCAGAGGCAGAGGAAGGATCAAAGCTGCGTAAAACGATCACAGCCATCCTTCCCCCTCCGCATGAAAACGCGCCAGGAGAGAAGCGCACAGCGCATCTTCACCTGCGGACATCTCGGAAGAGCCAAGCCAGCGGTAAGGACTTACCAACTCGGCTTACCCTGTCAAGAGGAAGTCCTACACACTGACCTCCCCTTTATAAGCCTACCCCTACATCTCCTCCCACCGTCTCTCCCCTTCCTTCCTTACTCCACCTACCACTTCTTTAACCCCTTACTATACTCCCTCATAACCACTAACCCGGGGCCTATTCACTACCCCTACCCAGGGAAAACATAAGAAGAGGGGAAGGGGGACCAACAGTCCCTCATCACCCTCCTTACCCTGTCGGGTGCTCTCCAGGACCAGCGGCATGCATGTACGGCGCAAGGTCCACTGTGTTCTGGGAAGGGATCGTGGGGGAATCGGGGAGCCATGGCTGCTCTTACCGGCAGGCATCCATTGTTGGGTAAGGACAGCATGAGTTATTTCCGCCCCCCTGCAGCTCCAAGCGCTGCACATCGCAGCACCGGAAGTAGTATGGAGGGGGGGGAAGGTGGGAAGTCATGTGGAGGTGACCAGTGCTGAACTAGTCAGCACCTGTCTCCCCTGAGGTCAGGCAGAGGACTCCAGTGTTTGGCGTCCCCTGCCAGTGCTGCGATTGGCTAAAACAACGCTACAGCCAATGGCAGTGTTACAGCAGCAGAGGGAACAGGAAGAATCCCTCTGGATGCAGCCATTCTAGCTAGAGACTGCATGCAGAGTGGACCTGTGCCCCTCTGTGCTGTAAATCTGCCCTGCTGGGACTTGTGGTACACCACCATAGCTTACTGCTACCTGTAAAGAGAAGAAAAGAAGAACAACTGGAACATCTGCTGCAGTGATTTTTTATTTATTTTTTGCAGCAGCAGAAGTTCCAGGTCCTTAATCCACCCCCCCCTTCCCAAGCCCTAATACCTGTCCCTATCCCCCCTCCGTCTGATTTAGAAGCTCATATATATATATAAGTTAATTCTTAGCTTAATCTTTTATCTGCAGTAAATTTTTATACTGCAGTGTGTGCACAGACGCACCAAACGTCAGCTTGCGTGGGTTCTGCAACCCACCCATTTTTTACTGGTCGCTTTTGTGCTCAGTTTTCTTTTTTGTGTACTTAGTTTTATACAAATATATATAGTATATATATATATATATATATATATATATACACACACATATTTTTCGCTTTATAAGACGCACTTTTTCCCCCCAAAAGTGGGGGGGAAATGGCTGTGCGTCTTATAAAGAGAATACTAGTGAGCGCTTCCATTATGGAAGCACACACTAATATAAATTACGTGCCTGGAGTTTGGAGCAAACCGCCGCAAGCGCTTGTAGTACTCACCCTCCCCGGTCCGGCACTTCACTGGTGACCCCGTTTCCGCCATTGCGGCTCCTGCCCGATAGTCAGTGAGGAAAAGAGCCGGAGGACTCCCTCTCCTGGACAGGCAGCGAGCTGAGGACACCTTACTACTATTCCCAATGCATGTGAGAGTGGGAGAAGCAGCCTGCGAGAGGCGACAGCCCGGGGAGAAGAGAGAAGCAGCACAGCTCGTAACCGCCATGGCTCAGATACTACCCATCCGCTTCCAGGAGCACCTGCAGATACTGGAGCATCGCCCTCCAAGGTCCTGCCACCCAGAGCCGCAACTGGTGGGAGGTTAATTTGTTATGCCTGGGTAATCTGTACTCTGTCTCCAGTGCCATAGACTAGGATGGCCGAATGAATTAACCTCACACCGTCCACAGCATCCGAGTCCCCCGCCTCCTCCCCCTGACCCCTGCATCCGCCCTGTGACATTCTGGGTGAAGGACGGAGGAGTCCATACCCTTGACCTCTGCCACACACTGCTCGGCCGTGGTTGTGACTATAAGCTGCATGGTAAAGGGCAAAGATCCCTTCTAGGCAGGGCCTGACTTCCTGATCTGTCAGTGCTGCCCTTCTGGTAATAGCACTGTATATGTAAATCACATCGCTAATAACAACACTGTATATATAAATCACATAGCTAATAGCACTGTATATGTGACTCACATAGCTGATATAAGGTCTGAAGGGGGTCTGACAGTGTGGGCTTATCTGAGGTCTGATGGGGTTCTGACATGGAGGGCTGATGTGATGTCCTGTTATTGGTGTTGGATCTGATGTCCTGATATTTATGGGGGTTTGATCTGAGGATCTGATATGAGATCTGATGAAAAATATATTTTTCTTATTTTCCTCCTCTTAAACCTGGGGTGAGTGTGAAAAAGACACACACATATATACACACACATATATAGAAATCAATTTTAGTTAGCCAGTGTTAGTGTAGATTTTTACACGCCCGCAACATCTTTGCATGTGCGTACATCCTGAACCTGTAAAAAAAAAAAAATATTCTACTCCTTTTCTCTGTATTTCAAATTTATTACAAGCCCCTTCACAGATGAAAGCACAACATACACACCCCTCACAATAAATAAAGGTTTACACATTTCACACTCCAATAAAATAAAAATGTCCGTCCGTCCCAACGACTATACTCAGCTGAAGAGGTATACGCATATCTTGCCTCTGATACTGAGTCTGCCAGTGAGGGAGAAGAGGATGCCACTTCCCTCTGCTCCTCTACCCCCTGTTAATGAAGTACCCAGCTTTCTTGGGACAAAGAGACTTTTGTGTTTAATTTCTGTGTGCATTATAAGAAGATGACAATGATGTGTCAGCTAAAACCTATAGAAGTTAGCAGTATGTGATAAGATAAGCTTTATATGTGCTAAGTAGCCAGTCTGCATTTCTTGCTAAAAAAGCATGGTCTCAGCAATTACCCCTTTAGTAGATTAATTGTGTACCAATCAGAATATTTGTAAAACAATCATGTCAATATCTAAAGAGGTTACTGAAAGCTTGTTCAGATCCAAGGTGATTTCTTTATTCAGCAGTACATGTTTTTATGAGTAGAGTTGAGAGGACACCTGGATGTTCAGGTTCGACGGGTTCGGCCGAACTTCGGAAAAATGTTTGGGTTCGGGACCGAACACCCTTTTGAGCACTAAAATGCCTGTAAAAATGTCATGGAAAGGGCTAGAGGGCTACAAATGTGGACAGGGAAATAACTTTAAATAACATAAAATACGTAAAAATAAAAACTAATAATCTTGATCTAGGAGGACCAGGTCCATATGGAGTAGGAGGTTGAGAAGGCGGTGGATGTGGCAGTGTAGATGGAAGTGGTGGTGGAGGAGGAGGAGGTAGCCTACACTGCTTTTTGGTTTAAAATTTATTTATATTTTTTTAAGTTAGGGTACACCCCAAAACATTGGGAAATATAACCCCCCAGTCGTGCTAAACACACATTCAGACAATACACCGGCTGCAGGGAAGGCCAGCCCCTCCAAGGAGTAAAGGGCAAGCTCAGGCCATGTGCCGAATTTGGAGACCCAGAAGTTGCAGGGGCTGACCCCCCTCAGTTAGTTTGTGTAGGCGTGTGCATACTTACTGCTCCACCATGTTACACGTCCCCGTGATGTTCACGATCCAATTTGATATCTGCGCTATCAACTTTCAATGTTCTTTTATGCGCCTACCATGGTGATTACGGGTGGCGGGGAATCAGGGTTCCAGGCCGGAGAGGGAGCGTGAGAAAAAGACCAAATTTAAGGGAGATAAATTTATTTGAAAAATTTGGGATCAAGAAGAAATGTAGGAAAAGTTATTGAGGCGCAAATGTGGGACAAATTACAGAGGCCCAAATGTGGGCCAAAAGAGTGAGAAAAGCTATTGAGGTGCAAATGTTGGCCAAAAGAGTATAGCGGAAATGTGGGAAAAGCTATTGAGGCCCAAATGTTGGCCAAAAGAGAATAGCGGAAATGTGGGACAAAGTATTGAAGCTTAAATGTGGTACAGCTTGTTTAAGTTTAAGCATTGAATCAAAGTAGGTGGCGAGCATCAATTAAAGAAGCATTTCAGAAATTTTATTCCCTGTCACCTATGCAGAGCAGGGGTTTATTCACGTCTTAAATTGTATAATGTCAACGCAAGAATGTAACAGAAAAATTACAGAAATTAATTAACCTGTCTACTTGGTAGAGCAGGGGTCTATGACAGAAAACAATTGTTTATTGTCACCCGAAAATGTAAAATAAAAATTATTGAAATATATTAAGCTGTCAAATAGGTAGAGGAGGGGTATACACCCAAAAATTGGTGAATTTGACCCTAAAATGTAACTGACAAATGTTATAGTATTTTTTTACCGGTCGAATAGTTATAGCAGTGGTACATCACACCCAAAAATTGCTGAATTTCACCAGAAAATGTAAATGACAAAGTAGTGAAATTATATAAAATAAAACACGTACAAAAAAAATGGATTCATGAGGTGGAGTTCCATATGAAGTAGGAGTTTGAGGAGGCAGTAGACATAGCGGAGTAGGTGGAAGCGGCAGTGGATGAGGACGAGACACAGGTTTTGGGTTTTAATTTAATTTTGAAAAATTAAGGTACATTCCAAAAGAGTGTGTATTATCTAAAATACAAACATGGGCAATTGTGCTGCAGTATAACAATGGCTGCTTAGTGCCGGTATACATGGCATCTACCAGCATGCGCTTCTACTCTCGCATCTTACGATCACGATCCAGTGAAGGAATTAAGGACGGTACGTTGTCCTTGTAACGGGGATCCAGCAGCGTGGCCACCCAGTAATCAGCACAAGTTAGAATGTGGTCAACTCGGCGGTCGTTGCAGAGACACTGCAGCATGTAATCGCTCATGTGTGCCAGGCTTCCCAGAGGAAACAAAAAGCTGTCCTCTGTGGGAGGTGTATCGTCTGTGTCCTCTGTATCCCCCCATCCACGCACCAGTGATGGCCATGAGCTGGTCTGGGTGCCACCCTGCTGTGAACATGGTTCCTCCTCCTCCATCTCCTCCTCCTCATCCTCCAGAACTGTGCCCTGGCTGGACAATTGTGTACCTTGGGTTTGTGGGTGCAGGAACCCACCCTCGGAGCCACTTGGGAATGACTGGCCAGAAACCCTACGAAATGATCCCTATTCCTCCTCCTGTGCCACATCCTCTTCCATCATCGGTGAGCGGGAAGGCCGAAGTTACGCCGAAGTTAGTGACAGGCGAGCATCAGCAGGGTGAGAACGCCGAAAGCGCGCACAGACGGCCCGCACATTATGCAGCAGCTCTGACATATCGGGGTCATTTTTAAGGAATCTCTGCACCACCAAATTCAGCACATGCGCCAGGCAAGGGATGTGCGTCAAACCGGCTAGTCCCAGAGCTGCTACGAGATTTCGCCCATTATCGCACACCACCAGGCCGGGCTTGAGGCTGACTGGCACAAACCACTTATCGGTCTGTTGTTCAAGGCCCGTCCACAGCTCCTGCACGGTGTGGGGTTTGTCCCCCAAACATATAAGTTTTAAAACTGTCTGCTGTTGTTTACCCCTGGCTGTGCTGAAGTTGGTGGTGAAGGTGTTACGCTGACCGGATGAGGAGCTGGTAGAGGATGAGGAAGCAGAGTAGGAGGAGGAAGCAACAGGAGGCAAACTGAAGCGCCCTGCAATCCTTGGTGGTGGAAGGACATGCGCCAAACTACTACTTCCCGCTCACCGATGATGGAAGAGGATGTGGCACAGGAGGAGGAATAGGGATCATTTCGTAGGGTTTATGGCCAGTCATTCCCAACTTCAGCACAGCCAGGCCCAGCCGCCACTGCATTTACCCAGTGTGCTGAGATATAACGGCCCTGACCGTGCTTACTGGTCCACGTATCCGTAGTCAAGTGCACCTTGCCACAGATGGCGTTGCGCAGTGCACACCTGATTTTGTCCCCTACTTGGTTGTGAAGGGATGGCTCCCCTTGAAAAGTAGTGGTGACTGGGCACGACGTACTGTGGGACAGCCACCGCCATAAGGCCTTTAAAACTATCTGTCTCCACCAGACGGAATGACAGCATTTCAAATGCCAGTAATTTAGAAATGCTGGCATTCAGGGCTAGGGATCGCAGGTGGGTAGGGGGGTACTTCCTCTTCTTCTCCAGCGTTTGGGAGATGGAGAGCTGAACGCTTCCGTGGGACATTGTGGAGATGCTTGGTGACTCAGGTGTTGGTGTTGCTGGCAGATCCTCTGTTTGCGGAGTGGCAGGTGGCACTGTCACTCCAGAGCTGGATGAAGAGGCCGCGACTGCAGCAGAAGAGGAAGCAGGAGGAGCCAGAGGCCAGGTTTTTGAGGTGTCTACTCCACTGCAGCTCGTGCTTTGCACTTAAATGCCTGGTCATGCAGGTTGTGCTCAGATTGAGAACGTTTATGCCTAGCTTCAGGCTCGGATTGCATAGTGTGCAAACCACTTGTGTCTTGTCGTCAGCACATTGTCTGAAGAACTGCCCCGCCAGGGAACTCCTTGGAGCTAGCTTTGGTGTGCTTTGGTGTCCCTTGCTGCGGTGGCCAGTAGGAGACGTACAGTCTAGAGGACGGCCGCTCAGCTTTTGCACACTGCTCCCTTTTCTGCTGTGCTGGTGGCTTTGTGCGACCACTGCCTCTTCCTCTGAACTACATAGGTCACTCGCATGACCTTGATTCCATGTGGGGTGGAGGACCACATCGTCCTCCACATGATCTTCCACCCAGTCTTCACCCCTGCGTTCCTTATCGGTCTGCACACTTTCGAAAGTCCCAGCAGTTGGCACCTGTGTTTCATCATCATCCGAGACATGCTGCGATGGTCCTCCCATGTACTCATCTTGAAAGATAAGTGGTTGGGCATCGGTGCACTTAATCTCTTCCACTTCTGGGGCAGGGCTAGGTGGATGGCCCTGGGAAACCCTGCTAACAGAGTAATCAAAAACCAGAAGAGACTGCTGCATGACTTGGGGCTCAGACTGTTTGGCTGATTTGCAAGGGGGTGAGGTAAAAGACTGATGGACATCGGCTGCAGGTGCCAACTGTGGTCTTTCAGCAGGATACTGGGTGGGAGACAATGTGAAGGAACTGGATCCACTGTCAGCAACCCAATCTACTTGTTCAGGCCTCACCATTCGTAGAGCAGCATTAGGCCCGACCAATTACAGCGGCAGGTTTTGTTTCCTACTCGCACCTGAGGAAGGGGTTTGACTTCTGCGTGTAGCTGGCACAGATCGACCACATCCTCTCCCTGCAACAGGAGCTCTACCAGCAGCACCACGACCTGGGCCACGTCCCTTATTTATTCAACAGACTTTTGGGTCCTTCAGGAGGTGGTCACACTATATTTCTTTATATATGCAATTCAGTGGTCACTGGGACCGAAGTGTGGCTTTTTATCACCTCACTGACTAATTATTTTCATAAAACATACATTTTAATGGTTAATTTTAAAATATTTATTTCCACTCTAAATTTAAAATTCCTCAAGAGTTGGAGAGATGGGAATTGTGTATAATGCTGACATATGGACTTATTCCCTATTGGGGTCCCTCGTATCTTCTCAGGGCTGTCCCCCTTCTTTTCATGTGTCCTACTCCTTTCTGTCAGACTATTTTGTATCCCAGCTGTTATTTTGCTGTATGTACTATAAAGCCTCGGAATAGCCTCCCACATGTTGTTGCCTGCATGCCATCCCCTGAAGAAGCCGTTTGTACGGCGAAACATGTAGGGATGCAGGAGTAACACAGATTTTAGTTCAGAATTGGAGAGAAGGGAACCCCAACAGGGGAGATAGTACATACAGCAAAATAACAGCTGGGATACAAAATAGTCTGACAGAAAGGAGTAGGACACATGAAAAGAAGGGGGACAGCCCTGAGAAGATATCAGGCACCCCAATAGGGAATAAGTCCATATGTCAGCATTATACACAATTCCCATCTCTCCAACTCTTGAGGAATTTTAAATTTAGAGTGGAAATAAACGTCCCTTATTTGACACTCTCTCATATTTTTTCAAATTTAGGATCTTGCCCTAAATGGGTGTTTAATTAATAGTAGAATAGAACGACAGTATGTAAAGGGTGTATCTCACACGCCCTGAACCAGATTAGGCCTCAATAAAATATTTTTTTGCCCAAAACGGCTGTATTTTAAATGCCTGATTCAAACCCCTGTATGTAGAGGGGGTATCTCACACGGTCTGAACCAGTGTAGGCCTGAAGTAAATATATCTTTTCCCAAAATGGCTGTATTTCAAATGGCTGTATTTCAAATCCCTGAATCAAACCCCTGTATGTAAAAGGAGTATTTCACACGATCTGAACCAGTGTAGGCCTGAAGTAAATATTTATTTGCACAAAATGGCTGTATTTCAAATGGCCGTATTTCGAATCCTTGAATCAAACCCCTATATGTAGAGAGTGTATCTCACAGGGCCTGAACCA
Organism: Bufo gargarizans; assembly: GCF_014858855.1. NCBI lineage: Eukaryota > Metazoa > Chordata > Amphibia > Anura > Bufonidae > Bufo > Bufo gargarizans. The sequence continues at coordinate 36,137 of NW_025334184.1, read as the reverse complement.
GTGTAGGCCTGAATTCAATATTGGTGCACCAAATGGCGGTATTTAAAATCTCTGAATGTAACCCAAATGTATAAAAAAAATTGTGCCCAAAGGAGTGAATTTGACAGCAGTATATAAGCCTGTAATTTCACACGTGCTGATGCTGCAAGGCCTGAAAATAGTGTTTTTTGTCAAAAAAGTGTATTTTTCAAACCCCAGAAAACGCCATTAGTAGGCATGGCTGTGATGGCTTCTAAGGTCAGACAGTTAAACGCTTGTTGATTGGCTGCTGTGCAGCCTTTCAAAAAGCTCCAAGAAAGCGCCAAACACCGAACCCGAACTTTTACGAAAAAGTTCCCCACAAATCGACCGTGAACCGTAAGGCCATCTTCAGTTATATGCATGAATTAAATTTTTTTTCCTGAATATTTTTGTATATTTTCCCACAAAGCTATATACAGTATCAATCTGATCAGCTTCTTCTGCTTTTCAGTCTGTTGCATGCAGATTACCATTAATTTCATTGTGACAGGTTCTCTTTAAAGAGGATATCCTGCAGTGCCTTCTTGCTGGGTATCATCTTCCAGAAGATGGAAGGAGACTTTTGTAGATTCAGTCTCTATGGAAGATCTGAACCAATGAATTAGGCTAGTTTCCCACCAGCATTCAGGAGATCTGGCAAACTGTTCCAACAGGAAATAACCTGCCAGATATCTCTGGATCTGGCATTGCTGCAAGTCCGGCCCCATTAACTATAATGGGGAACGACAGAGATCCTATCGTAACCCAACAAACACGCAGAGAACCAGTCGGAAAAATACAGCTGAGTGAAAACTTTTGCACAAACTAACCTTGCACTGAAAAGTGTGACTTTGTGGGGTTCTTCCGATCCAATTTTAAAAAACTGGAAGGCAGGAACTGGGCGGTGTGGGATCGAGCCATAATATGTATTTTGCATAAACTTATGAGATCATATCTGCATGTTAATTGTGCAGCTGCGGGAGTCAGGGCTCCCCATAGAGAAGACACAGACATTTTTTGTTACTGTCCCTGCCTTCCCCATTGCCATTAAACAGTGCAGTCATGTGATCTCTTGCACTACCTGTTGGCTTTTAGCAGACCAAGATCAGCACTTGCAGCACGCCAGACCTGCAGGGTATTGCGATTGTGAGGTCACGGTTAATGGGCAAGCGAGGGTTACTCACAGTTTTGTAGGAAAACCCTGGGCAGGCATACAGCAGTGAAGGAGAGGCTGGCACAGGGATCCTCTGGGGCACACTCTGTATATAGGGACCAGGCCTGATGGTGGATGAGGTGCCCTGGATATTGCAGGTGTTTAATGTGCCTGGTCAAGGTCCCTTTAAGAAACATGACGCCAGTGCCTGTGACGGTGGCACACTGATTTATAGTTGTAGTAATTGAGGAACACGGTGGTATGGTAAACCAAACTTTGCTTTACTGGAACAACAGTTCAACTTTGTACATTTCAGTTTCAGTCCCACATTGAAGCAATAACAATTAACAGGCTCTTTATAAATGGCAGATAAATGTTCTTTGCAAGATACTCAGAGGGTAACAATCAACACTTCCCAGACCAGGCTGCACTATTCCTCAGTACTTCTGGCTGGCTGTATTCCAAGGCCCGTATGCCCAAATGCTGGCTACTATCCTTGGTAGCAATCTTCCTCAGGTATATATCACTTGCCTTAGTTCAATGTCCCTTCTGCCCTTCAGCTTACTTGGTTAGCTGGTACACTGGCTCTGCTCTGCTTGTGGGAACTGCAGGTATCTCCCAGGAGGAAAACTCTTCTCATGGGGTGACTCTTCTGAGTTAACATAGACTCAGGAGCTTCAGGCTGGCTAGACTACACTACTGGCCACCTGGACTGCACTAACTCTTCCCTGTCTGTGCCTACCTATATATACTCAGGGCCCTCTAGCTCCCTCTAATGTCTAGGAGGCTGAACTACACCCTAACAGGCCTGATACCCAGATAACACAGGTAAATGAACATACAAACATCACATTAATACAATAGGCATATTAACCCTTGTGTAGTGCCCACATTGACCTAGTGGGACACTACATAACATATTAACCCTTGTGTAGTGCCCACCTTTACCTAGTGGGACACTACACACTGCCATGAGCTCTGCGTCTTTGTACAACCTCTCCGGTGGCTTTATTTCCCCTGTAAATGTAGCTAATATGTCAGCCCCAGTTATAGGAAAAATCTGCAATACAAAATATAATGTTAAATGTCCCTCAAAGTTCTTGTATGGCCTTATTTGGGGCACACAGTGGGAAAGGTTAACAATAAATTTCAGGCTGCAACAGGTGTCTTTACTGATCAGATCAAAAATGCAGATACAATAGGAATGGTTACAGTTCACCACAGGTGGCGCTGTTGCTGATGATAGCTATTACTTAATAAAATGAGGACAAGCCCTTTAATATCTAAGCCACATCCTAATGGGTAGCCATATAAATGGAACTTTTCAGGTAAATCTTCCTTTTGAAGAACTACTGATCTAGAGTCGGATTAGTTGGTGCAGAAAAAATAGGTCTAGACAGCCTAAGTTTCTGCCATTTACAGTATTAGTAAATCTGCCCCATTGAGTTTTTTAGGAAAATTTTCATCCAGAGAACAGAAAAAATTGCAAAAACCTCGGGGAGTGCATCAGATCCACTGCGCAGGCACTGAGTCAGTGAGCATCAGCACTTCTACAAGGACAGAGAGCTAGACAAGATGTCTATCCCGGTCACTGAAAAGGTAGGGGGGAGTACAGACAGCACAGGGGGTGTTGCCCTAGATCTATGGCCATCCTCTTTGTGCTCCAACTAGGTAATTTACATAAATATAAAAGTTAATATATCTCAGCCATTATTAACCCTTGGAAAAGAAATATATTGTATTACTTAGCATGAGTAACCCTACCAAGCAACCAAGAAATGTGTCTGATTTAATAGGGTTCACCATGCTGGCAGAGGGTCTTTAATTTTAGCAATGCTTGTTTCCTTGGTTATGGCCACCCTGCAATCCATCAGCAGTGGTCGTGCTTGCAAGCTATAGGAAAAAAGCACCAGCCTACTTGCGCTCCCACGGTCCTGGCCATCAGAGAGGTTGCTGTGGAAATGAGCAGAGTATAATGTGATGGAAAAATGAATCCAGCCAGCAAAGGAAGCAATATAGATAATAAAAATACATTAGGAAATGGCTTGTATTAACTTTGTCTACATAATAAGTGCTATTTGCTGACGTGAGACAACCCCTTTAAGCCGACAGCTATTGAAGGTGTATGGGCAGTTTTACCCGTAAAGACGTTGTGCAGGATTTTTTTTCAAACTCCCCCTCAAAACAACCAGCGCTATCTAAAGAAATCCATACTTACCTGCTCCCTGCTGCTGTGTTCTACCTCTACCACACAGAAGGGGATCCAACGCTCACTTTCTCTTGGGGGCACATCACCACTGACACCAGTCATGGGCTGCGCCTATGATCCCGTCCATGTGGAAGTTGACTGATGGGGATGAGGAGTCCTGTAAATTAAGACACAGAGCTGGAACCGAGTGGAAGGGGGCATTTGAAGATAGAGTTGTTTTTTTCTTCTAAGTCATCTAAACACTTGATTACTTCTTAAACTCTAAAACACATCCACACCACAGTTAAACATTTTAAACTGCATCCCCCCCCCCCCCCCCCCGAGTGCCGGAGAGCTGCGGTCCTGTCACTCACTGACCGCTCTGCTCCCCGCACTCCTTCTCTCCTTCAGGTTGGTGGCACACAGAATGGTGAAGCAGGGAGACTTTCTGCTCCACCATTCAGCCTGCAGACACAGATCGCGCTGCCAGCCTGTGTGGGCATGGTCTGCAGCCCGGGAATCTGCCTAAGCTCCCCCCACACAGTATTGCAGAGCGATCTGTGTCTGCAGGGGAGAGAGGATTGTGAGCTTCAGGAATAGGACAAGGTGAGTAGGTATTGTGTTTTTTTTTTTTTACACAGAGAGGGCATTACTACTACAAAGGGGGTACAGAGGGCATTACTACTACAAAAGGGGCATAGAGGAGATGGCATTACTACTACAAAGGGGGCACAGTGGGCATTACTGCCATAAAGAGGGAGCATTGGGCATTACTACTACAAAAGGGGCATAGTGGACATTACTACAATAAGGGGGCACAGAGGGCATTACTACCATAAAGGGGCACAGAGGTCATTACTACTATAAAAGCGCACAGAGGGCATTACTACTATAAAGGGGGCACACGGGGCATTACTACTACAAAGGGGACACAGAGGGCTTTGCTACTATGAAGGGGGCACAATGGGCATAACTACTACAAAGGGGGCACAGAGGGCATTACTACTACAAAGGGGGCACAGAGTGCATTACTACTACAAAGAGGGCACAGCGGGCATTACTACTACAAAGGGGGCACAGCGGGTATTACTACCATAATGGGGCATTACTACCATAAGGGGGCACAGAGGGCATTACTACTAGAAAGGGGGCACAGGGGGGATTACTACCATAAAGGGGGACAGAGGGCATTACTACTATAAATGGGGCATATAGGGCATTGCTACTTTAAAAGGGGGACAGAGGGCATTACTACAATAAAGGGGGCACACAGGGCATTACTACTATAAAGGGGACACAGAGTACTTTACTTCTATGAAGGGGGCACAGTGGGCATTAATACTATGAAAGGAGGCACAATAAGCATTATTACTATGAAGGGGACACAATGCGCTTTACTACTGTAAATGAGGCACAATGGGCATTACTATTGTGAAGGAGCACAGAGGGCATTACTACTGTGAAGCGGGCACAGTGGTCATTACTACTATGAAGCAAGCACAATGAGCATTACTACTGTGAAGGGGGCCCAGAGTGCATTACTAATGTCAAGGGGGCACAAAGAGGGCATAACTTCTATGAGGGGGCACAAAAGGGTATTACCACCGTGAAGGGGGCACAGATGTGTCTGTCCCTTTGTGTGTCTGCCCCTATGTGTGTGTCTGTCCCTCTGTGTGTGTGTCCCTGTGTCTGACCCTGTGTGTGTCCGTCACTGTGTGTGTGTGTCACCATCACCATGCTCTCAGTGTTCCTATGTCTTGATGCAGCTGCATCAGGACATTCTGTGCAGGGCAAAAAGAAGAAGGAAGAGGAGGTAGCGCTGCCAGCAAGGAGTCCTGTGGGAGAGGCACAGGGGGGCACACTAAAGATGTAGGTAAAACTACCACATTATCAGCACTAGTGTTACCTGTGGTGTTACACAGGACCACAGGTGATATCAACAACATTATCTTTACTTTTATCGCCCCAGATCTGGCAGAATAGTCTCAGAGTTTGGTGGCTACTTGGCTTTTATACTATTTTTTTATGTGAGGGGCGCCATTAAAATTTTTGCCCCAGGCAGCAGAAGAGATAGAATCAGCCCTGTCCATAGGTAAAACATTATTATTATTATAATTAATATTAACTAATATTGTACCACTATCTTCCATGGCACTTTTCATTTCTGATGGATGTGCGATCAGAGCCTTAGAAAAATCTGACCAAATAACAGAGAAGTCATTGCCATACATTTCAAAATACTGTATATTGCTCAATAGCATTTTGAAGGTCCTCCAAGTATAAATCTCAGGCTCAAAGTTCAAGACGCTCAGTATAGAAAAAGCATTCCAGGATGGTGAGTGTATTCTATTCTAGACAGACTTGTTACATTGTATTCTATAACTTGTAATAATGTCAATATAAATCAAAACAGGTATTCATACAATACATATATTCATTTCACTTAGCACTATTCTATGTGTTTTTACATTAACATTCTAAAAAAGGGGTGTTTTTTTTTATTTAGTTAGGGAGTTAAGGAAGCCTTTATAGCAGAATTTTTTTTTTATAAATTGCATATATAATGGCCTAAATATTTTTGGGAAAAATAGTTTCCATTACTAATTTTGTTTGTCCCTGCAGCATGCATGTATTTGTGATACACAGAAAGCTTTGCAATGGAGTGCTAAATCTGTTAGATAAGCTTGAATCAAATTTTGAGCATTTCGCTAATCTCAAAGCATGAGATATGTCCCTTACTGATTGTAAAGGATAACAGAAGCGTATCCAGAATTAATGCACAGAGGGAAAAGTCTGAGCAATATTCATTCACCTCTGAAACAATGGGAGGAATTTTTAGAAAAAAATCTGCGCCATAGTATCAGGTGTTAAAATGTTTTGACCGTGACTACAAAAAGATAGCTGCCTGCTTCCAAAAACAGTACCAGGCCAGTTCAAAGGTTATGTGTGCTGTTAGAGCTCTGCCCCATTCACTTCAATGGCGCTGCAATGCAAGGCACAACCCGTGAAAAGGAGTGGAGCTGTTTATGGAATGGAGCAGCTATGTTTTTTCTAATTCTGGACTATCTTCAAATACCATCTCATGAGGAATTTACAGCCATTCCCGTAAATAAGATTGCACTACCAGATCCTCCTTTAATAGCTGGATATAAGAAAGCTTATCCTATAGGGAGACAAATACCTCATATAAGGCAGATATGTTGTCTGGACCACCAGGGTTAGTATAGCATGTGTTCAAAAATATTTTCAGGTTCAACATTTCCATGTTTATGTTTAAAAATATACTAACATTTTTTTGGCTTTTACCACTTTTGTGCTAAAATCTCTTTAAAAAAATGCTTGTGCCATATTTTAAGAGCGATAACATTTTGCGTAGTGTGCACTGTACAGCTGAGTGTATGAAGTATAGTGTATTATGTCTGCTTTTCAATATGCCACTGATAGGTAGCCTATTAGACCTTCCTGTAAGGGGATCAGATCAAAATAATAGAATGTGTGGGATATCAGTAATAGCTAGTAAGAACCCGGCTTTATATTTCAGATTTAGTGACCAACTACAGCCAATGCCCTCCTGTAGGCTGATAGCTGTACGCTGTTCAGGCATGCTGGGAGTTGTAGTTTTGCAAAAGCTGGAGGGTCGCAGGTTGAGCATGCCTGGCTTATTGTATCATTTTAAACCATGCAGAACCTTTTTTTAAAAATGATGGTTGGACAACCCCTTGTTTGGTAATTCTCTTTGGTATTTACCACTATAAACTTTGGTATAAAACACTATTTCAGTTATGTCTGGAAAGATAGAAATATATCACGTATTCACAAGTAGTGATGGACGAACATCAGCAGAGATGTTTCGCGAATGCACGTTCGCGATCAAATGTTCCCGAACCGCGTGTTCACGGTGTGCCCTATGGCAGGCAACCTGAAAATCCTACAGGTCATATTTGCAGCCACCACATACCAGAGAGGGATCATTAGCAAAAATTCCCACAAAAAATATGTATTTTAATCAGGGGCCATTTTTAGATATTGAAAACTGATTGAGGGGTGCGATATACAATTTTCTACAAAATACTGATTAAGGGCTGCGATATACCTGTTGCCCCAAATAAACATGGTATTGTGATATAACTGTTGTGGCAAAAAAATTATTGAGGGGTGTGAAATAACTGTTTCAACAAAAATACTGATTAAGGGGTTCGACATACCTGCTTCCACCAAATACTGATTGAGGGGTACGATATACCAGTTTCCACAAAATACTGATTAAGGAGTTTGATATGCCTGCTTTCACCAAATATTGATTGATGGCTGCGATATACCTGCTTCCACAAAATACTGATTAAGGGGATTGATATACCTGCTTCCACAAAATACTGATTAAGGGCTACGATATACCTGCTTCCACAAAATATTGATTGAGGCCTGCGATATACCTGCTTCCACAAAATACTGATTAAGAGCTTTGATATACCTGTTTACACAAAATACTGATTAGGGGATTGATATACCTGCTTTCACCAAATATTCATTGAGGCCTTCGAGATACCTGCTTCCACAAAATACTGATTATAGGGTTCGATATACCTGTTTCCATCAAATATTGATTGAGGTCTGCAATATACCTACTTCCACAAAATACTGATTAAGGGGATTGATATACCTGTTTTCACTAAATATTGATTAAGGCCTGCAAGATATCTGCTTCCACACAATACTGATTGAGGGCTACGATATACCTGCTTCCACAAAATACTGATTAAGAGGTTTGATATATCTGCTTCCACAAAATACTGATTATGGGGTTCGATATACTTGTTTCAACCAAATATTGATTGAGGCCTGTGAGATACCTGCTTCCCAAAAATACTGATTAAGGGGTTCGATATACCTGTTTCCACCAAATATTGATTGAGGCCTGCGATATACCTGCTTCTACAAACACTGCTCTTCTCTAGGGATTTAGGCACAGGGTGATTTAGAAAATGACAGGCAGAGGATGAGGCAGGCCGTTCCACAGGGGTGGAAGGGGTCGGGCAGACCTGTCGGATTCTTTTGGTGAACACTTTTGAAATGTGCTGACACACTATGTGTTTCTAAGCCTTTTTTGATATTTCTAATGCGTTCACCAATCCTAGTTTTTAATTTGCGCAGGGTCCTCCCTACATAATACAAACCGCATGGACACTCCAGAATATATATGACCCCTGCTGTTTCGCAGGAAATATTCCCTTTTATTCTCAATTCTATTCTTGCAACCGCTGCAAAAACCGCACCATGTCAATCGGTCGGTCTCAGCATTGGGTTTGGACTGTGTTCCAATATTGCTGTGCACCATTTTATTCCTCAAACTAGATGCTTTTTTGAATATAAAGGGGGGGGGGGGGGCGATTAGGTACAGAATCACCAATGACTAGATCATTTTTTAGTATATCCCAATTTTTTTGTATAACTTTTTTTATTTGTGGGCAGAATGTTGAATAAGTAGTCATGAAAGCAAATTTCTACTTATCTTCCTTAACCTCCGTTTTGTTTCCTTTCCTACTAACACATTTATCTTTAATATTATTATTAACCCTGACCTCTTCTCTTTATTTATCTAATAACTCAGAACCATAGCCCTTTTCTTTAAATCTATTCAATATTATGTTACTTTGCTCTTCATAATCATTTACATTAGTACAATTGCGCCTTATCCGTTGAAATTGGCCCTTTGGAATGTTATTAATCCATAGATCATAATGGCAGCTGCTTTTATCTATGTAGCTGTTTCTATCAGTGGGTTTAAAATATGTGATGGTTTGGATCTTCTCTTTGTTCAAGGAAATTTCAAGATCTAGAAACTGGACTTTTTCCTTACTAATGTTTTCCGTAAAAACGATGTTCCAGCTTTTATTATTTATATAAGATAAAAAATCCCTTATTGACAATTCGTCCCCTTGCCATATACACAGGCAATCATCGATATATCTCTTCCATAAACATAAAGTGCCTTTTATCATAGGAATGTAAGCCTTTGAATCAATATATTTATATTCCCAGTAAGCCATGAACAGGTTTGCAAAACTAGATGCAAATTTTTGTATGGGATTATTAATTAGGTATTTACATAAATTTAATTTCCTCATATATCTATGGACATCCAAATAAGTTTCAAACTTATTACCTTTGTATGTGGGAGCAAATTTCAATCCCTTATTTAGGACCTTCTTTTCATTTTCCGTCAGACTATAGGAGCTAAGGTTATATATTCCTAAATCTTCTCCAGTCCCTTTTTCGCTAATGGGCTTATTTTTTCTTTTTCCCCCACTTTTTCCCCTACATCTTTTTTCTTCCTTTTCGGGGTGCTCAGGATGTCTATTTCGATCTCCTGGGTTATCGCTGGAATTACACCTTTTACACATGCGTGGGAAAAACTTTCCTCATCTATAGAGCGTATTGCCCCCATAGGTTCTACCTCATTTATCTTATCTTTTTTATATAAATTGTTCGGGTGACTTTGTGGCTGAGAGGGCGGTCCTGCCTTATTACTATATCTATAATCCTTCCTGATGTCTATATGGTCTCCTCGCTCCACCCTGTCCCTGATATCTCTGGTAATTCTCTTGACCTGGATGGTAATTTCCATGGTGGCGACCCTGCCATCTATAACTATTATTATAGTTGTTATTATAGTTGTTGTATCTGTGATGCCGGTATGTCGGTGTATACGGTCCTCTGTACGCATGGCAATCTCTATAAGAACCTGTATTTCCTCGATGTTGATGGTAATTAGGTCTCATACTATATGGTTCCCTATATACTCTTGGAGGACCTTGATGATAATCTGGATTATACCCGTCCCAATATGGGCCATTATTCATCCTTCCTTCATAATCCAGCTGTTCAGTTTTCCCTTTCCAGGGTGAGGCAACAGTGGCATCAGTAGGTTTGCCAGCTATTTCCTTTCTTATCTCGTACTTTTAAGTATTTATTTTTCTTTTTGACCTCTTGTTCAACCATCATAATCTCTTTTTGACATTTCTGCGATAATTCTGCATATTCAGGTATATTAACAAACGGTATTAGTTTACATTTGATATCCTCAATTTTACTACATAATGGTTTGAGCTTATTTTTCCGTCTTTCAATAATAAAGCTCATTGCATTAAAACCACACGAATTCATAAAACACTCCCACTCATTAAGATCCTCCTCATCATCTGAATTAAACTGCAGTTGCCATCTTAAACCTTCAGGACATTTTTCTTCCACCAAAAACTTTTCTAAAGAGATTACATCCCAGATGGTTCTAATTTCTCGTACCATCAAAAATTCCAATTCCTCAAAAATTTCATCCAAATCATTTGTCTCTTTAGTCTCCTGTTTACCACAGAAGACTTCCTGTACATTAAGGTGTACATTTTCTCTAAATGTAAATATATCCATAATTGCAACAGAACACACAGATGGATCAATTCACACAATAGCAGATACAAATAAAGAGTTCTATGTGTAAAGTCGCAAACTAAGCAGCAGTCCTGAGAATAGGAGTCGATCCTCCCTCCTTATAACATGCAATCAACAAAACCATAGTCCAGGTCCGCGCTTCTAAGGAGATAGAGTTGGAAACGCCTTGTAGAAGGAAAGCGCAATTAGTTCGTATCCCACGCTGAAACTTCCCCACAAGAACACGCCACACTGCCGACCGAAACTTCATAGGGCAGAGGTAACCTTTCAAAAGATCAGCAACATAGTGCAGTACCCGTGAATATGTCAAATAATAAAGGCTTTATTATATTCACAAAAAGCACCGCTAGTAATCAGCGTATAAAACCATTTGATTTACCTGTTTCCACAAAATATTGATTGAGGCCTGCGATATACCTGCTTCCACAGAATACTGATTAAGGAGATTTATATATCTGCTTCCACAAAATACTGATTAAGGGGTTTAATATACCTGTTTCCACAAAATATTGATTGAGGCCTGCTATATACCTGCTTCCACAAAATACTGATTAAGGGGATTAATATACCTGCTTTCACCAAATTTTGATTGAATCTGTAGTAAAGTGAGGAACCGCACTCAGTTCAAAAAGGTGTCACCGGTGCCAATTAAGGGCTGTAATGCCGTTTATCAAAGTAATAAAATATTGAGGCACTCAGGTTGATAGTTTTGCAATTCAAGTGAGGTTTATTTCATAATCTCTGCATCATCCAATTGCCCGTGGTATATATAAGTCAACAATAAAGTTTCTCTGACCAGACGTTTCGGTCGCTGTGGACCTTCATCAGTGGTCATGTTATCTGGAATATATGCGTACCGTGGGGAATAAACATATAGTGGACATAATGCACATGATTATATGGTTGTGGTAGGGTTCAATTTTGAAACATGATTATACATAACAGTCAACCCATCTGTGTTGAATACTGCAGAGTACTACTATATATGCCAGATCAAGAACCACTTATAGCATTTGTCTGCACAGTCTCAAAAGATGTTATTATTCCCACAATAATGATTCAATCTAGTTTGCATTAAATATTGATAACTATTGGATGTTTGATTGTGCAGCAAGAGGCAATAGATAGAAGGGGCGGGTGTAATTAAAGGGTGACACAGAGAAAGGAGACAGACGAAGGTTGTACATTACAGCAGTATGGCTGCAGGAATAATTGGTAAAATCCCTAGAATATATAGGAAAGATACTAGACAAGTGTGCGGTGGCCTATTTTAAATGTGTTTGTGAGGATGTCATTATGGGCTGTGTCATTGTATATGCATGGGACTATTAAGTTGGACTATTTAGTCCTATAGGCATGTTGTACGTCACAGCAGTATGGCTGCAGGGATGATTTCTATGAGGAATTGTAAGATCCCTTGAATATATAAGGGGAAGATATTAGACAAGTAGCCTATTTTATATTAAGTGGGACTATTGAGCCTTATAAGCATATGGCGGAATATATCAAAGTAGGAATGCATGTCTAGTCAGGAAGGGGGGGGCAAGGGGGAAGAAGGGGTTGGGTAGGAGGAAAGCTAATACCTCACCCTCGCCCGCGAGGCCTGCGAGATACCTGCTTCCACAAAATACTGATTGAGGGGTGCGATATACCTGCTTCCACAAAGTACTGATTAAGGGGTTTGATATACCTGTTTTCACCAAATATTGATTGAGGCCTGCAAGATACCTGCTTCCACAAAATACTGATAAAGGGGTTTTATATACTTGCTTCCACAACATACTGATTAAGGGGTTCAATATACCAGTTTCCACCAAATATTGATTGAGGCCTGCGATATACTTGCTTCCACAAATACTGCTCTTCTCTAGGGACTTAGGCACAGGGTAATTTTGAAAATGACAGGCATAGAAAGAGGCAGGCCATTCCGCAGGGGTGGTAGGGGTCGGGCAGGTGCATCGGGCCGGAGCCTAAGTGGGAAGTTAGAGAAGGCGCGTGCGATTACTTCAAAGGACGCACCAGAGTTGGTTGAGTGGCTCATTCAGCCTTCTGCTTCTTGCTTCAGAGCCCTTTGCCTCTGGATTAACCATAAATTCAGGATGAGTAGCAGCTCCAGATCTTCAGGACAGTCATTGGTAGCATTGACAGTCATTGATTTTGCAATGTCCATCAATTCTGCTGACCTGGTGTGCATCTGCATTTATTGTGTACCAGTTTAGTATTTTTCTTTTTTTTCTTTTACAATAGTTTTCATGTCATGCTTAAATACTTTTACAAAACATAATAGTGCTTCCTTCTTATAAACAAATGTGAATGTTAGCTTACCAACCTCTTAACCCTTAGAATACCAGAGGGTTTTTCTTTTTTCATTTTTCTTCCCTGTCTTTCTGGAGCCATAACTTTTTTATTTTTCTGTTCACATATCCATGAGGGCTTATTTTTTAGGGGATAAATTGTACTTGCTAATGCCACCATTTAATATTGCATACAATGTAGTGGGAAGCAGGAAAAAAAATTCCAAATGGGGTGGAGTTGGAAAACCCCTTCACAGTTTTACAGGTTTTGTCCCTGCGAGGAAACTGATTGTGCACTTATTATTTGCGAGAAGATCTGTAGTTTTTATTTATACAGAATGTGGGTGACTTTTTTATCACATTTAACTGTATCTCTGTAAAGAATAAATCAAGGCAACTGGACTTACTGTAGATTTCTTGAAAATGTTTCACTTGTTCTTCCAATGAGCTTTCTCAAGAAATCTACAATAAGTCCAGTTGCCTTGATTTATTTTTTACATATATACCATGACCTGGATAAAGGAGAACCTTCACAGACATTTTCCTATATCGACATCTTCACTGCTCGCTGCAGCAACAGGGCAAAAATTATCTGCAGGGATCAAACTCACCCCGGCCATAGCCTTTTCATTCCCCTACCCTCTGGTAGGCATCTTAGAGCCCTACATGCCCCCACCACTAGGCTATAGAACAGCTTTTACCCCAAAACAATCAGTCTCCTAAATGCTTGGAGATTATTGCCCCTTCCTAGGATAGAAACTACCACAGACTGAAAGTGACTGCTGCATTCATGAACCCATGATAATCTCTTGTCTGCAGTGGTGTCTGAATCAGTGTATATATACTCATAAGCACTTCCTACTTTGCTCTTACTATATCTATACTGTGAACTGTGAATAGTAATGCTTTCTATTATTTATTTTTTTTCCTAGTGTAATGCTTTAGTTTAAATGTCAGTTCTTGTTCCTCTGTCCATGGCATCTAGGATTGCTCTAAACAACATTTCATTGTATTGTACATTGTATTGCATTGTATTGTACAGTGACAATAAAGGCATCTTATCTTAATTTATGGATAAGAGAAGCGATGAAAAAATGGTGAATCGGCCATTTTTATACTTTTTCGCAGTAAATACCATTCGCAGTATTTTTATATTTTAATAGTACGATCATTTTTGGATGCGGTGATACCCATGATGTTCATATTTTTTTTATTATTTATGTATTAACTTTTTTATTCTAAGGAAAGGGGGGTGATTTTAATTTTTACATTTTTTTTTATTGTTTTACTTTTTTCAAAATGTTTTTGTAGCCAGTCTAGGAGGCTACAATATCCACTACTCAGTTTTTATAAATGATTTCTATATTCCATTAGGGTCTATAGCAGGGATGGCCAACCTGAGGCTCTCCAGCTGTTGCAAAACTACAATTCCCATCATGGCCAGACAGTCTAGAGCTATCAGCCTACAGCAGGGCATGGTGGGAGTTGTAGTTTTAAAACAGCTGAAGAGCCTCAGGTTGGCCATGCCTGGTCTATAGTATTACTGGAATTACAGGCCAGCATAGAAATTGCAGCTCTAGTACGCTGGGTCTCTTCAGAGAAACCCAACCTATTAGTATTCAGTACTGGCATCCCCGATTGATGCACAGGGATGTCGGTATTAACCTGGAAGCACTCGCTTCTGGGGTTTTTCCCTTTCGATGCAATGATCACAGCATCTAAAGGCTGTAATAACTGGACATTAGCCTCTGCTGTTTTGGAACAGGCCTAAAGGTTGAAGAACCCTTCTTCTGACATAAATTTGGAAGAAGTAAATCCAGCAAAAGATAAGGATGGTCATCATTGAGACCTGCTTCCCCTAAGTTTTGTATATAAAAAAAAAAATATATATATATATATATATATATATTTTCACATTCAATAGTCAACTGCATGGAAAGGGAAAGATTGCAGGACAAGATGCACGTTCAGCTTCTGTGCTGTTGGAAGAGTGTATTTATACTGTTGTCTTTTTGCAATCACCTTGGTGATTAATTTCTGTTGAAAAAAGTGACGAGGAGAAGGAGGAGCATCAGGAGCAATAGACGATATTGAAATCGATTGGAAGGAATAACAGCTTCCTTCTGCTGATGTTGACGAGCTCTGACTGCTGGAGAGGGGTGCAGGCTGGTGGGAGATGCAACGGTTGCTTCATCAGGCTGTAACTCTAAATGAGGTATACAGTTTTCCTACTTTATGGTGACACTCCATGTGTTGACACAGAGCTCTCATGCCAACATTAGAACCCTGGCCACGCCTCACCTTCTGCCCACACATCTTGCATACCGCCACGCTAATGTCCCACAGTGACTTGGTGAAAAATTCCCACATTGATGCCTGCCGCAAATTTTATGAACCTGTGCACTGCTAGTGTGCTCCTCACAAGATTGGAAACGGGTGAATTGGAGTGATGAGATGAAAGTCAATAGACTGCGCTCTGATGGATGCAAATGTGTGTCTGGAAGAAACAAGGGAAAAGGGGGCTAACGGCTCGAGAAATAGACGGTACTATCAAGTTTGGTGGAGGAAGCCTGATGATATAGGGTTGCTTCACAGACAAAGGGGTTGGATACTTGGCCAGGATCAATGGTGGTCTCAATGCTAAGCTGTATGTGAGTATCCTGCAAGATAAGTTACTGTGGCAGGCGCAGCACTATGAATTGCCTTTTGCCCTATGGCATTAGAAGAATTTTGATATCTCTGACTTTTAGTCTAACCAGTCTGTCTATTACTCTGTAATTCCTCTAGCGTCATTCTATGGAAACCATAGGTTTAAAGAGCACACCAAATAACTTCTTTATTAACTTCAACTTGAAAAGATATCACAAAATGGCGGTATGATTAAGATGGTGGTTTAACTGTTCAATCTTGTCATTCAACATCAAATGGTGGATATATTTCTCTCTTGAGTAACCTCTCTTGAGAGGTTTAACTAATAGTTCACTTGCAGTATGCAGTTAGCAGTGCATTATTTTGCAGATTGGTTGAGTATGATCTGGTATGGTTGTGTGCAATTTGGATTTGGATTGCAATTTGTTTGTACGGTATTTTTAGTTTGCAACTGTATTGTTGCAATTGAATTTGCAATTGTATTTGTATTTGCATATACCCAGCTAAGTATACAGCTCTAATCACACTATTAACAATAGGAACACATCATAACTGTATTAAATACCTATTTTGGCCTCTTTGCTTCCATAAAACTGAACTCTGGCTGGATCTGTGTGTGTTCAGCTCCTGTCTCTGGTGAGTAATGATTCCAGCAGCTCCTGCTAGGGGAATTCCCAGACAGGCTGTCTGTGATTGGTGAAAACTCTTGCTGTGCTAGACCTGGCTGTGATTGGTCTAGACCAGGCATCCTCAAACTGCGGCCTTCCAGCTGTTGCAAAACTACAACTCCCAGCATGCCCAAACAGCCTACAGGTATCAGCCTACAGCAGGGCATTGTGGGAGTCGTAGTTTTACAACAGCTGGAGGGCCGCAGTTTGAGGATGCCTGGTCTAGACTTTTGCCCAGAAACAGATTAACACTATGCTTTCTGTTGTTTTTGCTGTGTCACTGAACTTACCTTACATTACAAAATTAATCTTAAAGGCATATTTTTTTTTTCTGCTTCTCTGAACTCAAAATATAACAGTTATATGACTTCCAAAACATGATGTCACAGTAAATAACTCTGCTTTTGTCTTTAACACATAAACATAGGAACTTTATTAGGGTTATGAATAGGTCTAGCTGTATACATATATAAGCTATACTAGCCACCTAGGACAGGTCTTAGCTGGCCAGCTACAGTTACTTCATAGACTTGAGTACTATGGGAAGGAAAAGGACGACATAGTGTTACTGCATTGTTACAACGACCGGAAACATACGTTGAGATTGGCGAAGAAATGGTTTAGTGACAATGAAGTAGAGGTACTGGATTGTCCCCTACAGTCCCTAAACCTCAAACCAATCGAACACTTGTCGATAGAGTTGAAGAAAAAGCTGTATTCGTACCCAAGTGAGTCGACCAGTATGCACCAACATTGGGAATGTGTAGAAGAGACTTGGGAACAGAGTTGGTTCGAGACTTGAATCTGATCGAGAACATGCCCAGAAGGATTCAGGCAAAGTTGAAAGTATAAGGTGGATTTACAAAATACTAACAAAATAATAAAAACTACAATTTAGAATTTTAGGAGCAAAACAGTAACAATGCATTTACATGACAAGAATTTGCATAATTAATCATATGCTAAGTCCAATTATGTTTTAAATAGCTAAGATGATTGTCTATAAAATGATGGTAGTCTCACATTCGAAGCTGTAGTGACTGGTGAGAAATGGAGCCTGAAAGTCAAAAGTTTAAAACATTGTTACCCGTTACCCATCAGTGTATATCCTATTGTCTCCTAAATACATTTGTGATGTAACTACTCAGGATTTGTTTTGTGTAACTATGGAGATATAAAAAAGACATTTTGCAATCAAGATCTATTGTAAAGTTGGTTCATTTTTCATATTAGATATTCTGGGACAATAAAATAATTGGTTTCTAAGGTAGCCGTGCCTTTAAATGGGTTGCTCCACCGTAAACACTTATCTACAGAATAGGTGGTAAATCTCTGATTGTTGGAAGTCCGACCACTTGGGCCCCCATCATTCATGGGAATGGGATACCTGAGTGCCCAGAGTGCATAAAATGGTGAAGAGGCAGCTTGCAACTGAAACCATTGTGTCATACACTCCATGGACTCTGGTACCCTATTATCGGGGTGCTTGTCCACTAAGGGGATGTTCTAGTTCCAAAATATTTAAGATCAATCCCACCAACCAGCTGTTTGAAGGGCCTGTAGCAGTCGTATTCACGTTGTATCCTCTTCAGTGTTTATCTACACTCCGTCTACATTGCAGCAGTGGTGCAGGGTAATTACAGCTTCCTCTCCCTTCTACTTGAATGAAAAAAAAAGGCTGTAGTTAGGTCTCATCAAATCATACGAGTGTATTACTGTACAGTGGTGGCGGCATAAGCGCACGGCATCATAGCAACGAATGACGCCATGGCTTGTGCACTCAGCAGGACGGTAGACCGGGTGACCGTGGTCCGTTGAAAATCCATGCATGTGTGAATAAGGCCTTACCCAGCAACATTTCAGATCAAATTTTTATTGTTTTTATCTTTTTTTTAAATACATTTTAGAAATTCCTTGTGGCAATTGCATTTTGTGCTGGAATCCTTGTAGTCGTAAGCAATGCAGCCTGCATGAGCGGTGATACAAAAGTGAAACCGGGTACAGAGCCTAAAGGTGAGTGTGAGTGAATATACCACACATGAGCTTAGCAGTAGTATACTAATATTATAAGTTGGTTACAAGATTTTACTGGACTTATCTGTTGCTAGTCCACAGGTGACATCTGCAGAGTAGTTTCAGACTTTTTGAGTAATCAGGTGGACAGTGACACCAAATGAAACCAGGGATCAAAACCTGGAGGTGGTCGGGAAAAACAGAGGCAGAGCAGAGTGAAAACCAGGAAAAACTACATGTTAAAGAAGGGCAGACAAAGGGGTTATCACATAGTCCAGAGTCAATACCAATACAGTTTATGATTGGTTAAGTGGGGTCAGAAAACAATATAACTGTCAAATCACACCAGATTGCAGGACAAAAATACTGACAAAAGAGATACAGAGCAAGTCCAAATAGAGTGCCAGGCACAGTGAGTGAGCCTACTGATTGGCTGGACAGTAGGGATGAGCGAACCCGTGGAAGTTCGGGTTCGCCGGTTCGTCCGAACTTCATGTCAAAGTTCGGGTTTGGGACCTGAACTTGAGCCTGAATCCCATTGAAGTCAACGGGGACCCAACCTACACTTTATTATTTTCCGTTATAACATGGTTATATCGGAAAATAATAGTATTATTAAGACAGAATGCAAAACAATATGGCCATTAAGGGGTTAAAAAAAGCAAAACAACTCGCCTCATCTCCTTGATCGCGCTGCAGCAGCTTCTTCTATCTTCACTGAACCGGAACTGCCAAAGGACCTAAGATATGCATGATGACCATGTGGGAGGGCGCAGTGATGTCATTGCGCACATTGCAGGTCCTTTGGATGGTCCTGTTCAGTAACGATAGAAGAAGCTGCTGCAGCACAATCAAAGGGATGAGGCGAGTTGTTTTGCATTCTGACTTAAGGATGCTATTATTTTCCGGTATAACCATGTTCTAATGGAAAATAATGCAGGCACCCGAACACCGAACTTCAGTAAAAAAAAAGTCTGGGTTCGGGTACTCGAACTGAACTTGCAAAGTTCGGTACGAACCTGGGTGGGCTCATCCCTACTGGACAGCCGTACATTCTGCTTGGAGGAGTAGCTGAGCCCTGCTACTGGACAGCAGTGTGCTCTGTGCAAATACCAGCTGGTATCCCTACCAACGCTACTGAGAGGACACAAGTGGCCAGACCTGTCAGGAAAAGACATTGCAGGACGCATCTTTGCACTAAAGCTGCTATGGCAGGATCTCCCATAAAATGGCAGAATACATTTTAATTGTCTTTGTTTTTATATGTTGAATTTATTTTCAATATTTTTTTGCAGGTTGTTACTTGCCTTGACTGTACATGTGATTCTAATGGAAAATACGAATGCTGCACAGCGTAAGAGAAATCCTTCACTAGTTCATTATAAAGAAGTCCATATGTAATAAATCATTACAGACTGACATACAATACACTCTGAAATAAGTACTGTCACAAATAGCACCCATAATTTCTAATAGATAGCGCTCCTGTTGCTGGTGCTGTGTCACGTGCGGTTCACTGTGACAGTTGTGGACGTGTTGGCTGCATGCCCTCTCGCGTACTGGCTGCAGACTGACTCCTGTGTATGCTGGTTGCGGTGTCTTGTGTGAAATGTTGCCTGTGAATGTGTGTACTCCCAGGGATGTATCTCTGTACAGTTCTTGTCACTGTTGCCATGCAGGCTGACTGCTGGCGCTCTTGCATACTGGCTGCAGGCTGACACCTGTGTATGGTGGTTGCTTGGGGCTGCGTGCTGGCTGTGGTGTTGTGTTTGAACTGTGGCCTGTGTTTGTGGCTCCCTGTGTCTGTATCTCCATGGATCCTGTCACAGGTGCCGTGCAAGCTGGCTGCATGACCTTTGTATACTTGCTGTGGGTGTTCCAATGTATGCTGGTTCTGTGATGCGTGCTGGCTGCGGCCTTGTGTGTGAACAGGGTTTAAGTATGGATGTATTTCTGTTTGTGTCACAGATTGTTTGGTCTCTGCGTACTGGCTGTGGGTAACTCCGTGTACTGCAGCCTGTGTTCACTTCTCTGTTCATGCAGGCTCCCCTCCCTGTTTGGTTCTGGTGGGATTAACTTCCCGTGGTCTGTTCCTGGGTGTGGCTTATCAGATGCCTTTGTTAATCCAGCTATATCTATCTGTGAGCTCTGGGGCTCGGGGTCAGTTCTGTCTTCATCCTTGCTCAGTGTAGCGCCTTGCTGCTCACCCAGGAGGTCAGTCTATCTTCTACCGTGCTGAGTGTTGCACCTTGCTGCTTACCCAGGGGATATTGCCATCTGCCCTTGTTTGTGGTGTCGCCTGGCAATGCATTGTTGTTGTTTCCTTGTCTGATTTTCTGTACCTGTTCTGTGGTGACATTGTTATCCGTGTCCATGTCTTGCCTGTTCTTCTGTACCTGTTCTCTGTCTAGATCCACTTTGTTCCATGTCCAGCCTGATAGAACAGACAAGATCAGAAGCAGTAGGCACTGCCAGGCTAGACATGGAACAGACAAGATCAGAAGCAGTAGGCACTATATCCAGCCTGGCACTGCCTACTGCTTCTGATCCTGTCTGTTCCATGTCTAGCCTGGAAGTGCCTACTGCTTCTTTTCCTTTGTCTGTCCTGCCTTCGTGAGAGGGTCCCTGGGTTCTCCGGAGGGAGCATTTCTAGTCTGTCTGCAGCTCAGCCTGAGACAGCCATGCTTCTATTCTGCATGGGGTCCAGGCATCTGCTTCTGTGCTGGTTCCCATTTGTCTGGTTCTGTGTCCTGTGTTTGGTTGGGTTCCAGTCCCGTTGTCTGTTTCCGCTGCAGGTAGCGGCCAAGTGTACAGGGACCTTCCTGGAGGTGTGTCCAGTGAGTCCTCGACCCAGTTCATCCCCACAACCAGGGGCTCTATGAACAACAGGGCTCACTGGCTCACCCTCTGGGCTTTGCCTCTGGTCTGCCAGTGCACTTGGTTCTGTGGTAGTGCTAACCTGCATATGTGACTGTCATGTTGCTTATTACATGTGTAATAAAGTACTCTCTTGGTCCCTGGTCTGTATTCTGCCTGTGTCCTGTTTGCAAGACGTCCCGGAGGTCTGCATTGTGCCTCCGGAACGTGACAGATTGCTGATAACACCCAGCAGCTTATTCACCCAAATTTGAGAATCCAGGTGTAATTATTTAATTTCTATTTAATAAGTTGGACACCCCAATAACAGTTAAATTACACAGCTTATTCACCTCAATTTAAGAATCAGGGCCTAATGGAATCGCTTTTCTATTAAACAAGGTGGACACTGTACAATTCGATAGCTCTGTGCCCTTCACAGGGATTGATGAAAAGTGGGCTGTCTCCTATGGATCCCTTTAGCTTCAGATTACAGATCCTGCACTGTCCCTGCAGTCTCCCTATGCTCTTACTACAGTCTCCATATGCTCACCCTAAAGCTCTTCATACAATCCCCCTACACCGTCCCTGCAGTCTCCCTTTCCAATATTCCATAATTAAAGGCTTCTTGAACACTGTCCCTAGCGCTTATCATGTATTTTCCTATGCTCAGCTTACAGTGAAATGACTAACACTACACGGGATGAGTATTTTATAGGGCTGTGACATTACAAGGGCAGGTTAGCTGCTGATTGGCTGTCTGCATGGATTATAGGCGATTTTGCATTCCCAGGCTTTTTTCTTTCACTTTTTAGCACGTGTAGCCGCCATTTTAGGGGGAAAAAAAACTAATAGTTACCACGAAATGTGAAGAAATTCGCATTAGCTGCAAATTGAATTTTTCCTAAACTTCAGATTGAATTCCATATCAGATGCTTTGATTCTCTCAACACTACTCCTGACTGTAATTGGTGCTATATACAGTGCTCCCAACAATAATGGTAGATAGTTCCCTGAAAGTAATAGTTCCACCAACAATAATCCTGCCAAACAGTGCCCATATTAGTAATAGTGTTACACAGAGCACCACAATAATCGTGCTTGGCAGAGTGTTCTTCTCATCCTACATAGCTCCCCCAAAATAACTATACCAATCAGAATGGGCACAGAGTGCATAGAAGCACACATAAAAAGTACCCACATAACGTCCCTTAAAATTATTTTTGTCAACCAGAGTTCCCGTATGTTGCTAAGCAAAAGGCCCCAACAGTAATAATGCCAAAAGTGTTCCTCAGAATAACTCTGGCAAGCGTAGTTCTTCTGAAGTACCCTGAATATAAACAGTGGCAATATACAGAACGTAGATAAATGAATGAACTGGATGGGGGGCACTCTGTATTTGGTGACACGTGTAAGGTACTTTGAAGGATAATAAAATTTTAAAAAAACTCTAAAACAATTCAACAATACAACATATAAGCAGCATAATGTCAGTACTTCATATCATTCCAATATCATTGGCATAGATCTTCCGCGTTTAAATAGCCAGTCTATGGAACAAAAAGAGAACTCCAAATGTCATACGATATCAGGTCTCAAAAATGCCTTGAGATATATTGGCACTGCTGTTGTATGAGGTTAGATGATTGTCCTATTCCTATTGGCATATAAATCGCAGTGGATATCATTATATATAATAATAAAAGATATCTTTCACCCCTCCAGGTTTGGTTGTTTGTTATGAGTTACTCACAGTAGGTGGATAAATGATCTATGATCCGCTTGTTAGATACAATATACAGAACATCCCGCCAATATAGATGTGCCAAAGTAGAGGTCCACCATAGAGCCTCCTGTGGGACACAGAGCCAATGGGTACACCACAGCCTTAAAAAAGTAGAGACTACCATTAACACTCTAAAACTACTTGGAACCCACTAGTGATAAATAGCTACCAGGCTATATACTGTACATAGTGTTTTACTTAGGTACAGTATTTATAAACAAAGTGTGTAATGTGTTTTAATATTCCTTTGCTTTATATAGTTACGGTAAACCAGTAAACTATGATAAGGAGAGATGCAAATTCGTGTTTGACCGGAAAAACTGTGTCTACAACCTGATTCCAAATGAAGATCCAACCAAACAGTGTGAATCTTACGGAATGGTGGGCTAAACATATTGTCTGCAATGTCTACCTCAGTACTTATCTCTATAGAGGACGATGGTCAAATGTATTTACCATCAGCAAGTTAAACGGGTTGTCCCACAAAAAATATTTTGTAATTGCATGTAATTCAAAATTTTGGATGAGTTATTCAATAAAATGTATCTGGATAGCGCCACCTGCTGTTTTGTTTTTTTCTTATTTCTTGTTTGGCTCACTGAGAAGGCCGCACATGTAGTTTCATCCTTTAACTGCCTCCTGGTCTGTGATAGGGAAAGGGCTCCAGCAGAAAAGACACGTTCCCTGAGCAATTGCCCCGGGCCCCTGCTGTTTATAGTTAAGTGGGCTGACGGTGGGAGACTTTTTTTTTTTTCATTCAGTTGCTTTATTTTCCTCCTCCACATGCTCCCTGACTGCCTCTCTAACATGCTGCAGGGTCCTTGTAGACACAATCAGCGCTGCTGTCCACCCCACCCGGTCTCACCATCCATCTCACCAGACCTCAGTGACAGCACAGCATCATCTACAATCCTGATGCCACACACTGGCATCAGGACGTTCTGTGTGGGCGGATCTATCCTTTGCCGGCACTTGCTCCAGGCTGCAAGGACCAAACCAGACTGGGATGGCTGCGTCCTGTGCTGCATTCAACCCCCAGGCTCTGACCTCAGCTGCTGGACTGCAGGGGGCTCCCGGACCCTCTTATCAAAGCACCTGGCCTGCTCCCTCTCCAGCTGGTAAGTCCTTCTGTAAAAAGTATGCAGAAATGTCTGTGAAGGAGGGTGCAGGGCTGCTGGGTCACACTCATTGTAGGAGCTCTGCACTGCCCTCAAGTACTGATGGCCACTGATCTGTGTTCCCACTGTCAGCTCTGTGTTTCCCCTGTAGCCCCTCTCTGAGCTCCCTGTGCCCCCTGTGTCTGCTGTGTGCACTCCCTGTGCGTGCTGCCTATGCCCGCTGTGTGTTCTCCTTGTGCATCCTGTGCGTGCTACCTGTGCCCGCTGTGCGTGCTGCCTGTGCCTGCTGTGCGTGCTGCCTGTGCCCGCTGTGTGTGCTGCCTGTGCCCGCTGTGTGCGCTCCCTGTGCCCACTGTTTGTTCTGCCTATGCCTCCTGTGTGTGCGCTCCCTGTTCCCTCTGTGTGCACTCCTGGTGTACGCTCCCTGTGCCCTCTGTGTGCGCTACTACAACGGACGGGGTACTACCGGGGCCCACAGTTTTGTCAGTTGCATTTCAATAATGAGGGACGGAGTCCCCCTAAGTAGATAGTGGTGGTGGTGGTAGCCAGGTGTAGGAATGCCAGAGTAGTGTAAGGGCTGCCTATAATGTCTCTTTCGGTGTTGTGGCTGTGCACATGTCACAGTGCTCCTATCTGGATATCCAGGAACCCCAGACGTTGTCGCCCGAAGCAGTGCAAACAGGGGGAATAGTTGAGGGAATTGTAGAAATTATTGAGTCCAGACTTTGTATATAGGTGATAACAGCTTTACTTGAATAAACTTGCATTAGAAAACAATCATACAACTTTATCTTGGTCACCAGCAAGCTTTGGCATAAGTTTTGGCAGGCAAACACATTCGGCCCACTACATCTAAACCTCTTTAGCTCTGCTGTGCTGTCAGATTAAATAGAAACTTTTTCTTTCTGCTTCACTTAACTTTCTGTAGTCTGACACTGTCTTTATCTTGATCTGTATCTGTATCTCTATCCAGGGAACTTCTCCTCCTGGCTTCTGAAGGTTTCAGCTTGGTCCTCTAGACCTAGAAGAGCTGATGGAGTGCTCAGCTGGCTTGCACACACCATTCCTTTTGCAGGGGGTACTCTAGACTGACCTTCGCTAACTAAACTCCTCCCTCTCCAGAGAGGGCTAGAATGGATAGGTCCGATTCCAGGCAAACTAGCTCTGCCAATACAGTCGCCATCTGCAGACGAACCAGGTACATTACACTTTAACAGTTACAAAATCTGAAATCCAGATTCACATTATGCAGGACCTGGCAATAAATACACATGATGACACAGAATCAACTGCAGGACATAGTAGAGGGGCCCAAAAGGTGGTAATGCCACTCTGGGGCGTTACATTCCCTGGCACTTAAGAACCAAGCCGCCCTTGGCTTGTGCTTAGGGTAATTATAAATACCAATATAAATATGCTCTCCGGGTACCTGAAACAATACAAAAGTGCTGCATAGAAAATACATACAAAGACTGACATAGACAGACAAAGGTAAGAGCCCTATATGGGAAAGTCGTTAAATAAGGATTTTAACAAGCCCTAAAAAAATAAAAAAATTGTGTTTTGGGGGTGACAGAAGCCCTTTAAGTACAACCCCGCTATGTGTTCTGCCTGTGCCCTCTGTGTTCTCATCCTGTGCCCTGTGTGTGCGATCCCAGTATTTTCTCCCTGTACCTCTTGTGTGTGCTCCCTATGACCCCTGTGTGTTCTCCCTGTACCTACTGTGTGCGCTGTCTGCACCCCTTGTGCCCCCTGCCTGTGCCCCCTGTGCACGCTCCCTGTGCCCCCTGTGTTCTCTCCCTGTGTCCCCTGTGTGTGCACCCTGTGACCTCTGTTTGTTCTGCCTGTACCTCGGGTGTGTGCTCCCTGTGCCCACTGTGTGCGCTAACTGTCTGTGCTTCCTGTGTCTGCTATGTGTTCTACCTGTGCCTTCTGTATGCGCAATCCCAGTATTTGCTCCCTGCCTGTGCCTGCTGGGTGTTCTCCCTGTGTGCACCCCTTGTGCCCCCTCCCTGTGTGTGCTTCCTGTGCCCCTGTGGGAACTCCCACTAGCCTTCAGTAAACATAGAATAGGTGAACAAAAAAGAGAAACCTCTTAACTGACAGAAATTATATATATTATTCATAAATAATAACCACAAATCACTCCTCCAGTTTAGAATTAGAGATGTTTGCGTTCGCCGCGGCGGGCGAACATGTGCAATGTTCGGTCCGCCCCCTATTCGTCATCATTGTGTAAACTTTGACCCTGTACCTCACAGTCAGCAGACACATTCCAGCCAATCAGCAGCAGACCCTCCCTCCCAGACCCTCCCACCTCCTGGACAGCATCCATTTTATATTCATTCGGAAGCTGCAGTGAGAGGAGGGACAGTGCTGCTGCTGCTGATTTAATGGGGAAATCGATAGCTAGGCTAGTGTATTCAGTGTCCACTACAGTCCTGAAGGACTCATCTGATCTCTGCTGTAAGGACAGCACCCCAAAAAGCTCTTTTTAGGGCTAGAACATCAGTTTGCTTTTTTTTCCCTGTGTAATCTAATTGCAGCTGCCTGCCAGCGTGTGTGTCAGGCTCACAGCGTATACTGTGCCCACTTGCCCAGTGCCACCACTCATATCTGGTGTCACAGTGCTTGCATTTAAAAAACTAATATTTTTTTTTACTGTAATATAATAGCAGTCAGTTGCTGGCACGCGCGTGTGTTTCATGCCCTGCAAGTCCATAGTGTCACCATCGCATCTCATATCTGGTGTCACATTCGATTACATTTAAAGAAAAACAACAATTTTGACTGTGAATAAATAGCAGTCAGTTGCCTGCACGTGTTTGTGTGTTTAAGGCCCAGCTGCAAGTGAACAGTGTCACCAGCGCAACTCATATCTGGTTTCACAGTAGCTTGCACGCATAGTACAACTTAACTAATCTAAAAAAAATGACAGGCAGAGGCAGGCCACCCCACAGGGGCCGTCGTGGTCGTGGTGCTGTGATTCCCTTTGGCCCTAGAATAATGCCCAGTGTTTAGAGGCCATTTACCCTGAACTCGAAAAGTTCTGAGGACGTAGTTGACTGGCTAACACAGGACACCCAATCTTCTACAGCTTCCGCTCGGAACCTTGACGCACCATCCCCCTCCAGCTCAGCTTTGGACACCTCTCAAGTTACCACTCGCCCGCCCGCCGCCACCACCAACACTAGCACCACAGCTGCTTCACTTGATCCCTCAGAGGAGTTATTTACACATCAGATGGATGAAATTAGTGATGCGCAACCATTATTGCCAGAGGATGTAGATAACAGGGATATGTCTTAGTCAGGCAGCATTACACACATGGACGTACAGTGTGATGATGATGATGTTGATAGAAAGGGTCTCTGAGGCTCACCAGACGGTCAATATGGATAGAGGTGCTCAATCACCGGTACACCTAAAAACCGCAGAGTGGTAACTTGAGAGGTGTCCAAAGCTGAGCTGGAGGGGGATGGTGCGTCAAGGTTCCGAGCGGAAGCTGTAGAAGATTGGGTGTCCTGTGTTAGCCAGTCAACTATGTCCTCAGAACTTTTTGAGTTCAGGGTACGTGGCCTCTAAACACTGGGCATTATTCTAGGGCCAAAGGGAATCACAGCACCACGACCACGACGGCCCCTGTGGGGTGGCCTGCCTCTGCCTGTCATTTTTATGTAAAAAGAGAATTGTGATGGCACACTCGCATTTGGTTTTGTTAGATAAAATTATTTATTATTGTTAATAAAAATATTTAATTAAGATTATTTGAATAGAAATAAATATAAATGAAGATGATAGTATTACATTTATGAGACTTGCAGATATTAGATCAATCGTGATGTTATTTAGAATCAGGTATAAGGTTTGGTTGGACTATGATATATCTGTTCAAATAGGTAGTAAATGGTAGTGAAAGGTGATCGGAGTGTTTCCTGACAAAAATGATAGTCTGATGTTCAAATGGTACTTCTAGTATAGTCTCGAGTCCATAAACATGTGATCACATAAAGCATAAGTGTTGCGTGATTTCAAGTGACAAAAAGGTGTACAATGTCTCCTCATATAAAATCCAATATAGATAAAAATAAAAATAAATAAGTATCTGTGCAAAGTTATGAAAAAATATATAGCTCAATTGAGTAGAAAACGTGTTGTGCACAACAAAATCCTATATTAAATAGCAATCATAATGTCCATAAGAAAGCTTTGGAATGTAAATTGTAACATATATGTCACATAGACAATGTTCATGTGTTGGATCACGATGAGATCAATGTTATTGTGATCGTAACCGTTATTTATCTTGCATTTTCTCCCATTATTCAGGTCATGGAGTGCCCGCCTTTTAAAGAGAGAGCGATCCTCCTTGTAAATGGTAGACCTGCTCGAATTTGCATGTAAGTTTTCCAAGTGCTATTATTGTATATTGTCTATACCATTAAAAAAAAAAAGTACATTTAGTAAAATTGCATATGGGCAATTAAGGGTGTATATTACACAGAACAGAAATATAAGCCACTTATCAGTTTTAAACAAAAAACCATATAGAAATACCACAATACCATTGCGACTATAGAATAAACATTTTTAACAGAAAATTTATTTCTATTCAAATAATCTTAATTAAATATTTTTATTAACAATAATAAATAATTTTATCTAACAAAACCAAATGCGAGTGTGCCATCACAATTCTCTTTTTACATGATGATGATGTTGCACCCGCTGCTGCTTCCTTTGCCGAGTTGTCAGATACAAGTGAAGCGATTGATGATGACGATGTGTCCGTGGATGTCACGTGGGTGCCTGCTCAAAGAGAAGAAGAACAGGGGGAAAGTTCAGATGGGGAGACAGAGAGGAGGAGGAGACGAGTTGGAAGCAGGGGGAGCTAGTGGCACAGTCAGACAGCATGTATCGGCACCCGGGGTCAGCCAGACAGCACGCCAATCAACGCATGCTGTTGCCACCACCAGAATGCCGTCATTGCAGAGCTGAGCAGTGTGGCATTTTTTTGTGTGTCTGCCTCTGACAACAGCGATGCCATTTGCAACCTGTGCCAAAAGAAACTGAGTCGTGGGAAGTCCAACACCCACCTAGGTACAACTGCTTTGCGAAGGCACATGATCGCACATCACAAACGCCTAGGGGATCAACACATGAGTACAAGCAGCACACAAACTCAAAGCCGCCATCCTCCTCCTGGTCCAGCATCTTCAGCCACATCAACCACTGCTGTCCTCCTTGCCCCCTTTCAACCATCCGCCACTCCATCTCTCGCCTCATCTGCCCACAGTCAGGTGTCTGTCAAAGACATGTTTGAGCGTAAGAAGCCAATGTCACAAAGACACCCCCTTGCCTGGCGTCTGACAGCTGGCTTGTCTGAACTCTTAGCCCACCAGCTTTTACCATACAAGCTGGTGGAGTCTGAGGCCTTCAAAGAATTTGTAGCTATTGGGACACCACAGTGGAAGGTACCCAGCTGAAATTTCTTTGCACAAAAGGCAATCCCCAACCTGTACTCGATTGTGCAAAAGGAAGTCTGGCACATGTCTGGCACACAGTGTTGGGCCAAGGGTCCATCTGACCACTGATACCTGGTCTGCAAAGCACAGTCAGGGCATTGGGTAAACCTGCCGACGGCTGCCAAGCATGGAATGCGTGGCTCTGCAGAGGAGTTGGTGACACCGCCATGACTTGCAGGCAGGCCTGCTGCCACCTCCTCTACTCCTCCTACTCCATCCTCTTCGATAACCTCCTTGGCTGAGTCCTCTTCTGCTGCTTCGTCTTGCTCCACATCAAGCTCCCCAGGGGCACCCCCCCAGCTCCCCAGGGGCTATTCCACATCACGGATACGACAGTGTCACACCGTCTTGGGGTTGACTTGCCTGAAAGCAGAGAGTGACACCAGACCAGCACTCCTGTCCACCCTGAACGCACAGTTGGATCAGTGGCCGACTCCGCACCAACTGGAGATCGGCAAAGTGGTGTGTGACAACGGAAGCAATTTGTTGGCGGCATTGAATTTAGGCAAGTTGACACATTTGTAATTTGATCGTACAACGCTTTGTGCATAAGTACCCAGGCTTGCAGGACGTCCTCAAGCAGGCCAGGAAGGTGTGTGGCGATTTCAGGCGTTCCAACACGGCCATGGCGCACTTTCCAGACATTCAGCGCCGAAACAACATGCCAGTAAGGCGCTTGATTTGCGACAGCCCGACACGTTGGAATTCAACACTCCTAATGTTCGACCGCCTGCTCCAACAAGAAAAAGCCATCAACGAGTATTTGTATGACCGGGGTGCTAGGACAGCCTCTGCGGAGCTGGGAATTTTTTTGCCACGTTACTGGACGCTCATGCGCAATGCCTGTTGGCTCATGCGTCCTTTTGAAGAGGTGACAAACCTAGTCAGTCGCACCGAAGGCACCATCATCCCATTTGTTTTCTTCCTGGAGCATGCCCTGCGAAGAGTGCTGGATCAGGCCGTAGATGAGCGTAAAGAGGAAGGGGAAGAGTTGTGGTCACCATCACCACCAGAAACAGCCTTATCAGCATCGCTTGCTGGACCTGCGGCAACGCTGGAAGAGGAGTGTGAGGAAGAGGAGTCAGAGGAGGAATGTGGCTTTGAGGAGGAGGAGGAAGACCAACCACAACAGGCATCCCAGGGTGCTCGTTGTCACCTATCTGGTACCCGTGGTGTTATACGTGGCTGGGGGGAAGAACATACCTTCAGTGAGATCACTGAGGACGAGGAACAGGACATGAGTAGCTCGGCATCCAACCTTGTGCAAATGGGGTCTTTCATGCTGTCGTGCCTGTTGAGGGACCCTCGTATAAAAAGGCTGAAGGAGAACGACCTGTACTGGGTGTCGACGCTACTAGACCCCCGGTATAAGCAGAAAGTGCTTGAAATGTTACCGAATTACCGGAAGTCGGAAAGGATGCAGCAGTTCCAAAATAAATTAAAAAGTATGCTTTACACAGCGTATAAGGGTGATGTCACAGCACAACGGGAATCTAACAGATCCAGCCAGCTAGAATAGCTGAGGGGATAGTGCAGCATAGTACTGTGAAGCATTAACTGTTTACCCTCCAAGTATCTTGCAAGATTTATACCTGCCGTATTGTGAAGTAAACCTGCTGTGCATTTGTGCTATAAGGGACTGCATCATTATCAACTGTAACTGTCTGTACAAAGTTGGACTGTTCTTCCAAAGTAAAGCAACGTTTGGTTTACCATCTATGTACTTCATCACTACTCCTGAACGGAGCCTCCGTCTGCATTATTATGAGCGGATCCGTTCAGAACGGATCCGCCCGAACGCTAGTGTGAAAGTAGCCTAAGGTGATCATTAAAGCCTACTAGGCCAACAATGGGCCCACACTGCAGAATCATTGTTTTCTGATTCACTTAACTGTCACTGAACTACCTCCGCACGACCATAGGCTTTGAAAAACCGCCATCGCCTGCAATCTCCCAAACGTGCGCATGAGCACAGTCATCACTACACCAAGATTGACGCATAGAGGAATACAATTTATGGCATGAGTGTGTCAACTATTGACAACTCTTTGCGGTTTTCTAAAATCTATTCCATACACGTCCCCTGATAGGGGATGTAACAGGGAATAAACTGATAGGAATAGTACTACTTAACACACCACTCCTATCTGGTGGCACAGTAGATTGAACGCGCAGTGCCCCAAATTGGAAGTAGGAGGACCGACCAAGCATCTTTTTCCATCTCCCGGTTCCTAAAATCGATTCCATATACTCGTCTCCTGATAGGAATAGTACTACTTTACACACATTATATTTACGCAAAGAGAGGCAACGCAGAGAGAGGAGTCTGAGGAAGAGGAGTCAGAGGAGGAAGGTGGCTTTGAGGAGGTGGAAGACCAAACATAGCAGTCGTCCCAGGGGGCTTCTTGTCACCTTTCAGGGACCCTTGGTGTTGTACGTGGCTGGATGGAGGAAGAGACCTTCAATGACATCAGTGAGGACAAGGAACGGGACATGGCTAGCTTTGTATCCAACCTTGTGCAAATGGGGAGTTTGCGGTGGTGCAAATGGACTGTTTGCGGTGCATTAAACAGGGAGTTTGGTCTGTCATAGTTTGGTCTGTCACCGTGAAGCAGGCGTAACCGTTACACTACATGATCGATACAACATCATACCTGATGTTTTAAAGCACGTTATTCCAAACAATCTAGGAATGTTAGGCGCTTTATGCCCTTTATAGATTAAAACCAGACTCTGCGTCCACTATGTAAATTTTCCATGGGAGTTTTGCCATGGCTCCCCCTCCGGCATGCCACGGTTCAGGTGTTAGTCCCCTTGAAACAACTTTTCCATCACTATTGTGGCCAGAAAGAGTCCCTGTGTGTTTTAAAATTCGCCTGCCTATTGAAGTCGATGGAGGTTCGCCCGTTCGCGAACATTTGAGGAAATTCGCATTCGCCGTTCGCGAACGGAAAATTTTATGTTTGCGACTTCTCTAATGCCTAATAGCTGGTTTTATTCTTGGGTTGGGAAACCTTCCTCTGGTATAAATCCTCTTGCTGTCAATAAACTTCTGCCCTTCAGCTTTCTACTTGGCTGGATAAGATTAGCACTGCTCTGTACTCTGTGCAAGATGCAGGATTACTTCAGGAGGAAACTTCTTCTCCTGGACGCAGGTTAGGAACCTGGGCTATCTAGCTGCATGTTAGAAGCTGATCTTCAGCTACCACTTGGCTAAAGTGAACACTGGCTTCAAACCACACACACCCTCTCCTGGACTGGACCTGTCTATATATACTAGGGGGTTCCCTAACTCCCTCTACAGCTTGGGAGGAGAAACTACACCCCTAGCATGCCTGGTACACGGGAGATAACATGACCATATACATTACAATGCAATACAAAATACCATGACCATGTTCCACAGGAGGTGGGGAACAACATGACCCAATTGACCTTTCAGTAGTGCCCACCTTTACGTAGTGGGACGCTACACTGGGACTTGTGATACACTACCACAGCTTACTGCTACCTGTTAAGAGAAGAAAAGAAGAACATCTGGAACATCTGCTGCAGTGATTTTTTTTTTTGCAGCAGCAGCAGAAGTTCCAGATCCTTAATCCACCCCCCCCCCCTTCCCAAGCCCTAATCCCTGTCCCTATCCCCCCCCCCCCTTTTGATTTAGAAGCTGAACAAAAACATTCATTTTTCTGAATGGTCTGCTCAGTTTACTGTGCAGATTTTTTATCCGTGTACGTAGTATATATATATTTTTGCTTTATAAGACGTACTTTTTTCCTTCAAAAGTGGGGGGAAAACAGCCGTGCGTCTTATAAAGCGAATACTTCATTATGGAAGCGTTCACTAGTATAAATTAGATGCCGTGAGTTTGGAGCATACCGCCGCAGGCGCTTGTAGTACTCACCCTCCCCGGTCTTCCTTGCTGGAGCCGTTGCTTCACTGGTGACACAGTTTCCGCCATTACGGCTTCTGCCTGATAGTCAGAAAGGAACAGCCGGAGGACGCCCTCTCCTGGACAGATGGCACGCTGAGGACACTTTATATTCCCAATCCCTGAGAGAGTGGGAGAAGCAGCCTGCGAAAGGGGACAGCCCGGGGTAGAAGAGGCAGCACAGCTCGTAACCTGCATGGCTCAGATACTACCGATCCGCTTTCTGTAGCACCTGCAGGTACCGGAGCATCGCCCTCCAAGGCCCTGCCAAACACAGACGCAGCATGTCAGTTGGTGGGAGGTTAATTTGTTCCGCCGGGCAAAGATCCCTTCTAAGCAGGGCCTAACTTCCTAATCTGTCAGTGCTGCCCTTCTGGTATCTGGTAACAGCACTGTACAGTATATGTAAATCACATAGCTAATAACAGCACTGTATATGTAACTCATAGCTGATATAAGGTCTGATGGGGGTCTGACATTGTGGGCTGATGTGATGTCCTGATATGGGGGTCTGATCTGATGTTCTGATATTTATGGGGGTCTGATAAAAAAAAAAAATTCTTACTTTCCTCCTCTTAAATCTGGGGTGCGTCTTCTCATCGGGTCCGTCTTATAAAGCGAAAAATGCGGTATATATATATATATATATATATTTTATATACACACACATCTATAATATATATATAACGTCTTGTCTATGTATCTCCCCACTTCAACCAGGTTTTGACGTGGTGGAGATACATAGACGACAGTTTCCTCATCTGGACAGGCACCATGGAGGCACTAATGGACTTTCATGTATTTTTGAACTCCATTGACAAGGAAATCCAATTTACATTAACGGCATCAGAAGACAGGGTGCAGTATTTAGACACCCAGGTATACATAGAGGACGAAAAAATACACATGGATTTGAATATTAAACCAACTGACAAGAACACATTATTGCATTTTGCAAGTGGACATCCAAGGAGGATGGTAAATTCTTTACCATTTCAGTCAAATGCTCAGAGTGAGGAGGATAGTGGATAAGGAAGATAAATATGAATCAGGCTGTAATGCAAGGCACCAACTAACAGACCAGTGATGAAAGCAAAAAGGTGTTTATTCACCAGAAACATAAACGTCCAGGACACTTGCTGGTAACAAGGAATAATAACAAAAAACCAGGCAAGGAGATTCCAGGAATAGTCCCAACCAGTGCTGAATGATGCTGTGCACTTGGCAGTCGAGTCACTCCAGATCTTGGGTCCGCAGTAAAGGACAAAGTTCCTGGCAGTCTTCAGTCACTAGGAGTTGTGACCTATACCTGGTTGAGGGAAAATAACAGTGGGCACTGATCACCCTGAGAGACCTCCTTTTAAATGCCTGCTGACCAATCCCAGGGTGCCAAGTGTCCACTACCATAGGTGAACAAATTGCCCTGCACCTGAGTACAAGGCCTAAGGCAATCACAAGTTGATTAACCCATGGCTGGCTCCCTAATCCACTTTGCTCTTGTGAGTTAGTATAATATGCGCCACTGGTCGACGAAGTGCATAAGAAGCGCGTACTCGCGACCGTGTATCCCTTTGCGAACCTGCCCTCGTGCGTACGCACGGACGCATGATTGACTCAGCGCCAGTATGCGAGCGCGTGGACCCAGATGCGGAAACGGAAGTCGCAGGAGACACCGGAGACAACCCTGGCCGCGGCGTCTTGTCACTCGCCTGGCCACTCTGTCCCCGGGACTCCGACGGTCCTCCCCTCCGAT
The DNA here is from genome assembly GCF_014858855.1 of Bufo gargarizans. Taxonomy (NCBI): domain Eukaryota; kingdom Metazoa; phylum Chordata; class Amphibia; order Anura; family Bufonidae; genus Bufo; species Bufo gargarizans. The sequence continues at coordinate 757 of NW_025334184.1, read as the reverse complement.
GTCCACGCGAACGCATCTCCGCACTGGCTCGCAAAGGGGTCAGCGCTGGTGCATCAGAGACACGCATAACCTGTCCCGCAACTCCACGAGGACCCCTCTTGGTTCCCCTGGAGTGCAAAGCAGGTGAGGATCTTACACAGGCACTAAAGAATATGGAGCAGTCATCTGTGAACAGAGGCTACCCTAGAAATTTGGTCAAAAGACATGCTGACAAAGTAAGAAAAATGTCTAGAGATGAACTGTTAATCACAAAACAGAAGCAGGAAAGTGAAAGGTTACCTTTTGTGTCATCTTACAATGAGTTGAGCCCAAGCATTGAACGTATAGTGAGGCGGCATTGGGGGCTACTTAGTAGTGGGGAAAAAAATCATAAAGAAAATTAGTTGAGATTTATGATTTTGGATCATGTAAAACCGTTAGAAAGAGGGGGCTATAGGTTAACTATATTAAAGAAAAATGAGCTCAGATGGATCTTCCGTTTAGATACATTGAAACCCAAATGTTTAAATGTTGAGTTTAGGGTAACTGGGGGGATGGTGGGCTAGGGCCCCCTCCTCTATTGCTCATGACTTTGTGTATCCAGAATGCTGTATTACGTGGATCCAGTGGGAGTTACGCGGATTAATTATGCCACAATGTGATTTTGTGTATTGTTGTATGATTTAAGTGAATAATTAGGAAGTAGACATGCTGGGTAGGAGATTGGTCTCACATAAAGTGATGGAAACAAGGAGGATGACAGATATATACATTGCCC